>NW_017805701.1:374544-436186 GCF_001891065.2 Hippocampus comes | reverse complement strand
CCCCCCCTTCAATCCCCCCTCCCGCTTCCATCTGTGTGTATGCATGTATATGCGTGCGTGTGAGCAGTTGGCCCATAGCAAACACACACACACACACACACACACACACACACACACACACACACACACACACACACACAAATTGAGTTCATTTATTTATTTATTTGACGTGTCAAATTGTTCTTGACAACATTGCGATACATTTTTGTTGCTTTTGTTGCCTTGATTTGTGGTCGTCGCAAGAAAAGGTTCCAAATCCCAAAAAAGAGTGATTGATTGATTTTTACATCCACTAAGAACAACACTAAATCAATTAGCTCATATATTAAAAACGTATTTTTACTGTTTCAATGCAAACTGCATTCCATTATTTTGCGATGCATCTTAATATGTGAACACATGCAAATGGGTCATTACACCCAAATAAATAAACACACGGCGTCCATGTTAGTTCATACATCTTCACAAGTGACGTCTCATCTCATGTACAAAAAGCCACTCTAGAGACAGTTGATAAAGTCCTGTTTCGTACCAAACATAGGATAGTTTTATGGTCAACCTTGACCACGTCTAACTGGGCAGAAATGAAGAATTTGGTGTTTTGCTAATATTGACAGCAAAGGCTCCTCGGTGGAGCGAACCGGACAGTTTGCATCCCGCAAAGAAAATTGATTGTTGCCGTGTGTGTGTGTGTGTGTGTGTGTGTGTGTGTGTGTGTGTGTGTGTGTGTGTGTGTGTGTGCGTGTGCTTGTGCAGGTTCTGACTAAAGAAGGTTTCGGAAGCATCACAACAGAGATCGCGGAAGGTAAACCCTTCTACTATGCCGAGGACTACCACCAGCAATACCTGAGCAAGAACCCAGGCGGCTACTGCGGGCTGGGCGGGACTGGAGTCTCCTGTCCAATAGGAATCAAGGAGAAGGCCTAGGTGACCAATGTACTGTTTTATTTTTGTTATTTTATGTTAAATGTCCCTGAAAGTGCTTTTTTACAGATGCAGCTCTTGTGAAAGCGCGATATGAATAAAGATGTATTGAATTTGTTGTTGAGAACTTAAACACACATCAGTGTGAGAGTATTAACTGCGTTGCCTAACATGGGCAATAGTTGACCACTTACTGCCGCCAGAGGGCAGCAGAGGAGCGGCTTAGTTCATCTCCCGTGCTGTATTGCTTCACTTCTCTCATAAATTCAACGCGTGTATTAGTCCTCACCTTCTTGACAGTGGGTATAATTTGAACACCTGCCATCAACGTAATGAACATCAACACATGTCATGATTTATCGGTAAGCTGCTGAAAGGCGGTGTAAGTGGCAATTACGACAACAAAAAACGAAGAATACGTCAATCATCGCTACAAGCTGCAACGTAAAGTACACAAGATTAAATGACGATATTTCGGGAAGGTAAAAGCCAGCCAAGGAAACCAGTTTAACAGGGGTCTGTCGCCGTCGCCATGGCAACGTGCTGTTTCTGATTGGGTCTCGCACTAAAATGCTTCCGGGTGAGAAACAAGGCCATTGACGTTGGTCGCACAGGTACTTGTACATGGTGCTTCCTTAATTTGTGTCCGAGTGGAAAATGGGAACACCCGTTATCCATCCCCTCACCACCGCTCCTCCCCCACACACGCACACCAATAAAGCAAATTAAGAGTCTTTTTGGGAAAAAAGAACATTAGCCCTTTGAGCGAAAACGTCGATTTGTACAAGAAGCTGCCAACATGTTAATGTTAAGTGGGGGAAAGTACGTGATAAGCCGACGTCTTGATGGTAAGTTTGCGACTTCAATCACACTGACGACACACAAACGCGTTTTCTAGCTGTCGACGTGTTAATATGTTATCGTTTGCAATATGTACGTGCCACCATGACAACTTGAAAAAAGTACGTTTATACGTTTTAGCTTTTCAGGAATTGTATTACCAAAGGAGACAGAGAATCACGTGTACATAATTAGTCACAAATTTCCCAGCTTTCTTAAACCGTGGCCACAAATTAGCATTTTGAGCGCACCTGATATCTGTATTGTGGCTTCAATTTTAATTCATCTAACTCGTAAATATTTCATTACTGGTTTCTTGAATCAAATACCATAATTTGATTTGTGTGAATACGGTGCCGCCTTGATGTATTTTAAATAATCTTTCCCAATTCAACTGATTAGCAATCCCATTAATCAGTTCCACCCAAAAATTGCGATATTTTATAAATAAGGAAAATTATACTGTGATTTTTACTTGGATAAACACATAGGAATAATCTGATTCAATAGGGTGGAAAGAATGAAGCAGTTTGTGCATAATTAATTGGTTGTGTTGCGTGCGATTCGATCACTAGGGGGCAGTAAAATGCAATCATGAATACATCAATAGAAACTACGAAGACCTCCACAACTAATGTATGTAGCTGTGTACAATATATACAATGCATCGAAAAAAATAATGACAGCTCCTTTCACAAAAGTGTCGTAAGTTAAGTCACTCGATTCTTCTGGTAGCACTGTACACTTGTTGTAATACATCATGCTAACGGCATGTGGGAGCGGGCTTGAGAAATCTTGATCAGTCAAATAGTATCGTTCTATTGGCAGATGGATCATTTGGCTTAAATCAAGTAATATATTCCTCACACACACAGACACACACACAAAAAATGCCCTTGTTGAATGCATTTTGTCCTCAAAGACAAACCCCCAAATAATGTTCAGACTTGTAATTTCTCAATCATTGGCAATGAAAGACTCCTCCCTGCAGATGTCGTCGTCGTCGTTGTCGTCGTGGTCTCGGCCTTGCGCAGTCTCTTGTGCAGGAATGCCGGACAGAAAGTGTCCAGGTAGGCGTCCTTGAAGCCCGAGTGGCAGAAGCAATACACCAGTGGGTCCAGCAGACAGTCCGTGAAGGACAGCACCATGAGCGCGTCGTAGACCTGAACCACCACATCCTCGGCCTCCTGCCATCCTCTCAGACGCATGACTAGCAACACCGCTCGGGCGATTGCGCACGGTAGGAAACAGACGGAGAAGATGACCGCCACCGACATCACCACGCACATGGCTCGCCTCAGTTTGGCCTTTTCCCCCACCGACTTCTTCTTGAGCCGATGGACGGTGCGCACTGTGCAGTAGAGCAGGATGATGAAGGGGATGAGGATTTGCGAGAAGAACACCACCTACAGTCGAGAGGAACCATCAGGAAAGACGCTGAGTGGACTGCGGGCTGTACAGCAGAGTCACAACCGAGGTGTCTATTTGAGGTGAGGCATTTATTTTTGTAGTGGATGCAGCTTTGATTTATAATTGTAGCGACTGTGTTTATGAGAACGCGTTTCGGCTCAATACCTCCCTGAAGGTGTCGGTGACATCGTGGTAAATGGTCTCAACGTCTCGACCGTGGCTGTTGCAGCACTCAAAGGTTTTGAGCATGGTCGGGATGGTGAGGGGCAACAGGAGCAGCCAGATCACCCCCGAGATTTCTGGAGATTTCTTCAGGACCTTGACCGATCCGCAAAAGAGAGTCGATTTTACCCTGCAACCTGATAACATGATAAGCCGTCCACTGTAGTCACCGCCGTCCCCGAAAGTGTTAAGTTAGGCTTTAAATAAAGTTGAGTTGAGTATTAAAGGCACCACAGTGAACCGGGAGCCTGAGGATCGCCTCGGACGAAAGAATACCTTGACAAAGTTCCTCCGCCCGAGGTGCACCACGTTGAAGTAGCGGTCCAGCGACAGGGTGACTAAAAAGGCAATGCTGGCGCCGCGGTTGAGGAAGAGCATGAAGAGCATGGCCTTGCACATCCAGGTGTTGGGACTGCGCCTCTGGCCCAACTGGTAGCTGTAGGCCTTGGCGGGAAGGCAGGCCACCAGCAGGAAGTCGGCAACCACAATGTTGAATAGAAACACGCTCTTGTTCTTCCAGAATTTGAAACTCCATGGGCGGAAAGGAGGAGGACAAGAAAGAGTAGGGGGCAGAAGAAGAAAGGGAATCCCAATCCCATCAAAATGAATTTCTAATTCATTCCCAAGTATTAGCCTTTATTTTTCTGCGGTGGGTGGTTCCTTTTGAAAAAAAAAAAAGTATCTTAAAAGGTGGTGTTAATTTGAGGCGAGGCATTTTTTTTTTTTTTTTTTTAATGTCACGGATGGTGTTTGGAAATCGCAGGTGTTAATTTGTGGCGAGGTGTTTTATTTTTAAAAATGTTTATTTGTATTTATTTTTTGATGTTGCAAAAGGCATTTGGAAATAGCAGGTGTTAATTTGAGGCGAGGTGTTTTTTTTTTTTTTAATGTTTACTTTTATTTATTTTTTTGATGTTGCAAAAGACTTTCGGAAATAGCAGGTGTTAATTTGAGGTGAGGTGTTTTTTATTTTAATTTTTTTTTTTTCGATGTTGCGGATGGCATTTGGAAATAGCAGGTGTTTATTTGAGGTGAGGTGTTTCTTGGTTCTTATGGATGACATAAAAAGGAGATGTTTGTTTGAAGCCCTGCCTTTATTTGATGTAGTGGATGGCACATTTGGCCCACAATTATGTATTTTATTTTATTTTTTTGTGAGGTGAGGCATTTATCTGTTGTCGTGGATGACGCACTAGAAAGACATTTGAAGTCAGGCATTTATTTGTTTTCTTGTATGACACGCATCGAAAAAAAAAAGCCGATGTCGATTCGAGGTGAGGTATTTCTGACAGAGAACGCAACGAAGGGTGTTTATTCACAGTTAGTATTGGAGGATGCACGTGGGAAAATGTATTTGTTTGATTGATTTCTACATTTGTCGTAGTGAATGATGCACTTAAAAAAAGTGTACTTGCGGTCAGGCATTAATTTTCATGGATGACACATGGGGAGAACGTCTCAAATTGAGGTGAGGTGTTTGTTGCATTTATTCGAAGTGAGGCATGTTCATTTGTTTTTGTGGCTGACAGTGGAAAAAACAAGTGTCCATTTGAAGTGAGTCATTTTCGATGCCGGTTAACAAATAACAAGGTGTTTATTACAAGTGAGCTTTTTATTGTTCTGAGGTGAGGAATCAACTTTTTTTTTTTTTTTTTGTGAGCGATGGAGTTTACCTGAATATGAAGATGTAGAGGACGGACAGGTTGAGAGGCAGGCCGAGCGCAAACTGTGCCGCGACGATCCCGGAGAGGACGTTGTACGTCACGGCGTTGGTAACGTTGCAGTGGTCCAACTTGCTGTCCACGGCCGACGCGTTGGTTCCCATCATCCTCCACCGTCCGTCCCCGCCGCTGGTTCTCGTCAAATTGCACAGCGTCCTTCTTACGAGTCGGGTCAAGTTTGAGTCACATTCCGAGGAAGCGCTCGGTTAGTAAATACCGCGCTCAAAGGTGGCGAATGCAGCCAGACAGATGAGTGACTGTATAAGAGCCAAGCTGTCCTCTCCTCATTCTCCCCCTGCCCCCACAAAAAGAGGCTGAGTGAGCAAAGGCGCTTCACGCTTGGAGGTGTGGTTTCAAGTCAGGCCTCCCCTGACTCTGCATTCTCTCGCCTTGGCTCTCGTTTTTTTTTTTTTTCTCCACACATTCAAACTCCCACTGGTATGAACGGATGCGTCACAAGTCGACCACGTTTTCCCGAACTCTTTCCTGAAAAGAGCTGTGAAATTCCTCAGGTGGCCAGGAAAGACAATCACTCATGTCTGCACATGTCCCGCGCTTTGCGGCAGCCCACCAACACATCCACGGTTCCTCTCGATCTTGTTTTTATTTGAGGTGAGGGCCTGTATTTGCTGCTGTTGAAAGCACACTTTCAACAAAGAGGCGTTTATTCTTTCTGGCGGATGACTTGACTTGATAAAAATTGGCGCTTCTTTGGTGAGAGGTGTTTATTTGTTGCGGTGGATGACAGGTTTGACAAAAGGAAGTGCCTCTTTGAAGTGAGTCATTTATTGGTGGGATTCGACACTTGGGGAAAAAAAGGAGATATTTATCGAAAATGAAAGTTGTGGTGGATGACATTTAGGAAAAAAAATTGGGTTTATTAGAAGTGAGGTGTCTGTTGATACTTGAAGCGGGGTGTCTGTCATCGTTGCGGTCGGAGACTTTGTTTGGAGTGAGGCATTTATTAGTCGTCGTAGATGACACATTTCGGACTGATCTGAGGTGTCTGTTTGAAGCGAGGTGTTTATTTGTTGGAGTGGATGGCATGGTTGAAACAAGCAGGCATTTATTTGTCATACTCATGTTTTTTATTTGAGGTGAGGTCATAATTTGCTGTTGTGAAAGACACTCTTGAAATAAGGTTTTTCTTCAATGTGAGGCATTAGTTTTTGTTTGGCGTCAGGCATGATTTTAGTGTCATTTTTTTTTTTTTTATTGATGTGAGGTGAGGCGTTTATTTGTTGGAGTGAGCGATGCACTTGGAACAAAGGAGCAAGTTGTTCGGAGGTGTTTATTTGTATTCGACACAGTTTGTGGATTTTCTTTAGGTTGAGGCATTTTATGAGCTGCTGTGGAATCTGACACGTGGGAGAAACCATCCCTTTTTATTTAAGGTGAGGTATTTATTTCTTGGAGTGGATTAAAACACTTGAGAAAAATTTTTTTTTTACCTGAAATAAAGAATTAACCTGTCGTCCCTGAGGCCCTTGAAGAAAAAAAAGGTTTATTGGAGGTGAGGCATATATTTGATTATCAGAGGGTGTCAGAGGTTTGAAGCGAGGCTCTTTGCTGAAGCGTTACCCTGCCTGATAAAAGCCAATGATTGAAGACTCAGATGGCAATCATTTATTAGCCGGTGAGTCGCTCTGCTTCACAGGCATTTTGTCAGATTGCCGTGGCGACAAGAACAGTTTGAAGAAGACGCAGATTAACGCATTCACTGGAGCAGGAAGTTGTTTGCCTTGCGGCTTCCTCCCACGTACGTGCCGCTCACAAACCTTGTTTTGCAATCTCATCTATTCTTCCTGCTTGAGCGCCGCACCGCGAGATTGATTAGCGATTAAGATTGGCCGTCAGAAACTGGTCACTTCTTTTCGGGAAAATTAAAAAAAAAAAAAAAAACGCTTATCTTTCCAATGTTATCAACCTTCAGTTCGCGTGCCGCGACACATCCCGCTTGTCATTCTCAGCTTCATCTTCTCCATCGAACCAAAACCAAAACCGCGTGCCTGATCGTTGTTGTGACACGACACGACCTGCCAGCGCCCAAGAACCACGACACAACGCTACACCACATGACTGTAAACCCCTTCGTCACAAAATCTCCCACAGGATTGGTTTGTAACACATACAAAAAAAAAAAATTAATAAAAAAAAACAAGGGGCTTATTTGAGGCGAGGCTTTTAATTTTTTTAGTGGACCTAAAAAGTAATCCTAAAAAGTCACTTGGAAAAATAACATGTTGACTTGGTTTGAGGCGCTTCATTTTTTTTAATGAATGAAAGAGAAGGTGTTTGTTTTAAGTCTGGTATTTATTTTAGTGAATGACACACTTGGGAAAAGGATGTTATTCGATATGAGGCGTCAATTTGTTTTAGAAAACCGTGTTTATTTGACGTGAGGCGTCTCTATCGTGAAGTGGGTGACAAGATAAGAGCAGATGTTCATTTTAGGTTCGGCCTTTGTTGTTGGGGATGACACTTAAAAAGTAGGGGCTTATTTGAGGTGAGGCTTTAAAATTTTTTTGCGGGTGATGCACTTGGAAGAACAAAGTGCTCATTTTAAGTTTGGTATTTTTTGCAATTCTTGCAAAAAAATATTGTGTTTTTCAATTAAATAATGATATGATGCATTTGGACAAAAGTAGATCTTTATTTCCGGCCAGGCATTTATTGGAGTGGATCCCACACTTGCGGTACATGACTGGCGTTGACTGGAAATGCTTTTCCACTTTTTCCATCCAAATGTAGTGAGGTGTTATCGATGACACACACACGCACACACACACACACACACACACACACACACACACACACACTCACACACACAGTTATTGCAACATATTGTAAAGGTTGACAAAACCACTGACGTACAATTGAATCACAGTGAGCTTACCCTGTCTGTCATCTATTTTTAGGCGAACGGACGCACACAGACACTCTCCACCTGGTTGACATCATCGGATGCATCATGTGACCATTCCTGGGATGACATCATCAAGGCGATGACATATTCCAGGTAATGACTGCTTTGTGTCACGGTTTCCACTGCTTCCCCCCATGGTAGGAAATATACCGGCGTATTGTTAATGTAGGTCCGCAAATGTTTTATATATATATATGTGTGTGTGTGTATGTATGTTTTTTTTTTTAATGTGGGTGACATCCCTGCCAGTAGTTTTTAATACATCAGCCTTGTAGGACGTCAAGAGGTTAGGATCTGACATTTTTCATTCCCTTCTGGGTGAAACCTGACCTCCGTTTACCCCTAAAGGAAATCAGTGATGACAAAATGACGTGAATAATAGTCGTCATCTTCCTGTTAGGACCTTCAGCTACTGCGCAACACATGGTGTGACATCATGTGGGGTTGTTAATTATTTCATCAGGCTCGTCGAAGGACATTTCTGCGTTGTCCTGACCAAAATGGACACTTTCATTTAGGTACACCTTCTGTTGATATCAAATGTATATATTAAAAAATAAATAAATAAATCACGTGTCTCTATATTCAATCATGATTCCAAATTTGAAGTAGGGCTGTTTTGAGATTATTCCTCAGGAAAAAACAAACAAACCCCTTTTAAAAGAAATTCTCGATACTGCTTACACAGTTCGCTTTGTGGAATGTTCTAAATCACTATTACACAGAATAAGTTGTTTATTTGAGGCCAAGTGTTTACATTGTATGTTTTTTTTTATATAGTGGACTGGAGCATGACTTTCAGGAAAAGTTAATACTGGAAAAAATATGCTACAAAAAACAGTTTCAAAAAACATTTGACACCAGGAGAAATCAACCAAATCTGGAGAGTATTTAAAAAAAAATAAGGAAAATTATTTTTAAAATCATTGCCATTCGCTTTTATAGAAGCAAAAAGGGGAAAAAATTATTACAATTAAAACTCAGATTTTTTTTTTTTTTAAATACAGTGTGCCCCAAAGGCCACCGGAGACAGGAAATATGTCACTTGTTGCCCAAGAACATGTTTTCATTCAGTCAGTCAATAATTGGTTTTTGAAAACCAAGACAAATGTCTCCCCCTTTAAATCCAGAATGTCAAACCTCTCATCCTTCCCGCTGAACGTCAACGTACAGTTTTACGAATGAAGTCCACATCGTGGCCAGAGTTCAAAGCAGACGCCCTACTGGTCGGCGTCCCTCAGATGACGTTGTTGCGTTTGGGGTTGGGCGTGGTGTTCCCCGTGGAGCTGTCCATTGGCAGCGGCCCATCCTTCAGCAAGAAGGGGAAATAAGTGGACAGGTAGAGCGCCTTGAACTTGGTGCTGCTCAAGCAGTAGACGAGCGGGTCCAGCAGACAGTCCAAGTAGGACAGCACCATGAGGCCGTCGAAGGCCACGGTGGCTTTGTCCTGGTACGATTCGTGCCACTCCTGCACGCGGGCCACCAGCAGCACCGCCCGCGCGATGGTACACGGCAGGAAGCAGAGCGAGAAGACCACCATGACGGTGGTGACGAGGAAGACGGCCCGCCTCAGCTTGGTCCTGTCGCCCACCGTCTTCTTGCGCAGGCGGTTGACGATGTGCACGGTGCAGTAGACCAGGATGACGAAGGGGATGACGATTTGCGTGAAGAAGACCGCCTCTCGTAAGCTGTCCACCACATCCTGACACACGGAAAAAAATGACGAGAGTCGACCGTGAGGACCCAATTTCCAAGCAACAGTACAACTTTAAATGGAACATTAACCCATTCGCTTCTCCTCCACGTCGAGAGGAGCCAGATGAGGTGGCTCGGGCATCTGATTCGGAAACCTGCTGGACGCCTCCCTGGTGAGGTGTTGCGGGCATGTCCCACCGGGAGGAGGCCCCGGGGACGACCCAGGACACGCTGGAGAGACTATGTCTCCCAGTTGGCCTGCGAACGCCTCGGGATTCCCCGGGAAGAGCTGGAAGAAGTGGCTGGGGAGAGGGAAGTCTGGGCTTCCCTGCTAAAGCTGTTGCCCCCGCGACTCGACCCCGATTAAGCAGTAGAAAATGGATGGATGGATTTAATTTAGCTGTTTTAATTTTAGCAATTTTTTTTTTCTTTAATGCCATCGCATGTGGGAAAGGAGAGCCACCGTCACGATGCACTTTTTTATAGAGGGGAATCAAATTCAATTCACAGTCTGGAAGGAACAAACTTTGAGGTCACCAAGCAGGTTTGAATTAAATCTCATTCACTCCCAAAGACATATTTATACGTCTTTTCACCCTTCATAGATTCAATCCCCAGGTACTTATTGATTTATTTTATTTATTCTTCACATTTTTAAGTGAGGTTAAAAAAGGGTCTGAAAATGGCCGGCACTCTTCACGGAAAGAGGATGTTACAAAATGGATTTAAATGTTCCACAAACCTAACTTTCACTTATGTGATGCGAGTTTCAGTGGACCCAACATACAGCGTGTGTTTTTCTAAATATTGGAATCAGTTTGGACTCACGTCCGTTTTGTTGTAAGCACTGAAACGATTTAGTCGAATGTACGTTTATACTCAAGGGCAATTTAGAGACTTCTATCTCCTCCGCGTATTTGTTATAAATATTCAAGATGGTTCGCTCGCCGACTTGAAGCCAACTTACGTTTTCTTTGTGTAAACACAGAAAGCGATTTCGAGCCATCAGTGGATGCATGTTTTTTTTTTTTTTTTTTTTTTGGAATGTGGCAGGAAGCCAGAGTAGCAGCCGAAATCCCATGTAAAATCTTCTACCCTCGGGGCCACAGTGCTAACCACTGAGCTAACCGTTTTATTTATAGCCTGGCACTACACGTCAAGTATGGAGCCCGATGAGCTGCTTTTATAAACAAGCTTAGACTGAACGGTCCAAAGCCCGCTGCAGTCTTCCGCCGCGATATTGCCGTTCATCTCTCGCGGATTTTTTAACCCTTTCGGGCACAGCGGTGACTACTGTGGACAGCTTACCGTGTTCTCAGGTTATCAGGTGCATGGAAAGGGTTAATACAACAGAGAGCACTCGTTGAGATTGAAATCACCCCACTGAATGTGAAAAAAAAATGCCCGTGGTCTCTCTGCATTGCAACTTTTCACCTCTAGACCCGGGGGTTCCTCGTACCTTGATCAGGGTGTCCTCCTGGTTTCCGTCGCTCTTGTGGCTATTGCAGCAATCAAAGTTCTTGAGCATGGTGGGGATGGTGAGGGGTAGGAGCAGCAGCCAGATGAAAATGGAGATGTGCGGCGACTTCTTGAGAGCCTTGAGCAGGTTCTTGCGTCCCGGGTGCACCACGTTGAAGTAGCGGTCGATGGACGTGACAGTGAGGAAGGCGATGCTGGCGCCGCGGTTGAGGAAGAGCATGAAGAGCATGGCTTTGCACACGGCGTCGTTGCTGTTCCGCCGCTCTCCCTGGATATAGTTGTACGCCTTGATGGGCAGGCTGAAAAGCAGCAGCATGTCGGCCAGCACCAGGTTGAACAGGAAGACGTTGTTGGTGTTGGACTTCCAGAACTTCAACTTGAAGATGAAGAGGTGCAGGATTGACATGTTGAGAGGCAAGGCCAGCATGACGATGATGATCATGACGGCGGCGTAGAATTTGTAGAGCCCCTTGTGCGTGGCTTCGCAGTCCTCGATGAGCTGGTAGATGGAGCCGTTTGCCATGTGGGGAGCGGAGGAATCTTCTCTGGAATCAGAGAATCATCTTTATGGACCGTGTCCATGAGAAATTTCTCTCATTCGAGGTACCTTGACTCTTAAGTGCCTAATCAATTTGATGGCCAAAAATGGATTCGATGTAAGCTAAATGAAGTTATGAGCTTGGTCATGGAACGAATTGAATCAAAAGTCAAGGGATCAGAATATCGCAAAAGATGCAGGACTTGGACTACGACATACTGGATAGGATTTAGGAGATACGGTCAAAGCAGAGTCAAGGCCAGGGGCTGGGAACTCCGGTTCCTCGAGAGCCCGCCTGTTTTACAGCTCTCTCGAATCCAAAACACTTGATTCAATTGATCATGATCGTTTCAAGCTTCGACAGAGCTTGCCGATGAGCTGATCGTTTGAATCAGGTGTGTTGAAGTAGAGAGAGTCCAAAACAGGCACGCTATGGCTCTCGAGGCACCGGAGTTCCCTACCCCTGGCATAGGCAGTCATCGGCAATACAAATGCGCTCAAGAGTGCGGCGATTCTGATCAACAATCGATCGAATGATGCAGAGTGATCGAAAAATGCGCAAAATGGCAAAAGGGAGTCAACAATTTCAGAAGTTAGGAGCACCGAGATAGGAGCTGTTGCAATGTCTGCTGGTTTTGCTGTGATTTTTTGCATAGTGCCTACCTGGGGGAAAGGAGCTGGTAAAGATGGCGTCCGGGGTTCAGCCGGGTCCAAGAGTTTTTTTTTTTTTATTCCTGGCGGTTTTGCAAGTCCTCGAGCGGGTAGAAGCGTCCCGACGATATCGACTGAACGGCCAACCCGCAAAAGTCAAAACGCAAATCCCTGTCAAAGCCCCAGAATCCCGTCCAACTGGTTCCTTCAGTGGAATGCACGCCAAAGCTCCAAGTCAGTTATCTAGCGAGAGGGGTTCCTGGCGGAAGCAGGGTCCCGGCTGGCCAAGCGGGGGCAGAGGCGAGGGGAGGAGTGTGGGGGGGGTCCTACTTGTTGTGCTTCTGTTCACGCCAACGAGCTTCCAGCTCTTGAAGTGAATCACAGCGGGAGAGTCGCGCAACTGGTTTCCGCGCTCCCGTCGAGGCTCCTCCTTATAGCCCCGGGAGGTGAGTCACCGAGGGCCCCAGCATGTACGGCCTACAGTTGGACAGCTCGACGTCAGCACGGCCATGCCTACGGACGTCCATGTCGATGTGTTTCTGGACGTGCCTGACAGGCAGTCGCAGGCATCCTGCAATCTCTTGGCACCAAGTGTGAGAACTATCTTCGGAGTTATTCCGAGGGCTGCTTTGTTCGATCCCACAAGCTTGCATGTAGCTGAGATATTTTCTCAAGAGTGACAGCTTCCCAGTGCACCCACCAATCGCCGCCTCTCTGGATTTGGCAATGATAGCTCAGCTCACGCTTGACCTCTGATGACCCAATCCGACAGTTGTGTCAACACTCAAGACCATTTCGCGTTTTCCAACCTACACTAGTTTCTCATGAGTGACCAGTTTCCAGTGTCTGAGCGTCGCTTACTGTGCAGTCGCTGCCACAGTGGGATTTTGCTTCGGATGCTCGGGGAATTAATGGTGGAGCTGGTGATTTATGTCAATGCCAATGTGGACGGAGAAGCTGCAAAGGAATGTGGCGTTCCTCAGGGAAGCGCAGGCGGAGGTAGTGGGATAGGTTCCCGCATGCCTCCTGACTCGACGAGTCTGGACAGCTCCCTTCCATGGCAAACTTTCTCCCGTCAGACCGAGAAAAAGATGCTGACGTTCAATTCCAGGATTGGATGATAAAAACTGAAAACAAAAACAGATTTTTTTTTTTCCTTAATCCTTTCAGGGACAGTGGCTAGTACAGTGGACAGCTTATCAGGTTTCCAGGTTATTATTTAGCATGAAAGGGTTAAAATGGTTGACATGTCCAGCCCGATGTGGTTCCCGTCTCCAAAGATCCTGTTAGCGTCCGTCATGCTTTTTTTTATTTCCCGTCCAATTCATTATCCGAGCAGGTTATCCTCACAAGGGTTGCGAATGCGCTGGAGCCTCTCCCGGCTGTCTTCTGGCAGTCGGCGCAGCACACCCTGAACTAGTTTCCTTTTTAGTTTTATGTTTACTTTGGAGCTGACTTTTGAACCCCTTCTCCTCAGACAACACTTTATTTGCCCACAATGTCACTTGGAGGCGGATCAAGGCGCGGCAGGATTCTTGTAAAACGCAACGGTCTGCGAAAGTGACAAACGGCTTTGAGGCGCTTTTATAGACTATAAAAATTTGTTGTAGTGACATTTGATTGGTCGGCGTTTGCCGGAAACAAACGTTTTGGTTGCAACTTCTTAATTGACTTAAAAAAAATATTGTGGCAAGATTTTCTTTTCTCGCTCCATATTTGAATGAATAAAGTCTTTCTTTTTGACCCTCAAACGGCAAACGTCATCGGTGGTTGCGACTCAGCTGAGTCTGCATGAAGTTAATCCTTCGGCCACGTCACCTACTCCCAATATGATTCGGCTCCACCGGTGACAAAATGATGACGCGGCGGTACTGTTTTTGGTCATGGAGCCTGGAACGAGCTGCTACTGAGGAAAGATTACACTTGTTGATTTGATCTGACTCCCTTTTTGTCATCCAAGCGAGACTGTTGTTGTCTCCCAGTTGTCTGTTCTCTCTTAAATCTTTCATTCCTTTGCCTTGCCCCGCCTTGTTTTGCCCCGAGACATCGTTGATTATTATGCTGACATGAAAGCCAACTTAAACGCCTGTCAGACATGACGCACAAAGGTATTTAAACTCCAAATCATTGGCTGATAGCTTCATTATTTTTCCCCCCCCCCCCCCCCTTTTTTTTTTTTTTTGTGACACAGACATATTCAGACAACTGATTGACTTGAAATTTAGGCCATAAATGTAAACGGTACATTTTAACGCGAATAATGCAGACCAAATCCGAATATAAAACCTTGCTGACGCATACTTGTTGTCATTGCGTCTTAATTAGCATATGAGGGAATCGAGAGGGATTTCATTCACACACTGTAACGTTCTGTCAGACATGCAGAGAGTCACTGTGACACTCAACTTGACTCGCTACTATGACCATATTCGTCACCCGAGTCCTTTCAGCAGTCGCGCGCACGTCTCCAATGCGTGTTTTGAGAACTCAGGAAGTTGATTTCAGTTTTTTTTCTTTTTCTTTTTTTTTTAGGGCAGTGGGCGGAAGGATGAAACCGCAACACACTGGACTGACACCATGGCACACCCGTACCAGGAAGTGAAATAAAAAGGTAAAAGAGAAGTTCAGCTCTATATGTACAAATATGCACAATGGTGTATACCCATCCACCCATTCTCAGAACTGTTAATCCTCGCGAGTGGAGTTGCGCTTCACACATGTCGGAGGAGCACTGGACCATAAACAGTCTTGTCTTTGGACAGCCGTATTGTTAATAAATAACCTTCATTGTTACAGCCCTGTGGCAATATTTGGGAACAAAAATGTACCATTTCAAAACCATTTTCCTCATGGCAAATCTTTGAAATGTAATTCATTTGGTTCCAGGTTTTGAAATGTTGACATCCGGACATCTTTAGGCAAAGTTTGAGCAGATGTAACTTTTCTAACTATCATGTTATAATACAGCTGAAGTCAAGTCAAAGTAATCAACCTCTGAAGACATTTCACTGATGTTATATTAGGGACTGCAACATCTGTTAGCAGTTAGCATGTGCCTTTGCTTAACCTAATGTCTTTAGCCTCACTTCACGTTTGAATTTTTTTTTTTTTTAACTCGCTTAGAAATTACCGGTAGTAACTGTCACTCGTGTAAAATTTAGCCACAGTTTAACGAAGAAAAACTAGCCACCCTTTGAAAATTGAAGCTCAATCACATTGACATTTAGATATTAGAGAGGGAAAACTAAAGTCCATGCTGCACTGTATTTGTTTCTGGAGTAGCTAGTGACGAGAGCAAATGTGAGTAACGTTTCCTGACGCTTACCCAATATTGTATGGTTTTTTTTTTTTTTTTTGGTACACTTCAGTCAGAAGGGTTCGGAAAAAAAGAATATGTCTACAAATAATGTCATGTTTTACTAGCTGTTTGCGACCCACTTTTGGGGTTGCGTCAAACTTGTCGAGGATCAGTTTTACTTCATCCAAAATGCAAAGAACTTGCAAATGTAACATTCAAAACATTTTTTGTTTCCACCAGGATGTTTGGTTTGGTCATTAAATGGCATCACAGATTACAAATACAGTATGTTTAAACGGGCTTTATGAGGCAATTATTCAACATGTGCACACAAACACTACAGAAAACTATTTACGTTTTTTTTCCCCCCTTAGCAGACGAGTCGTTGCCTGCGTGTTCTGATATCACAGTGCCTTGCCTGAGTGAAAGTATGTCTCAAGCTTGAAATAGATATCCACGAACGTTGGATGACAAGTGCAGACACATTGATGTTTTTCTTGAGTGTAAAGAAAGACAAATCTGCGCCAACTCCTCTGCCTGAAAGTTCACAAAGGAGTCAATGACCTGAGCCGATGTGACAATTGTGACTTTGAGTAGAGTTATGCCGCCCTCTTGTGGTTTCCTGCAAAATCGTTTTTTAAAAGAATATCTTCCGCAGATGACTCTTGAGCATGTTTAGGGTCAAAGATGAATTGTGGATCCAGACGCAGCTGGATGCCAAATAAATAAATAAAACGATCGTGTATAGATTTGTGTTGTTGCTTGTGACTTGCAGGTTCTTGGGCAATGCCCTGGCACCAGCAAAGGAACCATGATCAGATCACGGAGGATCAGTGACCCCGCCTTGAGCAGCCTGCGAGTTGTTGTTATTAGTATTATTTTTTTTTTTTCACCAATCTCATCGACTCCAGCACAGTCAATGAATAACCAATGCTGTGGTTTTTTTAAAATTATTATATGAGAGTGTGTGGCACCCAAAGCTTTTGTGGTAGTGTCACGGAGGATCAGTGACCCCGCCTTGAGCAGCCTGTGAGTTGTTGTTATTCCTAATATTTTTTTTTCATCTACTCCAGCACAGTCAGTGAATAACCAATGCTGTGTTTTTTTTAAAAATATTATTCTATAAGAGCGTGTGTGGCACCCAAAGCTTTTGAGGTAGTTAACCACACAAACAATCACACAAGAATCTTGTCAAACAAGTACACTATCCCAACTACCCCTAGACACACTGCGCTATACAACGCAATACATTAAAAAATACCCCAAAACAAAACCAAAAAAAGGCCACTGCTAGAGGGCAGAATTAAACATGGGAAATTTGGTACATTTTCACAAATTCATTGATTTAAAAAATATCAGAAATATATATATTTTAAATTCCTGAAACTATTCCTGACTCACACAAGGTGGCGCTGTGACTTAAGGGTGTCCCCTGCTTACCGACAGCTGGGACAGGCTCCAGCAAGCCACTGCAACCCTTGTGAGGATAAGAGGATTAGAAAATGGATGGATGGATGTAGAGTCTTCACAAGCGTACTGTAAATGTAAATATTAAGAGCTGGATTTTAAATGAGGAGGCGGGAACGTCCTCTGCTGGTGACGGCACTGTTAGCAATATAAGGACAAAAAGGGAACAATGAGAATACATAATTTCATTTTTGAGGTTGTTTATAATATCTGTGTTATGAAAACAAACTGGACCAAAAAAACTATAAACAGCAAAACAAAAAAATTGACCACATTAGTGTCGTAAAATCCAAGGCTAAATACTTAGGTCTCGAAACATTCGTTGTTGTTGTTTGCAATGAGCATTATTTCTTAAAATCACAAACGAGAAGCGCAAATTCAAACACAAAATAGAATCTGATCCACGATCAAAATATCGACGCCTTTCCAAAAGCCAGACGGCCGCTTTTACGCACACCACCATGGATATAAAAAAACAGGATGCGACCAGCAAACATGAATTGAACTCTCAACGGAGATGTTTGTAACACTGATCAAAAACACTTTACATTTTCAGCCGTTTATTAATAGATACAAACAGACAAATTCACACCCAAATAGAAAATGAAAGCACTCACGAGGAGCATGAGCATCTGTGTGTGTGTGTTACCTTCATCTTAAATGCACGTTATAAAAACTGCGTATTTATTCATACTTTCTTTTATTATCTTTTTATATACAATACAGTGCTATTTACAAAAAAAAAAAAAAAGGTAATTTTGGGGTCCAGGAGCAGAATAATGTCATCTAAATTCATTTAATTGGGTAACATTAAATTAACCCTTTCAGGGACAGCGGTTACTACAGTGGACACATTATCATTTTATCAGGTTACAGGGTGCATGAAAGGGTTAAAGCCAGTTTTCGAAAGCGTTACTGAAGTAGATTTGCATAGTATGGCCGGGCACAAATGATAAAGCCACTGATTTGAAAAAAATAGAATGGAGGGTATTGCTTGTGTTGAAAAATACATTGAATGAGTACCTTGAAAAAAAAGGCATATTAAATCGTAATCGCAATATGGGGGGACAAAACTGCATTTAGATTATTTTTCTAAATTGTTCAGCCCTAAAAGTGAGTGACAAATCGGTTCATAAGACAAGGTACCACTTATTTTGAAGTCACCCTTGTGACGCTATTTTACCCCTTTCAGGGACAGCGGTTATTGCAGTGTACATGTTATCAGGTTACAGGGTGCATAAAAGGGTTAAAGTTTTTTTTTTCTCGGATTTCTCTTCTGCCGGCCGCTATTTTGTCCAGTCGCTCACGCTCTGACGAATTCGCTGCCGTTCATTGGCCCCCGCAGGGCTCCGCCGGCTATTTTGGCTCTTCTCCGGGCGTTCCTCGAGCACGCCAGGTAGAAGATCTCCACTACATTGAGCAGCACCGATACACAGGACATGATCAGCATGAAGATGATAAAGATGGTCTTCTCGGTGGGTCGTGACATAAAGCACTCCACCGTGAACGGACAGGGCGCTCGCGTGCACACAATTTGGGCCTCCATGACAAAACCGTACAGGTAGTACTGGCCCACGATGAAGGCCATCTCCAGGATAATACGGAAGACGATGGACGTCATGTAGTTCCCCAAAAGGTTGCCTTTGATCTTCACGTGGCCTTTGTCATCCGAGTACTTGGGAAGTTTTAGCATGGAGGAGTTGTTTTTGCTCTGTTGCTCACGTAGTTTGTTCTCCTTATGGATCACGTGCATGACGTGGCCCAGGTAGATCAGAGTGGGCGTGGACACGATGATGATCTGAAGGACCCAGAAGCGGATGTGCGAGATGGGGAAGGCGTGGTCATAGCACACGTTCTTGCAGCCTGGCTGGTTGGTGTTACAGATCATTTTCGACTGCTCGTCTCCCCACACCTGGAACGGATCGTCATTGTCATTTAGTTACAGGTACAGTGCCAAAACTTCCACTCCCGTCCTCCAAATAGTGGTTGTGCACATGAAGGAACTAACAAACGCACAAACATTAGACATACAGAATGAGAACAACAGGGGCCCCAAAATTGAACCCTGTGGAACACCATACGACAACGAGGCAGAGCAGGACTCGGAGCAGCGAAGGCTCTCTCAACTTTAAGTAAAAGAACTAAACACAGAGCAGGATAATGGTGCAGCTCTAATTGAAACACTGTAAAATTTTGCTTTTTTCCCCCCCTTCCCAACAGTCTTTAGATCCAGATCAAATTTTGTCCTCAAAGAATTGAGGCAACTGGACTTTGTATGTTTCACCTTAAATTTACTCTTTATTGGATCAAACCCAGAAAACACCCTAAGACAAAATCTATTTCACCCTATCGATAAAATCCCGAGGAGCTAATTCAGAAAATTTGACAGTTCAGGCAGCTGTTGCATAGGCGCATGGTACAATATCGGCAAGCATCAAGTCTACAAAGAAAGGATTTTTAATGTTTGGGGGTAGCTTGTCTGTGTCGTCAGTACTAGTGCTCTATGCTGGAGTGATGTAGAAGAAGAAGTGGTGTAGACCTTCTCAACCCCGGCTCCCAGGACCATGATTCTGAAGATGAAGAGTACGCTGAGCCACACTTTCCCGATGACGGTGGAGTGCGACTGCACTTTATCCAACAGCTTTGCCAAAAATCCCCACTCGCCCATCTTCGACCTTATTCACCACACTTTAAACACAAAAACAACATTACGGCATTCAATGGCAAAATCTCACATTTCAATGGCACTCCCCACCAACTCCAAGCTTTTTGTTAGTTTCATGTTACTGAGTGAAACAGGCATCAGTGGCAGTTGTTAGTTTTTTGGGTGTGACATCAAATTTAGCTGCAATGCACAGGTCACGGGCAATGGACAAAAAAAAAAAAAAAAAAAAAAAAAAAAAATCAAATATTTAACATTTGTCAAGTAAGTATCTGTGCTTCAAATATATGGAAAGTTTGCCGTTCGTAAATATGAGCCAAAAATGTCAGCTTCAAAACAAAAAGGCAGAATTAATGTGTTTTATTTCTAACTTGACACATTTTGAGATTTTTTTTTTTTTTTTTTTGGTACATCCACTGATGGATCGATATGTCTACCAAATTTTACATAGCGTCTTTTGAATTTAAAAAAAATAATAATCATGAATAAAATATCAAGGTAAGCCAATTTTCGAACATTTACCGAAGTAGATTATTTAAAAAATTAAGATTACAATAACCAGAAAACCTGTGACCCAAACATGATACAAATTGTGTAATTTATGATTTTAAACATAGTCGTGGTCGTAATAGTAGTAGAACTGAACATAATTCATTGAACATAAAAAAACATTTCTACATAGTATGAATATATATATATATATATTTAAGTACAACCCTTAACCCTTCTTTCCGTATTTAGCACTTTTTGTTATTTACGTTTTGAACTCCGCTGGAATGTTTCAGCATTGGTCAGTGTGCGCTTAGGAAAGAAAAATAGTCAGAAAAGTTTATTATGATTGGCTTATTAAATGAAAGGAAATTGCTTACCTAGGATTGGACGAGTGACTCGTGCTGCTCCCCGGCTGTGCTGTGCAACTACTGAACACTGATCGCAAAAAAGCCAAGGAGAAAAAAAAGCAAAGCAAAGGTGAGATGCTTTTGCTGATTTTAACTTGGGCTCAGGTTGCACAAGTGTGTATGCGCGTGTGTGTGTGTGTGTGTGTGTGTGTGTGTGTGTGTGTGTGTGTGTGGGGCTGGTCACGTTGCCATGTTGCAAGAGGGGAAAAAGGGCACACAGACTTTTAGGCTGGCAAAAGACAAGATTATGTTGGTTAATAATTGCTTTTTGCGTTAAAAGTCCAACTTTGTTGTGTTTACTCGTTATCGTCGTCACATGTTGCACACCCACCAAAATATTCTCTTTATGGTTTGAAATGTGACGTAACTGCAGATAGAGTATCCTCCTGGAATTTACGGGCTGCGTTGCAACGCCGTCAGCAATCGTTGTTCGATAAGTCCAAAATAAACTTGTCAATCAATTGAAGTCGTTCAAATGCTGGGCTAGGAAATATTTCCTGGATTCATTGCTACTTAAAAAAAAAATGTCTTTACCTCCATTTAGACAAAAAAAATGTAAGAAAAATCATAACAATATCATGCTACAAATAATCGTCCTGAAATGTCATGCTACTATGGACTGAAAACAATATACGATATGTAATGTAATTGTTCTGAAAAAGATACAAATAAATTCAAAATACAATTGCTCCTAATATGAATGACTGTCACAAGCACTTAAAAAAAAATAGATGTCACAAATACATACGTTTGACTCAACCTAAGTGGCGACCCCGTACGGCACTGGTGTCAAAGTCAAGGCCCAGGGGCCAGATCTGGCCCGCCACATCATTTTATGTGGCCCATGAAAGCAAATCAAGCATGCCAAGTTTCCATGATTCTTGCTAAAGTCTGAACCAAAATTTCAAATTGTCATATGTAATACCATAATAACAGTCATTATTCTTTATTTCTGATTTTAAAACTAGTTATTCGTCAATTCGTTGTGCGCTGTGTATGTAATATGGGGAGGGGATTCAACATTTATATGGTTTCCCAAAATTCATAACGGCCCTACAAGGGAACCCGTAACTACAATGTGGCCCGCGACAATAATGAGTTTGACACCCCTACTGTACGGGATGAGCGGTGTCGAAAATGACACCACGTGAAATAAAGTTGTTGAAAATATGCATTACATAGCAGAATTTGCCCTTTCATGCACAAATAATGACAACCTGATAAGCTGTCCACTGTAGTAATCGCCATGCCCAAAAGGGTTCATACAAATAAATGTCGAGAAAACTGAATTACGTTGATGCAACTTAATGCATCCATATGAGTCGAGTCAAATCGATGATAATCGTAGCTAATTCATAACCTCAGTAATACATATAAATATGGCACTATATTATATACTTCTGATATTCTATTGATCCTGATGATCATCATCATCATTTATCATGTAGTGGTGGTCCCTTCTTCAGGAAACCATTTTCTTGGTTAAATATATGAATTTTTAAAAAATCGTTTTATTGTTCACTCAATAATAAATTCAGCAAACAGTTTTTGTATCAAACTTTAATCATTTTTCTAAAAACATACAAGGCGTGCACCACTTGGAACAAAAAATGAATAGAAACAAGCACTATCCAGGATCATAATCATGATCGTTATTATTTTGTATATTTTCACGCATGAAACAATAACTTAGAATCAAAAAAATCATAACAAAGAATGGACATACATACAGTGACATTATGGCACTTGATTTTTACATTTTTGAGAAAGGGGGGAAGAATCACAAAATAAATTCCATCAAAGTCAAGTGAAGTTACCTGCTAGCATGCTAACACGCTAACAGCCCTTGCCGCCACCCTGAGAAGTGTGACGCGGCTGTGCTAACCACAAGCCTCCTGTGCCGTCAAATCTCGTCGCAGTCATCATTCTCATCATCCCGCCCATTTCGAAACGGTCACTTTCAAACTTAAATACAAAATCAATTCCATAAAAGCAAAGCTAAGTTTCATGCTAACATGCGTTGATCTTCAGCAGCCGCTGGTTCTTCCGAACCGAGTCCAGACTCCCTCCCAGACTCTGGCTTAGGCCATTATCATTATTCCATCGACTGTATTTAGCACATAAGTTACACAGACTCAAAAACCATCGAGTAAAGAATGAACCTCAATGCAACAACAATCGTGCTGCACTTGATTTGTACATTTGGACAAAGAAAGCTACACATAATGAATACCATCAAAAGCAAAACCAAGATCCTTGCTGGCATGCTAACATGCTAAGAGTCCTAGTGGTTGCCCAGCATCTGCTTTTCCTCCTTGGCTCCATCCAGACTCCCCCCAAGACTCTGACTGATCTCCATCTCCAAGTCCAGGTTCTTCTTATTCTGGATCAGGGCATCGTTGACCGTAGGCCACCTTGGATTCGTAAGCCCTGCTGGGTTCTCAACAGAGTTGATTGCAAACATCCCTCTGGATCGGGACCTGGCCTTGCATCGGTTGCACAGCAGGTAGAAGACCTCGGTCACGTTGAGCAGGAGGGACACGCACGCCACGGCCAGCATGAAGATGATGAAGATGGTTTTCTCGGTGGGCCGCGACATGTAGCACTCGACGGTGAACGGGCACGGTTTCTTGGAGCAGGGGAACATGGGGACCATGATGAAACCGTACAGATAATACTGACCCACGATGAAGGCGGCCTCGATGATGATCTTGAAAATCAGCTGGGTCAGGTAGCTCCCCAGGAGGTTCCCCTTGATGGTCACGTTGCCCTTGTCGTCGGTGTACTTGGGCGACTTGAGGCGGCGCGGACCGCCGGGGCTGGCCAGCTTTTCGCGCATTTTTTTCTCCTGGTGGATGACGTGCATGGCGTGGCCCAGGTAGACCAGCGTAGGCGTAGACACGAAGATGATCTGGAGGACCCAGAAGCGGATGTGCGAGATGGGGAAGGTCCAGTCGTAGCAGACGTTCTCGCAACCGGGCTGCTTGGTGTTGCAGATGAAGTCGGACTGCTCGTCGCCCCACACACTGTTGGCGCCGGTGCTCAGGACCATGATCCGGAACAGGAACAGAACCGTCATCCAGATCTTTCCAACGACAGTGGAGTGCGACTGGACCTTGTCCAGCAGGGTTGACAAGAAATCCCAGTCTCCCATTTTTGAGGATGACGTTCAGTTGGTATTCTGGAACCAAACAACATCGCTAATTGAACAAGAATGAACTTTTTTTTTTTTTTAACACAATAGCATTCGTATTACATGTTCTGTCAATCATGTTGTTGTAGCCGGAGCTGTTGTGAAAGCGCCATATAAATAAAGCTGTATCGTTGAACTTGGAAGTCAAATTTTTTTTTTCATGTTAGCATTTAAAATGACCTTGAATTTCGTTTTTTATCAGAGAAAAAAAAATAAGAATACATTTCCACACGTTTGCGGTTGCCCACCTCCCACCGCAGAGCGCGTGTGAAAGGAGCGAGAGCAGCTGTGTGAAGTTCGCAAAATCAAGATGAAAACACAAACCGACATCAGTGAATTCAAAAGTGACACAAGGCCCCAAACGGCGGGAAATCACTCTCACAAGGAAAAATCCCCACCAAAAAAATTTAATAAGAATAAATCACTTTATGGAAATTGGTGCTGTCATCTTACCTGACGAGCGCGTTTTAGTGGACTGGCTGAAGCTGCGGCCGAGTGCTGACTGAGCTGAACCTTGGAGTTGGGCTGGAGTGTGAGGGGGGTGAAGTACAAATTTCTCAGCGTGGTACTCGAGTATTTTTCTGTGCTCAAAATGGGTATTGTAAGTGCTGACAGACAAAATGTAATATTACTTTTGTACTGAAGTACACTGCAGGGTCTGTGATTCTTTTTCACTGCTTCTTCAATCAAGAAATTGAGCGAGTACTTCTACTTTTACCAGAGGACTGTACATATACCTGTGTGTACATATTTATGTATTTTTTAATTTACACTGTTTGTATTACTTCTACTCAAATACAGGGTACTCCGCGATGATTGGTTGAATGGTGAAACAGGCACCCCGCCTTGTTCTGACACTTTGGACTGCCAGTGAAAGTGGAGGGGGTGGGCCCCGCTGTAATGATTGACAGGTAACAGCACAGCCCCACCAGCAACAATCTAATCGCTGTCGGCACATGCTCACACACACACACACACACACACACACACACACACACACACACACACACAAAACATTTCTACATATTGCGCAAATGCGTCGAAACAAATATATTTGTGACTGCGAAAGAATATGAAATTCAACTTATTGTGCAAATGCTAAAACGTGCATTAGCAGATAAGCTAATTGCTAAATTAAACCCCCCCCCCAATGTCATTTTGCAGAATGCTCGGAGAGGAACATTCAAAAAAATTGAGAGATGAGCATTGACACCAAGTAGTGGAAAAAAATGATATTTTAATGAAAAAAAAAATTGGAAACGCTAGCAGAATGCTAAACAGTGTTCAAAATATTTGCCACTGAAATGAATTGAATCAGAAACTTTATTGAGAAAACAGAAGCAAATCAGCACAATGCCAAACATCAAAGCCAAATGATTTTGTCAATGATTACAGCTGTTCAATTTTTTTTTTCCAAGAAAATGCTTTTATACCCACACTTTACCCACTGTTATCAATATCAAACCTTGAAAAAACATGGGTGTCGGACCCTTCGGGGGGTGCGGGTTTTTCAATACTTTTGGCAGTGAAAATAGTTGGACACCCGCACTTTTTTGCTTGAAAATGAAATGGTACAAAGCCCCCCACACTTTGGCACAGGGACACCTTGCTCAGATATGCACTTCCCCCGTGTTGCCCAGCAACCCTTTCCCCGCCATCTCATTGGCCGCATTGACCCCAAACTTGCGTCCCTGCATCTCTAGCTCAGCGTTGATTCCGTTCTGCGTGACGGCGTCTTCTCTCAGCGTGTAAGCCTTTCTCTGAGACGCGGGTGGCGCCGGTGTGACGGGCGTGACGGGCGTGACTGTGTAGTCGCGCCGCCGGGCGGCGCACTCCCTGGCCGCCTTGACGCACAAGTAGAGCAGCTCGGCCACGCTCAAGGCCAGCGAAAGCAACGCGGCACCCAGCATGAACCAAATGATCATGGTCTTCTCGGTAGGTCGGGACAGGAAGCAGTCCACCTGGTGGGGGCACGGTGAGCGCGAGCACACGTAGCGGGCGTCCAGCGTCAAACCGTAGAGGAAGTACTGGCCCACCACGAACACGATCTCCAGGGCGATTTTGGCCAGCAGGTGGAGGACATAGGCACGAAGGAGGCGTCCCCGGATGCTTACCTAAGAAAGATGGAAGGATATTAGGAGTGCGCATCTCAATTCCATCTCCATATATGCGATATGACTCAATAATGGTACATTTTCAAGTGAAATGATTTGATTCGGTGGGATACAGTGGGAGTCCGATCCGATTCTGTTTGATATGATTCAATGACAGGACATTTAAAATGTAGCTATTTGTTTGGGTTTGGTTAAATAAAAAACAGTTGTCCGATTCAAATGGCTTTTCGTTACGTCCCTGATTGATACCGTACATCTACACAGTAGATATGATAAATTGTTACAAGAGGTACGATATCAATACAGGAAATGTTTAGATCAAAACAGTAGATCTGTATGGTAGATATGATAAATTGATACAAGACATAAGATGAATCCATAGAGGAAATATGAAAAATCTATACGGGAGATACGATAAATCGATACAATCAATAGCTGGATAAATCCATGAATAATCATGGCCAAAGATGTACATGATAAAATCAACCCACATCATCCCTTTCTGTAGGCATAAAAAGCAGGATTACAGTGGATCACGTTCAATCAATTTCAACAAAAACTAGGCCGTGCTGAAATAATTCTTGCTTGATTATTCTTTCAAATTGACACCGTTTAAACTAAATAGTGTCAACAGTTATGTGAATAACTTTGTTGCCACCATCCAGCCAGCGCTCATCATAGCAGAAATTTTTGCTCGCAAGTCAAAGCAGAAAATTGGCCAAATAACTTCTCCTAATTCTGTACAGTATTTGTAAATTACGCACCTTTCCGCTGCTCTTGATGTACTTTGGCATTTTGAAGCTCCTCTGAAGGAACAACAAAGCCTGGTCGTCAAGCTCCGCGTGCTTCCGCATACGCTCCTTCAACTGCGAACACGGGGAAACCATGCTAAGACATTTTACTCCTTATCGTGCCAATGCTTAGACAAAAATAAATGCACTGAGGGCCCTCCAAATCAAATTTTCTTTTAAAACAGAGAAAGCTGACAGAAAAATATCCATGCTAATGGCTGTGAACAAAATCCATTGTACTGAAGCTGTTTGCTCTTAGCCAATTTGTGTTTTATTTAATTTAAAGCTATTAATATTGGTGATTATAAACATTTAATGGGGGCGGGCTGTCAATTACTCAGTTTTTCACAATACTCTACCTTCTTCTCGACGTGAATGACGTGGAGGACATAGCCCAGGTAGAGCAGCTTGGGTGTTGCCACGGCGATGATCTGCAGGGCCCAAAAGCGCACATGCGAAATGGGGAAGGCGTGGTCGTAGCACACGTTCTCGCAGCCAGGCTGTCGCGTGTTGCACACAAAGTCCGACTGCTCGTCGCCCCACACCTGCAACCCGGGACACACCCCTCCGCCATTTTAATTAACATCTACTAGGTGTTAGCGAGACAGAAGTCAGATTTGTATAAGTCAGTCGTAAGTCTTCGTTGAAGTCGAGTCAAACGGGTTCAGTAAGTCGGAAGTCAAGTCACACCATTGCCAGTCCTGACAGTTACACACACATCCTACAAAATCTGAGAGATGAACGTTTTGTGCTAATGCTAATTCTTGTCAGAAGCTAAAAGCTATTCAATGTCAAAACATTTTTAGGTACAGTATAGTTTGAATGCTGGTAATCAAGCATTCATGCTAATTATTAGCATGAATGCCAAAAATATCTTTTGTACTTATTGGCAAATATTGAATTATTATTTGATATAATGGCGACAAAAAACATTAATGCTCATGGCTATATAAAAAAAAAAAAAAAAATCTAATTTCTGAGAATGCTGCGAGACTAACATTTGTGCTAAAGGTTCGAATAAAACTTATTTATAACTTAGACTACAACATTAAACGTGTAGCAAGTCCATTTCGAGTGAGCTGACCCTGTCGGCGCCCGTGCTCAGGACCAGGATGCGGAAGACGAAGAGAACCGTGAGCCAGACTTTTCCGATGATGGTGGAGTGCGACTGCACTTTGTCCAGCAGGCGGCCCAAGAGATTCCATTCGCCCATTTCCGCACAATGCTTGTCACGCTCCCTAAATCGGGAAACAAGATGACAACTTGTCCTTCCTTGAGTGCAGTGGTCCTCGACCACCAGGCCGTGGACCGATATGTTACAAGCAAAATGTTCCAATCACATTTTTAAGCAAAACAAACGTGAAAAATAGAAATATGTCATCTAGAATGTTAAATAGACATCAAATGTATGTCCATTTTACGTCAAAATGTGCTGGCGGAGCTTCAAATATGAACGAATAGATGTCACATTTGCGTTGAATGTACAGCATGTTTGGCAAAAAAATATAAACGTACGTCAAATGTACGCCAAATTTACATCATTATTTGTAACATCAGAATTCATTATATTAATACAATATTGGTACAAAAAACGTCACAACTAAAAGTCTGGCTAGCAAACAAAGTAAGTGAGCAGAATTTTCATGGATCTTTTTTTTTTTTTTTTGCTCGCCGTTTGCCAGATCCGGTGGCGCACTGCCTCATTTGCCCCCCAAATGCAAAATTTCCACTTGTATGATTCCTCCGGCCACTCCACCCCCCACACCAAGGTCTTCTTATGATAGATTTTGTTTATTACAAAGGTTACATAGGTCCCAGTTGCATTTTGTAGCCATGTTAGTGACAGCAGCACGGGTCTTCGAAGGTCACAGAAAGAAAAACTAGTCTGATTGCAGTCACAGCTGGTGAGTGTGTGTAAATCTACCCTTGAAACACAAAACCCTCTCAACACAAACACACACACACACACACACACACACACACACACACACACACACACACACACACACACACACACAACTCACTTTATCTGTTCGTAAGCCAGAACTTAACCTTGGATGATTGCAAGTGACGGACACACACGCGCACACACACACACACACACACACACACACACACACACACACACACACACACACACACACACAGAGAGACACACAAAATCCCATCGAGTCAAGTTATACCATTACATTAGTATCACTATTAAGTTTTGGTTACCTTACTTTCTTTAAAAAATGTTTCACAGATATCTAAATTCAACAAAATCACAAACTTTAATGTTAAAGTGGAATTAATTTCGCTTATTTTTATTTTATTTTTTTGCAAACATCCTTGAGTTCACTGAAAGATGCGATTAAAATCTAAGCTATTATGATTATTGGCGCCACGAGTGGGTTGAAATATTAGGAACAGTTCACATGATGATACAGTTGCACAAACGTCAACAGTCTCAATGAAAAGAATGTAAAGAATCTTCACACGGCGGAATTTTCGCATCTAGCGCTTGTATTTGTTGATTTGCATCAAAGTATTTAGATTGTGTACCTAATGAAGTGTCCGTGTAGGTGAACATACCGACGATAGAGAAGATGAGGAACGCCGGCCGCTCGTTGGGAGACAGTGAGCGTGTGGTCGTCCCGTCGTTTTGTTCCGGTGCTGACTTATCAGGAGGGTTCCGTCCTACGCATCACAATAAACCTTCGAACAGCAGAAGCCTGGAAGCTTCTGGAAGCAGGCCTACGGCGCCGTGTTTGGTCTGCCTAAACTGGCCCTGATGCAAGCGGACTGTTATATCAATGCCTGTGAGTATTGTTGTATGCTGTGTCTGTATGTGTTGCCGCTCTGTGTGTGGTAAGGTAGCAGTTGTTTGAAGCTTTAAAACTGCTGTGACATTGATGCTGATCTCCATAAGCCTGTGGAGATGGCATTTCACAATATTTGTTAGCATTAAGCTTGCAGACTCCTTTTACAGATGAAATGTTGTTGTTTAAATATTATTCCTCTTTGTTCCATGCCCCTGATCCTGACATAGAATACATTCCCTATTGAAATGAACAGAAATGCGACTAGTCCGTTCCAACCTAAAAAAACAAAAAAAAACAACCAAAATGTTTGGAATGTGTTTTGAATCAAACTAGCAATCTATGTTGTACTTTATAAAAACCAATACCATCACAAATAAATCAGAAAATACATGTTTCTCTCTAATTGTGCTATCCGAGACATGGCCACCGGGTGGTACTATAACAAGTTCTACCCAGCTACTTTTAGTGACTCCGTAATCTCTCGTAATGCTGTTTGTCATTTTTTGCAGAGGATAAAGAAGATATGCCTGTGAGGCATTTTTATATTCTCCGTCCACATCTCTAGGTTGCTGCACCGTTTTTGTTCAAATAGCTGTTCCTTGAAGCATTATAACGGCGCCGTACGGATGCTATTTGTTAGCCTGTCTAATGCTTTTCCCTTTGTGTTAGCATGAAGTTAGCGGACTTGAAGGGCAAGTTGTGTGGCACCACTGCATATACAAACAACCTGTCACGGCTAAGTCTTCAATGAAAGCCAAGTTTTCAAAGTTCTGACTCTTGTTTTCCTCAAAGTGACCTTTGTCTCATTTCTCGACAGTATAGGAGGAAGAACAGGGTGCTTCGTATTACTTTTCTGACCATGGTTCGTAAAAGGGTAAGTCGTTTTGCTTCAGCTTGGGTTCATCCAAACACTTGTTGAATCTCATTTCACTTTGTGACAGATCCAAAAGTCAGAATAAAGAACCAATCTTATTTGAAGTACCTTTATGCATTTATTTTGAGGGCCAAGTCAGCACAAATAGTCCAAGGAGGCGGTAACAGCGAGTCCTGGACAAGCTCCAGTTGCTGGCACGGTCACCGTGTACGGGCCAGCTAGTGGAAATGATTCACGAGAAATTCCACCAAGAGCCAAAAAGCAGCTCGAAAAGGAAAAATATTGGTCCATATAACACCAAGGGTGGGAAAACTTTAGTGCTCATTTGATGCAGAAAAGTGACAGTATTTTTTGCGGCAACTCCAGGCTACTGGAGTGTGTAGGATGGAAAGGTTTGGCCGCCCCTGTTTGACCATGAGAGGCTACAACACAACTTTACCACCTCATATGTTCTTCTCTACACGTCTGAAGGACGAACGATACAATTTATGACGAGCCACTTTTAACCAATGAACACCCGCCAGCCCAAAACCCAAGTCGACTCCGGGATGCATCTCATCAATCCGTACTGGGGAGAAAGGAAACATACTTCATCAATTTATAGATCACAAATAATCCATAAAGCACGTGTTTGTGTGAAAGAGATGCTGGGTGCCCACCAGCAGCGTGTGTGGCCAATAGCCGGTGGTCCGGTTGGACACGCCTAGTGTGGAGATGGCGTGGCGGACATAAACCTGTGGCGTGGGCGCCAACCAGCCTTCAGTGGACGACGCCGGGCGCTGACTACTGGAGGCCACCTGGGCGTTAAACACCATATTTATATTTTCATTCCAGTTATAAAATTATAATTATTTTCATTGATTGTCAATTTGCCAATGAAATACAGGCAAAATTTGATCTTTTATTGCTATTTTCCTTGATGGTTTTTATCCCGGTGCTTACATAATTGCTCAGAATAAAAAGAATAAATACATTTCAACCAAGAATTATAGGAGGAAAAAAAAACCCCTCAATAACCGTCCCCCAAAAGGATTTGGATCAAAACAACCTAAAAAAAACAAAACAACCTGAGTGGGTGTTCTCCATTACAGGTTGTGCTTTCTTGTACTTTCATTGACATTTTTGCATATGACAGACCTGGAATGGAAGCAGACTTTGAGCAAAGATTCCTCTTGCACTGTATTCAAGGTGGAGAGCTCTCGAGAACTGATCCAGGTAGCCCTGAAAAGCAAATATGAATGTAATACGATATTAACCCTTTCAGGGACAGCGGTTACGACAGTGCACAGTTTATCATTTTATGCGGTTATAGGGTGCATGAAAGGGTTAATATTATTTGTGATAAATGTTTGTTCTCACCGTGGCGGCACTGAGCATCACTCTCCCAGGTGTCGGCATGCAGCAGGGGGCGGACGAGATGTTGACCACGGCCCCTCGCCCGCGCTCCAGCATTCCCGGCAGCACCAAGCGGGTTAGCAACGTGGCGCCCACCACGTTATTGGCCGTCACCTCCATCAGCCTCTGCTCGGATATCTCCACCAGCTCCCGGGGTGACGTGCACGCCTCGTCCACGCAGTTGACCAGGAAACCCACATCTTTGCCCCTCAGGGCTTCCACAACAACCTTGCTGGCCGCCTTGTCCCAGCCCAGGTCGGCGTGGACCAGGATTGTTTCCACGCCGTGGCTCTGGGAGAGATTTGCGACAAAGTCGGCGATGTTGCAGCGCCCGTACGTGACAAAGATGATGCTGAGACCGTGCTGGGCCAGCTCCTCGGCGTAGGCCTGTGCCACAGGCTCCGATGCACCTGATGGGAGGCATATGGATTAGTGGCTGGAAAGTGGTGTTGATGGTGAGTTGTTGGAATGCGTTGTTTTTTGTATGACAGCGTCAGCCCTTTTATGGGTTTTTAATGATAGTGGAGACTACTGTATGTGTCTCTCGTTTTGGTGGACCTGACTGCTTCGTTTGATATGGTGGACCACAGTGTTCTGTTGGCTCGTTTGCAGCATCAGGTGGACATTAGTGGTTAGTTAGTGCTCTACAGCAGAGTGTTTTAGAACTATTTGGCAGACAGAGGTTTTGTGTTATCCCCGGTTGCTCTGAGTCTTGTCCTGCCACACTGTCATATGGTGTTCCACTGGGTTCAATTTTGGGGCCCCTGGTGTTCATTGTACTTGCTGCCCATTTCACTGCTATCCGGATGACAGTCAGTTCTATGTCCTTCTGAGCAAAAACTTTACTTTCTTATTAATGCCACTTTTGTCCTACCTGGAGAAAATCAAGGCCTGTATGACACAGAATTTATTTACTTTCAATGAAAAATTGTGTTTGGTTCTGTTCATGAAAATATTTTTTTTCAATTTTAATTTTGGGGTTTTCTTTTCAATCAAAATAATTAAAACAAAACAAAACAACAATCTATACTTTTACTGAAGTACTTTTCCCAGCGATGCTATTTCTTACCATACACGACAGCCCAGTCTCCATATGTTTGCCTCAGCTTCCTGCCGGGGATCATCCTGGGCAGGAAATGCACCCTGACCAGCACGCAGCAGTCCCTGAGCAGGATGACAGCCCTGCTGGCCGTGTACAGAGCGCCCACCACGGCGAGCGTTTCCAGGTATCCGCCGCACGACCGGGAAATTTCCCTGTACAGTAAATGGAAGCTGTCCACTGCCGCCATGCTTTCCCTCAAAAGTAATTCTAGCGATGCTGGCCTTCGAGTTAGTTTACGAACGCAACGTTGTGTTTGCCCGATGACATGTAAAATGAGAGGTCCGTCATGCTAATCAAATATTGCTACATAACATATTGATGCGAACGTGTTTGGAATGCAGTTTGACAGCCGATTTATCCAGCAGAGATTGTTGGCTTGAATGAACCCCGGAAGAAGGAGCAAAACAAAGAGTCACGTGATGTTGTGTCGGAAGCAGAAATGACGCATTCGATGTCTCCTCAGAAAATCCGTGCGTTGTCATTATGGCAACGTTTTTCTAATTTTTGCGACTATTTCAGACCAATATAAGACTGCATACCTTATGGTTGACATTTATTTGTTTTAGTTTAATTTCCAATTAAGGTCCACGAATCATACGCATTTCGCGCTTTCTTTGTAATCTGTTGCGTGAACGTTGCACGGTTTGTGATCCCACAATGCACCGCGGTTTGATGGCCGTTTCCATAGCGACGCAATGGCGCCTGGCTGATTGCGTTACTAATTTGAAGAGAACCTGTCAAAGGCACGCCAGGTGCGTTTCGACACGGCGAATTTGTAGGTTTGCTTATTTTTGTGGTGTCTTGTCGCTTACTTCTCTGCGGTGGAAAGTAACATTGAGCTAAGTTAGAATTTGTTCAACAGCAGCCTGGAAAGTAGGTGTAGCATTTATTCCAATACGAGAATGACCGTAGTTTACTAATTACCCCCCCCATTGCGAGTGTTTCTGTTATTCTGTGAGTGCGCCGTATTGTCTTATATTGAATATTACTGGTCAGTTATTATTAAATTCTAGTTAACATCTTGTGCCTCAATAGTAGCAGCAGTTGTTGTCAACTAGTGCACAGTTTTACCCCACAAGGAACATGTATAAATCTATATTAGAATGCAAAAATGTCATACAGTTGTGGGCAACAAAATCTTTATAGTCGTCGTGCTAGTGCACTGAATCGTCTTACTAGTGAGGACAAAAAGTGTTCAAGTGCATGGACCTGGGTGTCCATGATGTCGAAAACATGCTCAGATAGACATGGAAGCATTTAGCTTTGATATACAGCTAATTTAAATAAATGAGACCAACGTATGGCTTGTACCTGCTACATTGGGTTTGAGGAGCTTTGCTATATCTATCAATCGTAGGTCCACCAGAAATTCGGCTTTTGCAAAGGTTAGAATCACTCAACGTGTCAGGGGAATTCTCATTTGCAACAGAGATGTCTTCCGAAGATGAGGAGCAGCTGGCATCTCTGCTCAAGCAGTTTTTGAGAAGCATCGACGAGCGACTTTCTGGCGCCCCAACGCCCCAAAGTGCAGAGGAAGTCCTTCTTCACCTGGAGGAGACCGACAAGAACTTCCACAAGTGAGCTCTTGAAAAGAGAAGTGGTTTTCTAGTAATGGATAGGATGGATGGATAATTTTGTAAAAATTACTTGTCTTTTCCCCAGCTATGAGTTTGTCCAGCACCTGCGCCAGCGTGTGGAGACCTCCCTAGGGTGCGTGGTGGACAAGGAGCTCGGGAAGTTGTCCCGTGAAGATGGACAACACACCGTTGACTCATGTCACGACGCCCTCATTCACACAGCGACCGGCCGCAGCCAAGCATCGGCGCAGTGAGTCCAACCCGGGCATACCGGCGCGTGTTTAGGAAAGTGCTAACATTGGCACGTTGCGTCATCATCAGGTACCAGGAGATGACACAGACCTTGAGAGCCACCGTGACTGCCGCTGCGGAGCGTTTACTCAGCAGCTTTGACGACGACCAGCTACGGAAGGAGGAGGAGATGCAGCACGGCCGCTACGCTGACGACTGCTCAGACAGTGGAGACTCCTTCAATCAGGTAATTTAAAAAAAAAAGACACATCCTTGTTTCAGCCTGTAGTAGAGGACATTTTACCATGATGTCGCACGTGCTTGTAAAATCTCTATATATTGTAAAGTGTATTATTATTATTATTATTATTATTATTATCATTATTATTATCAGGGTCCAAGTTGGGCATTAACAAGATTTATTATTCCATCCATTTCTCCAGTGCTACACCTTCATTCGACAGGAGCAGCTGCAGGCTTTGGCTGAGAAACTAGATCCAAGTCAACCCAAAGAGGTGAAGATGCCCACAATTAAAAAAAAAAAAAAAAAAAAAAAGTCCGGCCTTCACAGAGACAAGAATGCTCACTTGATCTTTTTTATTCTGAAAATATCAAACCTCTGTCAGTTCAGTCTCTGTGGCCCATCTGTCCTTCACAGAAAGAAACACATAATGTTCCTCTTGAGCACAAGTTTGCCTACTCCTGTGATAGCCCCTCCTCTTTTAGCCATAAATGGCAATGCAAGAAGGCAAAAAATATTGACTTTAAATTTGCAATGGATTTATTTATTTTTAAAAATGTGTCTGTCATTTGTGTGTGTGTGCACGTGTGTGGATAGGTGCGCCGGGAGGCCCTGCAGGCGCTCCGTCACGCGCCGGCTTCTGACGTGCTCAGCTGCGAGGGCTGGGCCCGCCTACGCCAGAACCTGTGCGCCACGCTGACCGAGCCCGACGCCGAGCTCAGTGTACGCCGCCGTTCACTTAAGATTAAGAAAATAGCGACAACATTTGTGATATGTCACTGATTTACTTTCTTCTTCATTGTTTTTTTTTTTTCCGACAAGTGAATGGCGAAAACTTGAAATCAAAAATGTAATCTTTGTGATTGAACAAAGTCCATTCTGCCCAGTAGTGCCAAATTCACGTTGAATCAAATTACATGGCATCTTGTCGTTTCAGGACCACGTTCTTCGGTTCTTCGCGAAGAGCTTCTCTTCGTTGCCGCTGAACGTCACCCGGGAGATTTACAGCAGCCTCGGTAGGCCACTCACTTAATTTCATCCATACCTCTGCTTGGTGCTGTTGCTCGGTCTTTGCCGCCCAGCCCCAAAGTATCGTGGCGTGGAGTTGTTTCTAAAAACTTTGTGAGATGATCTGCAGTTGTTACCTGAGTTACGGATCGTGACTACAGTACACCCCGTTTGGCCTCGGTGGAGTTCTTCACGTTAATAACTTCTGTTGTCTCTTGCTCAGCTCGAAGTGTGCAGTCCAATTTTTTGTCCCTGAAGTTGAGCTTTCCGAGCGGCGCGGCCGTCTTGGACATCAACAGACCCGAGATCAGCTCTCTCCTCAAACAGGTATGCTCAAGCCTATCAATGTAAATCCTCAAATGTCATTTCCTGGCAAAACGGCACAATTCCCCACATAATTTCGCCTTTTGTCACCAAATTGACCGTTTTAATGAAAAAAAAAGTTACATTTCCCTGCCTGTTTAAGCAAAAAAATTCCATTTTTCCATTTGCCTGCAACATAACATGTCAGTCAATCCTCATCTTCCCTCCACTCAGATGCGCCTGATGAACGACTTTCAAAAGGAGGCGACCACCTTCTGGATCCGCCACCCGGAAAAGTGAGCCCCCAACACGCATGCTCGCTTCGTTTTCCGATGCTGAGATTATCCGCCGATCCTCTCGCTCGCCTTCAGGTACATGGAAGAAATCATCGAGAGCACCTTCTCCCTCCTGTCTGTCCATGGGGATTCCTCACCGGAGAAAGTCTTGGGGCCCACTGACCTGCTGGCCCTGCTGGATGTTCAAGCCGCCTGGTTCACAAAATGGATGGTGGGCGTCGCAACTGAAACGGGCGCGATGTACCGTGCACGTTTATGGGCGTCTGAATGTCATTTGTGTCTGTTCTCAGCATGGCTCCTACAGCAGGACGTTGGTTCTCAGGCTCCTCCAGAGCAAATACAAAAATCTGGTGAGCGAATGATCATTTCACAATTATTTCCACATACAGTGTTTGTCGCCAAATGTGAACACGTTAGCGGGTGTCGTTGGAACGGATCGCGTTATACTTTTGGCGCTTCCACGGAGAGAATTTGCCATTCAAGAAGTGATTCGTTAATCCTCCCGCTCACTGTCAAGCCTTTTAAAAGAGGATTATTGCCGAGTCCCTCCCTTTACGGCCTCTAAATTAACTGTCAGTAAAATAGCAACATAATCCCACGATGGAGTCAGTGCACTATAAAAAAAAAAAAAAGAAAAAAAATTGAATGCGGGTGTTCATATGAGTTATCAATTTTGGAAAGGTGGTCATTTTTGGGGAATAACATCTTCTCAGATGGAGGCCGCTGTGCAGCAGTGCATCCTTTATCTGGAATGCTGCCAGCATTGCACTCAGATCCATTCTGAGGAGCCGCACAGCTCAGGTGAGTGGAAAAAGTTGTTTCGTAGATGAAAGAATGTGACGGTGTTAAGAGGCAAGCTTTTTTTTTTCTTCTTTTTAATGTGAGCAAATGGGAAAAGAAATTTGATTCTAAGGCCATATTATCTAGCCCCACTTCCTTGTGCCATGTCCTCATTGTCTTTCAGGCTCGCCAATTGGCAGCGTCTACAGTGGAAAGGAGCTGCAGTATGCCGTGGTCGTCCATTCCTTGTGCGTGTTGGGCAAAGTCCTCCTCTACGCCAATGGCCGGAAGCTCTTTCCCATCAAAGCGGCGGCGCGGAAAGGTGAACCCTTCCCATTGCGGCTTTCTGAACATGTCAAAATTTTAAAAAAGTAATCGATAATTCAAAAATCAGTTTGACACCCCTGATCTATGTCCTCAGAATTACAGCCCCTCGGCAGAAAATATTCTCGGATTCCTGTTCACGAAATCGGATTTATCTGCCAAACGAGCGACTGAATCTTAATTTGTGTTCCTGCATTTTCTGCAGTGTCACTTTGAAGAAAAAAAAACAAAACAAAAGTCCTGTTTTGAAAGATAAGGGTGGAAACTTTTCCTGCAGCCTTATGCATTTACAACCTATAATCTCACGAATCATGACGTGGCCCAATTTGACATAACAGTCCAAGCATCCAGACGGCTTAATCAGTCGTAATAAACTGAACCTCTGACAGACGACTCATTGTCTGCACCCACAGCTTTATTGATGCCGTATCGCAGTATCGAGGCGCGCTCACCTATGACTGATCTTTTTGTATTTATTGATTCCAAAGAGGAAAGACAATCTTGACATTGGATTTGCACCTGTGACGCAACCGATAATCTTCATAACTAGAGATTACAAATATTACGTAGTCAGAAATACATTTGAATAAAAACACACGTAAAAAAAAATTAAATTCTATGCACACAAAACATTCAATAAAGCAATTTTTTTTTTCCAGGTGAATAGTCGAACTGAATTTTGCGTCGCCAATCTATTTAGTATACCAGCCTCTGGAGCTCCTAAAAAGTACACCCCGAGGCACTTTATATTGCTTCAAATATGTTTGAGAATTGATCCCGTTATCAACGCTTCGACGCACAACTCCATTTTAAAGACGCCACATCACCCCAACCCCACCCGCTGTAAAAAGGTGTGGACCAAATGGACTCATGCTTGTGTAATTTCATTTTACGCCTTCAGACAAAGTACAAGTGAATTAATCATAACCCTGCGTTTTAATTGTTGTTCACCGAGTCATTTACTCTTTCCAGATCCAGTCACTTTGACGGACCTGGTGGTGATTCTCATCAACATCATGTACCAACATCATCAGCCTTTGTGCAGCGATAGCTCACACGCAGGTGCGTGCACGCACACACCTTTTAGCTCGATATGACAAAGAGTGCAGTGAGCAGTCGGCCAGTGCGGGAACATCGAGACCCTTCGCAGCATTCCTCGGTGCTATCTTTTATCTGGTAACCTTGTCCTCAGCCTGCCTCCTGTTGTCTCCCGACAGCGCTTGTCAGCTGTCGTATTCGATTCCCGCATGAAGAGAGATCCCACAAACAGAGTGTGCCTCAAACTCCTTGACTGAACGTGGCTGTTTTATTTATTTATTTATTTTGGTCAGAAGCGCTGTGCCCAAGCAGCCTGGTGATAGCGACGCTGAGCGCCATGTGTGAGAGGACCGAGTGCGCTGACCAGTGTCTCCACCAAGCGCCTGTCGTTCAGACTCTCATGGTGCCCGTCATCCAGGCCCTCAATGGAGGCCAGGTGACTTTGTGGAATTTCTTTTCTTTTTCATTGATTTCTTGTCTGTTCCCCAAATCCTATACAGTGGTACCGCTACTTACAAACGTCTCTTAATACGAAATGTTGAAGTTGCGAAACGCCTCAACAGGAAAATATTGTCCTTAGTTACAAAAGAAATTTCAAGATATGAAAGGTAAAAAAAAAAATACAGCATGGGCTGCTACTCACAGCTCTGAGTTTCCTGAACGCAACATACTTATAGCTCTGCCATTGGCTATTACCTAGCATCTTCCTGGCATCCCATTGGCTAAGAGGGACCTCTATAGTATAAGTCTGTGTGTAGATAGATAGATATTTGTCTATGCAGCGTCCTCATCATTCGCCCTTCGGGCCATGAGGCGTTCTGAGAGTTTTACGTAAATGTGAATTACCCAGAAAAAATTTGCACCAGTCGGGCGATCGCTCACTAGGCTGATGTTTGCCTTGGACATTTTCGAAGGATTGTTAAAAGCCGACAAAAGCGAACGTCCTTGGATCAGTTCTTTACAAAACACCAGGCAAAAGCCACTTCTGTGAGAGAACACGAACTAAAGAGGGCAAAAAAAAACGATGAGGACGCAGTTTTAAAAGTTAAGTGACCATAATTTTTATTCTTTATTCTTTTTTTTTTTTTTTTTTTTACATTATGCAGAACTCTTATTTACTGTGCAAAAATCTAATTGTATGTATTTGTTACATATTTTGATGCATTTTTATCCCTTAGAAAACATGTATTTCTGAATTTGGGGGGGGGCTTGGAATGAATTCGGGCATTTACATGGAAAATTGCACATTTCGATGAAAAATGATGAGCACATTCAGGACTCGGGTTGTGTTGAGAATTGTCATCTGGAAACAGTGCAAGGTGTAAAATCCTCATCAATTGCAAAGATAATATCCATTTTTATTATATTAGCACTGTAATTCACTTTTTAAAAAATAATATTCTATGCAGACCAAACTGAAGTGCCCGGCAGCCACCCTGCCTCTAATCGCGGACGTCCTGGCTCGAATGGTCAACACAGACAGAGGGTTAGCTCTCTTCTTGTATGACAGGAACTTGCTTATGGGCCCCAACGAAAGGTGAGTCATCAATACAGCCGTCAATACGTTTTTCGTGATATTGCCAACGCACGAGCTTGGTAAATGTCAACATCTTGAGTCAGACATCAAATTAAAGGTCCCGATAAGAGCTTTCCAGATCACGTTGTCTATTTATCCTCGAATAATGACGCCACGGGTCAAAGACTTTTCACGTGACACAATATAGGAATCGCGTTCCATTCAGCTGCCATGCATGGTTTTGGAATGTGGGAGGAAAAACTGGAGTACCCGGAGAAAACCCACGCAGGCACAGGGAGAACACGCACCTTTGCAAAGATAATTAGGCACATTTTTGATCGACACGGTTAACACACGGTTAACTGGATACCTCACAGTGGCAATCGAAACTGAACATCTTTTTATTTTTTATTTTTTGATGTGTGTGTCTGTGAATGCGCATCTCATTTGAATGTTTATAAATGGAGTTCAGTGACATTTTCCAGTAAAAAAATAAAATGTTTTTCACTATGTGAGAGCGTTTTGGCGAAACGGCTAGTGAACTGAAAACGACTCATCAAGAGCGTTCATTTGATATATTACTCAATATGTCTTCCCGCGCATGCATTTTTTAGCTCTGCGCTCGAGAACTCATTCAAACGCGGAGACGCTTGCACTTTGGGAGTGATTTTCATCCGCCTTGTCGGCGTGATGAATTTTACACGAGTCGCCGTCGCGCGATGCATGCCGAACGTCGTTAATAAAACAGCAAATTTGACTCTGAGCTAAACTTCTGTTTCCACTCTGCAGAAGCACCGCCGCTCACGTGCTGCTCCGCTTCACGCTTTCGCTGCTCGAACGGGAGTTCTCGGCGTCGAGCGAGGGCGAAATCCTCTCGCTCCGTGCTGTGTGCGGGGCCTTCATCTCTGTGTGCGGACAGATGTACAAGACCTGCGAGGGCCTGCGGGTCCTGGAAGCGTACAGCCTGCACAAAGCTGCCGTCGCCGCCTGGAGGAAGGTCCGATGCCACTGACCTCATATCCTGTCCGCATCCAAACACTGAATTCCTTTTTTTGGTTGTTTTTTTTTTTTTTTTTTGCAGACCAGTTCCTTGTCTGAAAGGATTTCGACCCCAGTACCTGAAAACAATCTTGCAACGTCTACGCAGAAATTGCGACATCTGTAAGAAAGCACACAAGATACAGGATGTAGTCTTTACAATAAGTCACATATTTGGCATGAGAAAAATCTCATAGCCGCCAATCAAAAATGTCACCAAGTGTGTATACTGAATTAATGATCAGTCCTCAGTTTGAAATCTGCACAATTTTTTTTCCCACCAATCATCCAACCGGAGGTGTTTCAAAATATTCTTCCTTGACAAAGATTATCAGAAAATCATTGTATTCACACATCATCTATCAATAACACACTTTTGTTTTGATTTTGAATCACTTAATAACATTTAAAACTTCACTGACAGTGTTGGTCTGAAAGCGAGCTTTATTCTGTTTTATATTGGCAAAGGTTGTTTAAATTTTTTTATTTTTTCAAGATACAGCTCCTTCATTACATTTGCTGGACCTAATATTGTGACCGCTGAGCTTACGTTGACATTTAAAGGCAATCTTGCTGATGACTTATGCCTGTTGGATGGCAATAAAATCGTTTTCTATATCCGCGCTGACACCCTCTGACAGTGTGGCATTTGATTGCATTTATTAACTTTCTCAACCGGACCTAAATTCTACAGATTTTTTATTTTTCTTTTTTAATCATCTATTCATACTTCTCAGGCAAATGTGGGAAGAGACATTGCTGGACAGCCTGCTGAACTTTGCGGCCACACCCAAGGGCGTGCTGCTGCTTCATCAGACCGGCGCCATGCAGGAGTGCGTCTCACACATGTTCTCTCGCTTTAACAAAAAATTGCAGGTAAACTAGTTTTAAAAAAAAATAAAAAAATCCCCATATGATGTGATCAATATGTGGCGATAAAAAAAAAAAAATCTTTCAAGAAAAAAAAAAAAAATCATCCAAAAATGTAGACACATACAACTGAAGAAAGGCGAAGTAATAATCCTTGCTGGAACAGATATGATCCCCAGGTCCTCTCTCACCATGATTTGCACGCACTCGCGGCCAACAACGAGGCGCTCTAAAGCGGGCACACCAGCAGACTGAAGGGAAGATGCATATTTGGGCGTGGGCATAGCTAGCATATTTCCAGCGTGTTGTGTATGAAGAAGCAAATCTCTGACACAGCTCTTTGAAGCAGCACTTGTTTGAACGTTTAGAATTACAGTTCTAATGCTCCTTTGTGATAGCCCGTTTATGTCAAACGTCGACTTTAAATATTACTGAGTTTTTGCGCTCCAGTTGCAGAGTCATAAAAGCGGTTGATCCAAGTTAAAAAATCAGCGAGCCGGATAAGGTTTCAGGCTTCGCACTTGTGGGAATCAAAGTTTAATAATTTCTTTTTTGTCCTCTTTAGTATTCACACCGTGTGTCGCCAGCTATGCTAATTCCGAGCACAACTTTTCAAATCGCTTACCCTCACCCACCGCTTGCACTTAATTTAGCGCCATTGTTTAGTCACGCTTGTAATTGCTTACCTTGTTTGGTTTGCACTTTAATTAAGGAGCGTGATTATTTTTAACGAACGAAGGGCCAACACCCACACTTGAAATCTGCCGTGTAATTAAACGCTCCACTGATACGTTTTCTTTCAAGTCTGTTTTCGAATATGTGCCATTTGCCCGATTCTCCCTTATTTTTTTCTTTCAGGTGAGTCGTCGAGAGAAGTTTGGCTATGGTGTCATGGTAACGCAGGTGGCAGCCACGGGGGCAGGCGCGATGGCTTTGCAGCGCTCAGGTACGACCGACCACATTGCAGCTCGTAGGCGTCAAGGTTGTGTGCCAGCTTTGTTTCGTCTGTCCAACGAAGTTTGTTTGCAGCAAGAACATGCTTATGGTGTATTTCCACTCCAGTCCTGTAGTTGGCGGTAATACTGGAAATATTGCAAAAACAAAAAAACAAAAACAGAGCTATTTTGATTCTGAGTCTGGCCTGTTACAACTTGTAGCCTGAACCCAGTCGTCATGGTAACACAAAGCAGTTGTACACCCAGCAGTAGAGAGGGCGGGGTTAGCAGTGGCTCATTTGCATGAAACAGGACCACCCCTGAAAAACAGGTTTGTTAACCGGGGCATAATGCTCCTCAGACACAATATGCCCCAATTCCTTGTGTTGTCATGTGCCAGGATATGTGGGGGCCCTGGTTCTGGAGCTGTGGTCGGCGCTGGAGTGCGGCAATGAGGATGTCAGGGTGGTCCGACCTGAACCCACGTCAATGGAACCCATCGACAGGAGCTGCCTCAAGGTGCTAACAGTTAACTCCGTGGCTCCCAACAATTGTACCGCGGCTGGAAATGATCCAATTGCACCTAATTGATCCAACACATATTATTTACAGTAATCCCTTGTTTATCGTGGGGTTTACATTCCAAAAAGAAGATAAGATAACCTTTATTTGTCCCACATTGGGGAAATTTGCAGTCTACAGCAGCAAAATTGTGGGGGTAGAGAAGAAAAAAACCAAAGTGTTGCATGCACAAAATAAATAAATGTTTCATAAAACAGTAGACAGTATAAATATAGATAAATATATAATTTAATATAAAATAATTTTATTTCAATAAATAAATATAAGAACCCATCATAAGTAAAATCCGTGAAGTTGCCATGACCTGTGTTGTAGCGAAGGATTACCATATTTACTATCTCTGCTCATCTCTGTTATCCAGTGACAAAGACTGACATGCACAGCAAACAGGATGGCAGAAGGTCCTGTTAACCTGTTTATCCGCCATTCATAAAACAGAATCGTCGCTTTGGGTCCAGCAAAACAGGCCTACATTTCACACTGACAAGTACATTTGGGAGTAAGTTGAGACAAGGTCAGTCTTATATCAGAGTACAGTGAACGCCCCACGCTGAGGAAAACTATCCACTAAAAAGAACATTATAAAATATATATTTTATAATCAACAATCAATCACTTAATCAGTCAATCACCCACCTTCCGCCATACATCCACACACGTGCACACATACACGAGTTAAAAATAATCGCAGAGGATCTGCCATTGCACGCTTTAAACACATTTAAAAACATAAATATATGTAAATTAAAACTGGCTTCTTAATGTCTTTGTTCGCAGCGGTTATCGCGCTCACCAACACATTTGCATGTCCGAAATATTCGTAAGCTTTGTAAGAACTATTGGTAAGATTGACATCATGCTTCTGAATCAGGTTTAAATGGTATTGCGCTGTGGCGGTAATTTCTGATCTCTGTTATTGACCCGATTTGGTTGGGTCACTTTCTGCGTGTACTTGCAGTCCTTCCTGTCTCTGGTCAACTTGCTGTCGTCCTCTCAGTCCGTGTGGCAGCTGCTGTTTGGACAACCTTTGGCCAACAAGAGTGAATACACGCTGAGGGAAGTGCCAAGCTCTGTGCCTGTGAGTGGGCTAGCACGCGGGTACACACACAGAGAAGAGATTGTCAAAAAAAAAAAAATGTTTTGGGGCCATCTTGTGGTGGCATTTGTGTGCTCAGGAACTATGGTAAAGTGATTTGAGCCACTTTATTTTGACAGTAGTCATGCTTTGCCGCCACTCATTACAGTTGTCTACAGTTCCTCTTTCATCCACTTGAGTGCATGTGTGCGCTTTTCACGCTCACTGGAACTGCAACATACTTGTTGCTTCTCTCTTAAATCCGCACACATACGCACACAGAGAAGAGATTGTCAAAAAAAAAAAAATGTTTTGGTGCCATCTTGTGGTGGCATTTGTGTGCTCAGGAACTATGGTAAAGTGATTTGAGCCACTTTACTGAATATATTCTGACAGTCGTCATGCTTTGCCGCCACTCATTGCAGTTGTCGACAGTTCCTCTTTCATCCACTTGAGTGCATGTGTGCGCTTTTCACGCTCACTGGAATTGCAACATACTTGTTGCTTCTCAAATCCGCACACATACACGCGCTTCCCGCCTGAAACATCGTAAATGTGTGACCTTCACGGCTTCCTGCTGTGCTCCACAGGACTTGATTGACAGGCTGATTGCCGTGAATTCCACCGCCAAGATCCGTTCGCTCTTCCACTACGAGCAGTCGCACACGTTTGGCCTGAGGTGAGAGCCCCACGCATCACAAAACAGCGGCAGCGGCGCGCCAACGAGCTCACTGTTAATTGACGGCGTGCCGCATTCAGGGACCCTTGAATTGAAGAAACACAACATCCCCGTATAATCATAGTGTCACGGCTCTTTCTTCTTTTGCTATTCAGTATATGAAGTCGGTCGACTTCTAAGTTGCAATTTCAAAGTTGAGTCACCAAATTGGCTCCCCGCTTGATGGCGCTTTTCCTTCGTTTTGACTTTGGGGGCCCCGTTTTATTTTTTTGCCCGTCTCGTGCTCGGCTGCTGTCTTTTTAATATGCTGCTGTTGTGTTGAAACATCCCATAAAAGTAAGCCTCTCGACGAAGATGAAGAGCCCAAATGTCTTCTCCGCTTGCTGCCATGGCAACCGGCACTCGCCCGTTGCCTGCATCGATCGCTACGCCCTCCCCGCTGGTGATGGATTAACGCGTGGCGAGTGTGCGCGCGCGCTGGCGCGGAACGTAAATTTGGCCGTTACGATGTATTTTATTTATCTATTTGCACCGCGCACGTAGCGAGGATGAGCAATGTCATTTAAAAGTAGACGTAAAAAGGAAATTATCAGTATCGTACGCTTCAGAGGCGCACAGCCTTCTCTTGGGATACCAGACGGGGACTCTCACAATTTAAAAATGATCCCATCCTCCGCGCAACAGCCTCAAGTGTCTGGATTTTTAGCGGACTTTTTAAGTCAAGCATACGCTTCCAAACATAGCGTTTGATTGGAAAAGTTAGATGTGTTGGCTTCGCGGAGCCACCGCGAGCTATCCGGCAGACTTCTGAGTGAGGGGAACACGTAAGGGCGGAAGCTTGTCAGACAAAGCGCTAACAGGTCGGCTTCCGGAAGCATTGCTTTCAAACGGGAGGAGGAGAGGTCGTCGAGCCTGACAAGCTGACAGCCTCTCGCTTGGCGGCTGTCAGGCGGACTGAGAGTGCGTGTCGGTCAGGCGTCCGTCCCGCACTTTGGCAAATAGGAACAACGGCGTCCTGTATGCTCACGGGGACACTTGATTAGGTACGCTAGCTCTTCAGATCCGATGGAAGAGGGAAGGCTTGTTGGTCGACGCCCAATAGATAACACAGACAATCCATGAGATAAAGTCGTGTTTTGTGTTTTAGTTTGATGTTGTGCGTTCACGGGGTCATGTGGCGAGCACGTTATTTCTCTGCATCGTACGTGCCGCAGCACCAAGCGGGTCAGGTGAAGGACTGAGAATGTTGACGGGGATCCCTTGTAGTTTGAGCGTCGAGTTTTGTAAAGTACAAAGCCCAAGCGTCGTCGTTATTCCGCAGCTTGTGCCGAGTCTCAGCAGAATGCTTAAGCCGGGCATCATTACCAGCATTTGAAAATGAACCATGAAGGCTTCTCGCGGGGATTCCCCGCACATTTTTCCTTTTTTTTTTCTTTTTTATATACAAAGCTCGCGAGTGAAGCTGCCGGAGAAAATTGGCTTCACTAATCCGCTTCCTGGAGACATTCATGACTCGTCGGAAATCGACAGGGATTGTCGGCGTGAGTGGTACCCGGTCTGACACTTTAGCGCATTTTGTGTGACATTGTGCTGCCGCTTCACTTGTCTATCGCTCTGTGCCAGCACTTCGTGTAATGTCCTTTTTAGGACATTTTACCTGATCCCATAGCAAAGTGGTGCTGTGACATATAAGATTAATTTTATCTCAAGTCATCTTTCCTCATTAAAATGAATAGAAATGTCATTAATCCCTTCCAGCGTTACCCCCTGCGAAAAACACCACTCTATAATCTTCTCATAAAACATTATCATAACAAGTAAGGCCCAGTCCTGACATTTGGTCGGAAAAAAAAAGAAACGATTAATCTGCCGATTAATTTCGAGTCGGGGTGGAGAAGCGTTTAATTCGCGCAGACCAACGTTCTGTTAGCCACGCAGACAGTCTTGCTCAACGACTGTATGCGACTCAGTAAACCGCATTAATGGAAGAGGATAAAGAATATATGCCTGTGAGTATTATTTTATTCTCTCCAAAGGGCGTGAAATCCCGTGATTGCGTGTTGTTTGCAGACTGCTCAACGTGCTGTGCTCCAGCCTGGACTCCTTCCTGCTACTCGAGAGCCAGTACAATATCTGCGCCGTGCTGCTGCAAAGCCAGAGGGACAACGCGGCTGACCGGAACGGCGGGGATGGGTAGGAACTGACCTACCGTGCATATTAACCTCCAGTCAGTCCGTCTGTGAAATGACATAAAAGGCGACAGGAAACAATCGTCACTGGGTAGCTTTGTCGTGGAGTCGACTTTGCCATTCATGGATCCGCTTTAGATTGTTCGTCATCGTTTCGCTTGCGTGGCCACATCACTCGAGCGGAGTCCACTTGCGCGTCCGTGTAAAAGGTTAGTCGTGGAGGGTCGCGGCGAACCGCCCGAGCACTCGGAGCGCAAATGCCAAAAGCTCAGCAGGCTCACCGCTCGCCCGTTGAAGGCTTTGTGTGAAACATTTGGAGGCTGCCGAGTCTGACGTTTTGATGTGCGCGAATGCCTTTTTTTTTTTTCCCCTTCTACTCACCCTGAGGGGGCTTTGCTAATGCAGGACGAAAGGTCTTTGTGTTACACAAGGTACTGACTGAGTCATAACGGGTGTTCTTAGACATGCTAAAACACTTGCTCTGAATTTCTCGCACAACTCAAGGCTCAAAATTAGCATCTGCTCCTTGCTCGTAAGTCAAGGCAGCACTGGATTTGAAACGTTTTGAACACATTTTTTGCTTCCAATTTCACCGTTGTAATGTGACAGAACCCTTTTTTCTTTTTTAACTTAACCAGAGCCAGGCGGGAGAAATTGTTTGCCTGCCTTGTCACAGATAAGATGAAATAAAGCGGACAGGAAGTTGGAATGTTCCAAGACCATCCGTCATACTAATGACGACTGCCTTAGCCGGGGCCCATGTACATGAAAATGGCCTCGAAACGACGACTCATGTCAGTGCATCGGGCGACATGACGGCTTGTTCATTTCTACGACTCCCCCCGCCCGTCCCCCCCCCACACATATCAGCATCATCTTCACAAGCCGCCAAAATACTGTTTTTCTCCTATTTGCCACCTTCTTCACTTCAAGTGAACCCAATTGCGGCCCGCCACAAATTCAAGGTACGTCTTGTCAGGCACATTTCATTTGAATGCGTGTCGTTCTTTGAGCCGCTCCGAATAATCACCCATGGCCAGTGTGAGCAGACCTTTGCAAAAGAACGCATCGTCTCCTCCTTATTGCCAATTTTCCAAGTCCAAATTGCTTCAGAGGTTGGAACGAAAGCAGTTAGCATTCAGCCTTAAAAAGGCATTTCATATTGGCGAATTCACAGATCCGGCGAGAGGCGTTAACACGGAGCTTCCCTCGCGCCACGATAATGTACTGCAGCGGCTCTCGTTTATGGTTTTCATTCTCCGTTCAAAGTCTGTAATTGGACTTTTCACGGGCACTTTTTTTTTCATCGTTAAAACCTCAGAATGGCTTTTAAAGGTTCCAGAGAATTATTCATCAACCGACAAGTTCAGCAACGCGAGAGCAGACCAAGATTGACAAACTATAGGAAATGTCAGACTGGAGTCAGGACAAAAAAAGCATTGAGAAGTTGAAACAAAGTGAAATGTCGAGATTTGAGGAGCGAACAAGGCCAAGAAACTGTCAAACTTAAAAACCAAGACTGAGAAAGTAGAAGCCTAGGCCAGACCAAGACTGAGAAAATGAAAAAAAAAATTGAGAGCCACTCAATAACACAGAGCCAAAGTGAGATAAAATCAAGACCAACGTTGGGAGAAAATGCAAGACCAAATCAAGACCAAGACTCTGAAACTAGCCAACCGAGGCGAGCCCAAGACTGAGGAACTGTTCCGAAATCTCTTATTCATCAACAATATGAAACGGTGTCTTCTCTTTGTGTCGTGGTCAAAATATCCTCTTCTCAGGAGCTTCATTTTAGACAACGCGTCACTGGAGAGGAACCACACGCTGGTTCGCGTCGCCGTTGTTGGAGGACCATCCGAGAGGAGACTCCCCCCTCGGGCCTTGCAGGAGGTCAGCCTAAACCGCCAAAACTCAAATCCAATTGTCTTGGCCATTGGTGTCCCCCCCCCCGCCCCCCCCTTTTTTTTTTTTTTTTTTAATGACAGAGAACACGTCGTTACGTGATTGGGGATTGGTGATCAATTATTCAGTTCTCGTCTCAGCGAACAGAAAACAGGGTTTCGTTTCAAGCGGAGGTCACAGAGAGGATATGACACATTTCGAACAGGGAGGAGGGCGGTTAGGGCCTTTGAAAGGGAGCGTTTGCGTCAAATTTCACGGCTTCTTCTGTTTATGTCTCCTGTTGGAAAAAAGAATCAACTGTGATTTTTTTTTGGGGGGTGTGAAGTTTTGGGAGGGGGGTGGGGAAGATGAGGCGCTTCCTCTTGTACGTTGCTTAGACTCATCGGTGACTTATCAACACAGGCCTAGAGCGCCCTCTTGCGGTTTAATGTGAAAATAACATGTGAAATGATATAATAATTTCAAACATAAGTCGCTCCAGAGAATAAATCCCCCCCCCACCGCCCCCGGCCAAACTATGAAAACAAAACTATGACTTATAGTCTGGAACATACGGTAAATAAACGATTCTCTACACTCTTGTGAATCGGAATAACTTTGGCTGTTTTCATTTTTGAAAAACAGCAGTTTTGAAAGAGAGGTTGCGCAACATGTTTTATAATCTGAGGCTCAGGCTGAGGGAACCAAAGATCAAGGAAATTTGAGGCAGAATCAAGATCAAAATTTCATTTTGTTACGCAAAAGTGGAGATGAAGGACTTGGGGCTTTTCACAACTAGCTGTCTGCATTTTGTTTTTCTACCAATCGCCGAATTATATACAATTAGTTGTGTATTCTATTCAACTGACAGGTCGCCGCCGTCTAATCAGCTGTTTTCAAACCGAGTCTTGTTTGGTCTCCACTTATCCCCGTGTAGGGAGACGATCCCTATCCCTGGCCCATGTTTTGGTCATTCCCTCCACCCACCTGCTACAGTTTGGACCCACCAAAAACCCAACAGAACCCGCTGGGTGAGACTCCCGTCGTGTGATTGGAGCCGCTGCATGAAGAAGGGCGTTGACACCCCGCTTTCACCGGCCAGAACCCGAGCTGCGTGACTTCCTGACGTCGCCTCGAAACGCGACGACAGAAGACAGCTGGATGGAGACGTGCCGCCGACTTTACCGCAAAGTTATGACAGCCGGGCACCACGGCTTGACCGCCACAGGTAAGATGATGAGGTCTTTGCGGCTTGATTTTTAAAATTTTTTTGTTCCCCCAAAGCTGTTTCTTTGCCTCTTTATGTGGTCGTGTGATTTGTGTGTGTGCTTGCGTGTGCTTGTTTTCATGTGCAGTGCTGGCTGACCTTCTGGAGAAGGTTGTGTACCATCTGTCCAAATGTTCCGTGGAGCGCTTCTTCTCCCCGCCTGAGCACAACAAAGGTCAGTGAGTGCCACGTGGCAACACGCCGGCTCAGCCGGCCCGCTCCTTCTTCTTCTTCTTCTTCTTCTTCTTGACAAGTCGGACGTGAGAAAGGTGGCTAAAGGGCAGCGCGGCAAGGCACGCATTTTGTTCTCCGGACACCTGTGCTCTTTTGCTGCCTGCTGCCGCTGATGCTGTTATGCGAAGACAACGTTACATGCCTTGGAGCGAAAAGGAGAGTCTGCGGCGGAGAGGTGGAGCGCACAGAAATAGAGAGAAAATGACACGAATACAAACACATTGTCTGAAGCACTTTTAGTAACCGGGGACAACGAAAGACCAAAATTCGCCAAAATAATGCAACATGGAAAAAAAATGCAATGTTTTTTTTTTTCTTATGTTGGATTAATTGACCTTCTGTCATATGAAACCAGTGAGGGCTGTCAACGGGTTACTGTTTACTAGCCAGCGGTTAAACAACCGACCGCACCGATGATGATGTCGTTAATTAGCGGATCGCTGTCAACGGGTTACTGTTTACTAGCCAGCGGTTAGTATGATGATGTCGTTAATTAGCGGATTTCCCAGCTCGAATTCCGCACGCTTGCATTTCCCAACGGCACCTGCGTGCTAATTGCAGACTTCTCACGTCATCCGCGGAATTTTCGCAAATGAAATTCCCGATATCCAGCATCTGTGGTCAACTTTGCACGGACGGACGGCGGCAGAGGCGAGCGGCTCACGCGGGGGGGTTTGTGTGGCCACTTCATTAGGTACACCTCCACGTCTCCTGCGAAACAAATGCCCACTCAGGCCTCAGTTCTTACAGTCAATCCCTGCAAATAACAGCCCGTGAATGCGATGTTTCTGTGTGCGTGCGTGCGTGTGTGTCTTGGCTCTTAGCCCGGCGCCTCAGCCCGACTCGAGCACTCTCATTTTTTGCGCTGAGAGCAGACTCATTTGGCGAGCATTAACCTTTTGTCAGTCAACATCAGCCCTCCTCGCCAGCCGCGCACTCGGAGGCGGACGCTGCTCTTTGAAAATGGGCCGCCACACCCAGAGCAGCTTTTTGACGTGGCGTCTTATTAGCGGCGCGGCTCGGGAAGTCCACAACACTGCAGACCTGCGTTGCCATCCATTTTAATAGTTCGAAATGAGCTGCAGCTGTTTGATGCTCTTTTGAGGGAGGCCAGCACAGTCAGAAAAACATTCCAATAATCAAGCGAGCGTGTTTTAATTTGTGCTTTTCCTCCGCTGCGAAGCAACGCCGCAATAAAAGCAGTTAAAACAAAAAAGAAACGTTTTCCGCAATGGCGGGAAACCACAAAAACATTTTTTAACCTAAAATGTCACCCTCCCACCCTTTTATTGTCTTACCTGCGCTCAGGTCCGGGTTGCGGATGCTTTCCGTCCGTAACGCCAAAGGAGCTCGCCGTGCACTCAATGCGTTTTTATGGCCGATGCCAGTTAGCGTCGCTCGGCGCCGATTGGATGAGTCCCAAACGGACGGGTTGTGACACATTGATTTCCGCTGTTGGGCCTCTAAAGCAGCGGGCAGTAATTCACTGCTTGTGTTTATTTATTTATTTATTTTTGTAATTGTCATCACAGCACAGGAGGCGAGTGCGGATGCTGTGGCGCTGTCACCTGTGGAAATGCTCGGCATGGACGTCTGCCTGAGGTATCTTAGCGCTTTAATTTCGTATACATAGTGATACTTGAACGCACCAAATGCTCAAGAGAAACCAGTGCCGCCCAAATGCGATCCAGTGATTTAAAAAAAAAAAAAAAATTTTTTTTTTTTGGGTCATGCTTGATTGGCTTTTGCGGGCCACATAAAATGATGTGGCGGGCCAAATCTGGCTCCCGGGCCTTGACTTTGACACCCGTGCCCTAAAGGGAGCGCTTGAGCAAAAAAAAAATTGCCCATATGCTAAATTTTCCGCGGGGAGGCGCCACTACAAACACACCAGCACTGGTTGACTTTTCGACCACTCGCTTGGTGTGTATTTTTCCAGCTCTGTATTTCATTTTATTTTTTTCCCCTCAGCGTACATATAAATCTGAAATGTCGGCATTATTTGCTGTTAATGACATTTTAGTCATGAGACCACCTGCGAAATGGAAGGACCTAATTGCAGCGATGTTCCTCCACTTGCTATAGACATATTTAAATGTACTAAAAGGTACTTATGGTGATTAAAACACATATTCATGATTTGTACTGAATATATCATTTGAGCACATATCCGTTTTTTTTTTTCTCTCCTCCAGATACGGCGTCGCTCTCAAGCTGCTCCGCCAAGAAGACGCCGCGAGCCACCTGACGCTCCTTATGAAGCACGTCAAGAATTTCCTGTCCCGGCGGAGGCTTCCAATGTCCTCGCCGCTGCGTATCCTTTTGACAATTATTAGTTTGAAGTTAAAATATTATTTTCACAGGTCTTGTGATTTACTGGGCTAACCTGGGACCTCTTGGGTTGAAAGGGAAGAGCTTGCTGCCGTCATTTTTGCAAGGAGAATTAATGAGATGGGGCTTCACGTTAGGGTCTCGAGACTGGGGAGGTTTTCAATGTGGGCCCTCGTGTCAGAAATGAGTCTTAAGTCTGGTTTATGGTTGCAAACCAGGTTGAGGATTCGAAATCCCAGTGTGACTTTCAAAGTTGGGTTTCCCATCACGGTTGTGAAGCTGCGTTGGGTTTTGAAAGGAGGGTTTTGTACAAAGTGATGTTGAGATTCTCATGGGAAGAGGCCATCCTATTAGGGTTTTTATTTTTTAAATGCCTTGATGTGGTTGCATTTGGGATCAAACCTCTTTCTTTCGGCGGCGGCGCGCCTCATTTGGAATTCCGTGGCAAGCTGACAGCGCATTGTAGATTGATGAGGCAGTCGGTCACAGTCAAAGTGCTGTTTAGCTCTTTATTTATTTGCCACTCAGCCGCCGGCGTCCCCGCCAAACAAAACGCCGCTTTTGTCCTCCTTATTGCATTATTTGGCAGTCAAAAAAAAATGATCAGAACGCAAAAACAGCCCCGAGATCCCCAGATTGACTTTCACACACAAGATTTTCGGTCCCCGTTCCCAAAAAGTTCAAGTTTTCCAAGTTTCATGCATGGGCTGAGAGTTTCAAACGCAGCTTCAAATTTCAACATATGGTTCGGATTCCAAGGGTTCGAAAATCAAATTTAGGTTTCAAAGAAGCATTAAGAAGTTAAAGCAGCGTTCAGATTTCAACATACGGTTTCAAGTCTGGGTTCGGGTTTCAAATTCGCACTCAAGACTGGGGAAATTGTTTTAAGCAGATAAGCAGACAAAATTTTGCCCGTTGATTATTTTTTTATTTTTTTCCCTGGGATTCAGTTATCCACAGTCTGCATTGATAACCATGCCCTTGCTTTTGTAATGACGATAATAACGCTAATCCTTGAGTCAGCACGCCAGTCGCGGGCCAGGAAGATTATCCCGGCCACGATTGGTTGACGTCGACGGTCTTCCTGATGATGTCTGGGGACTGGCGGCGATCTCTGAGGCTGCTGCGCCATCTTTCCTCTGTGCTCACTTCCGCTTTCATTTGGCCAGCCAACGTACACGCGTCGGTGAGTCCCCATTTTCGGAACCCAGTGAAAGGCCACCGATATAACTTTGGCTGCAGGTGGACCTTGCTGTCCGAGTGGCTGAGTCAGGAATGTCCCCGCTGTACTGGAGCTCGGCTCACTACGTGGAGATGCTGCTGAAGGACGAACTTCCACAAGCGCACGCCGCCTTCCGGATGTCCGGTTTCACCCCATCGCAGGTCATGCCCTTTTATGTGTCCTCGAGTCCTGCCTCGGTTTCCTTCCTCAGCCCCCATCATACGCCGTCCTTCGGCGTCTCCTCGCGTGACAATTCAGTATCTCAAGACTCCAAAGATGACAACTTAACATTCAGCTCGTCTTCCTGCTCTTTAAGCCCCCTCCCCGGATGCCTCTCCGCCTTCAACTCGCCATCGCTTTTCAAACACTCCCACGCACCTGAGGAGGCGTGCATACGTGCGTGCGTGTGAGAGGAAAAGATTTGTATCAGTTAGACGTACAAGGTTGGAGTTAGGTGAAAGCTAAGCCCCCGTGAAGCTTAAAAGTAGAGTTTCAAGTCCCATTAAAGGGTTTCCCAACGAGGGTTTGAGTTTCAAGCCTGGGTTCGGTTTGAAATGAGCGAGCGGCCGTGGTGTTTGGTGAATACAAATAAACAGGGAGCATGCGTCCACTCGTCACTGCGTCCCATAATCCCTCTTCAATATTCAACACCGCCGCCAGCCAGCCAAGCCTCCTTCCTTCCTTCTCTCCAAATGCTTCCGAGTCAGCACAGTCTTAAATTACACTCCAGACGTGTATGTGTGTGTTTGTGTGTGTGTGTGTGTGTGTGTGTGTGTGTGTGTGTGTGTGTGTGTGTGTGTGTGTGTGTGATGTTTTTACTTGTGCACGCTTACCTGCAATATATAGTTGTTAGTCTCCATTTTGTGTTGTGTCAAAATGCAACAAAAGCGAGCACCCCCCCGAAGTGAAAATGTCCAATTAGCCATTTCCTCTCAAGCAATGAATCGCAATATTCCCTGTGGGCGAATCCGAAACAAAACACTCCAAGTTTATGATCTGATCTTGACACACAGATATGCATCCACTGGCTGACTCAGTGCTTCTGGAACTTCCTGGACTGGCCTGAGATCTGCCACTATGTGTGCATATGCGCACTGATGGGAGCCGACTACCAGGTGTACGCCTGCCTGGCCGTCCTCAAGCACCTGCAGCCACTTCTGCTGCAGCAAACGCAAGCCCGCCGGTTGCAGGTTTTCCTCAAGGTGAGGCGCCAGGAAACCGAGAACTGTTTGTGAGTCTGTCGTGCTTCGTCCCAGGAAGTACAAGTGTCAAGGTGTGAACAAATGCGGCTTACGGAGATGCAGAGTGTGTTCCGGTTTGGCTGTATATTGTCACGGGCGGATGACTTGGTCGGGTGAAGACTTGAGAATGAATCTCATTAAGTGCCTTGGCTCGGCATCGTCATCGTCGGGGTCGTCCACCGCCCACCGCCCACTTGCTGTGAATAAAAGAGCAGTTAGCCCGGCTTTATTACGGGACGCTCGCCTAATGAGCGCCAACATCAGATTGCGTTGCTGAGAGAGGGATAAGTGTGTGTGTGTGTGTGTGTGTGTGTGTGTGTGTGTGTGTGTGTGTGTGTGTGAGAGAGAGAGCGTGCACATACTGTATATGCGTACGTGCTCTAGGGTTTTGCACGGTCCTTATCCTGAATTGAACCATTAAGTTTTAGATATTGCAATATCATCTCTGTCCTCGTCATTTATGTCTGTGGGAACATTGTGAAGGCCGGATTTTTGTATATACACACACAGACACACACACACACACACATGCGCGCGCGCACGCACACGCTAGGCCCGTCTCACAAGGAGTAATATCTATATTTCATCCAAATTAAAAATTTAGAAGGCAGACAACGTGTTGGAGTTGTTCTAAGTCTGCTCGGAGGAACTTAACCACTCAAATGCTGACTAACCACCGTGGGGCGTCGATACTGAGCCGTGGGGGTTGCACACGCACCGCTGCGAGAAGTACGAACGCGGCGGTGGGATGTGCGCTCACGAGCTGCGGGAAATCTGATGTGGGGAAGTTTGTATGCACAGCTGTGACAGCAACAGTTGTATTCAAAAAGCATCGTAGCGTGTTGAGAAAATGTAACTAAGTTCAACATTTTAATGTCCCTGTACTGCAGATTACAGTGCAGTGGTTATAAAAAGTTCACACACCCCCCGATGACACTTTTTTTGAGATACCAAAAAAAAAAATGAGACCATGCTAAATCATATTCAAAATGGTGTTTTTCAAGATGTTTTATAAAATTTGGGACCAAGCTAAATCATCTCCAAAATGGTGTGTTTTATGAAAGTGGGAGATAGCAGTTAGCATTTAGCATGTACGTTCGTGTTCAGTTGTAATTGGGACAATGTTCACTTTGCCTTCGCAGGAGGAACCCATCCAGGGCTTCCGGTTCTGCGACTACCTGGACTTCATGCAGCTTCTAGAAAGACGCTACCGGAACCTCGTGCTCAGCGACATGAAAAGCATCTGCAACCGAGACCTGTAAATGCAGAGAGTGGAATGCTAATGTAAGTAGCATTTAGCTCAGCACGTCTGCTGCATACGAGAGAACGTGCCTTCCCTTGTGGACATGTGATGACACCCCGTGAAGTTGAGGCTTCAGTTTGTGAGGGAAAAGATGCTTCTGGCCCCCCTGCAGTCTTTTGATTTTGAGCTACTACTGTACCAGGAAAAACAACATGGTTACAAACCAACAGTATCGATTTGTAAAAGAAAATATCAATGGACATATTTGGATCATCTGCCCGACAGTGAGGATATGCGGCCTCGTTGATCATATAAAATTTCTGTCTACCATTTCTAGGTCCATAAAGCTCCCAAGTTTCCAAGCATTCTTCAACCTTTGACGGAACGATATCGTTACGCGGAACCGTGAAGGTAGCGTGTCGTACTTTTTTTTTTTAATGTCGTCCTTGCACTCGTGTCGCATCCCACGTACGACATGGCAGCCGCTCATGATGAAAGATGCATGAGGACGCTTGCATCACGGCGGTAAAGCCTCATCAGTAACCACGCCGTCCCCTCAGCCATCTGATGTGTCTCATGCGCGGCACTGCCAGGCGGGAATCCCAAATGAGCTGGCCGCGTCGCAGCGCGTCTTCATCCGGGTCTCAATTTAATGCCAAGTGGTGCGTGAGGATTGGTCGCAGGGGCGCTGCAAGGAAATTAAAGCGGCGTCAATATTTCCAGCCCAATGGGCAGGATGAAGATGTCACTCATGATCATGTTTTGCTCAACATAACGTCGATGAGCCAGTATTGATCTGTTATTGTCTACATGCTGAAAAACAATCATTTGGGAAAGGTGCTAGTTATCTTGTCATGTGTAAATGCTTTCATTACTAGAGGACCAAAAGTGAGATGAAATCACATTTGAGAAGCATTCCCTCGACCGTTGTAGCGATATGTGCTGAGGTGCTAACAACTATTTTAGTGAGATTGGGATACATGCTTACTATAACACTGTTTGCATGTTGAAACTCTGCAGCAGCAGGGGCCCCAAAATTGAACCCTGTGGAACACCGTACGACAGAAGAAAAATAGAAGTCTATGACATTTTTCTGAAATTACATTGTAAAATTATACTTTTACAGACACTAATAATAATCAAATGGAATGTAAAGAAATAAGTGCATCATGATGAATTCATCGCGGCTCCTTCTGGCGGGCGCGACGTAAATCCGTCATGGTGACAAATGAATATCTCAACTGCTGTAATAAATGCCTGTTTTTGTATGGTAAATTTTTGCTCTCAAGTCAAACCAGAAAATCCCCCAAATGACGGTTTTTATCTTTCTCTATCTCTAGGCGCGAATTTATTACCGTTTTCTTGGAAGAGGCTCACAAAAAGTAAGGCCACAGCATGGTGCTGGTGCTAATGCTGCTATCATGTGTGGACCTTGTTGTGCAGCATAAATAAACAAGTTTTCATTCAGTCATATATTTTTTTTGTTGCTTTATTGACTGAAATGTGAACAATTTGCTTCTTGAATATCACCAGGCTGACAAAATGCTGCGGGAGCCCGTTTTCCAAAACAACCAAATGTAAATCAGTATGCAAATGTCAGACCTGCGTATAAAAAAGAAACACCACCACAATCATTTTGCAAGCGCGTTGTCAAGCTGACTGGAACGTGCGGCTGCTAATGGCTTGACAAGCGAGCACAAAAAGAATCAAACATACTTTTTATTCTTTGCTTTCTTTTTTTTTTTTGCCAGCCGCTGTGAAAAAGATGCACGCAGTGTTTTATATTAACGCTAATGTATGCAAGCTGGGAGCCTCTCCAAGAAAAACAAAACACTTTTTTTTTTTTTTGCATGGAAATGACAAAACCTGCCAGCAGTGACAAAAAGTCTTTCACAGAAGAAGTCCGAACAATACCGAGGCAAAAAAAAGAAGACTGTAATCATCAGTTTGTCGGAGAATGAAATGCCATTTCAAATAATCCCTTTTAATCACTGCTGTTAATGACTACAGTCATTATCAGACCTTCAAAAAAGGAAAGGACCTGCAAGTTCAAACAATAATACCACAAAAATAATTATTTTTAAATTACTCGTTGAACATCTTCATGAGAGAAACAGCGAGAGAATTTAATGAAACAATTTTATGGGCGAAAGTTAACAATTTTACTCTGGTAATGTTGCATCTTTTTCCACCCCCATCCCATAAAAGTCTTTGTTCTTACGTGATGAATTTGTTTTTCTAACTTGACAATTTTTCGTGGTCAACAATTGTATGTTTCTACAGTTCCACAACTCTGTTTACGTTTCAGCTCTGCACAATTACGGTTTGTACAATTGTGTGTTTATGGTCAAGAAGCGCATGTGGTTGGTCATCATGCACATCTGTGGTCAAAAATTGTGGCCAACAATTGTGTGTTTATGGTCAGCAATTGTATGTTCACAGTCAAAAAATTTGGGTTGGACTTTTAGACTCTGGTCAACTTCTGTTGCCAACTGTGCGTTTATCATACTTGCAAGCCCCTCTATACCGCATTCCAGTCGGCATTTTGTCATTTGCTGCATATGGCAAACGGGATCTCATCCCGGGACTGTGACCCACATTCTCGTGGCGTCTCTCAACATCTTATCCAGTGTCAATGTCAAAACGCTTCCCGAGGTTTCCTCCGGCTGGCCTGGTGACGTTTCCAGCAGGCTGTGGACGGCGAGCGTGCGACATCCGACTTTTTGGTCTTTCTTTTTTTTTTTTTTTCTTCCATCCCATCCCAACAATTCACTGACGTTGCACCAGCTGACGCAGTGCTGGGGGACGGATAACCTTTGTGAGACGAGGAGCTCTTTTATGAGCGCAGACAGTCTTGTGTGTGTCACTGACTTCGCTGTCAGTGTGCTTGAGTGCTTCTGAAACGGAGTAAAAAGCTCACTCCATTGCACCATGTTAAGGGACTCGATATTTGGCTATGGAAAGCTATTTGAGCATTTCTTCCATGTCGCTGATATCTAGCTAAATGTCCCGGAAGTCAATTCAGGAAGTCAAGTCAGCGCACAAGCGCACTACTAAAATGCGAGTGAAGTATTATATTAGTACTAAAATTTACAATGACTGAAATTTTGTTGTTGTTTTTCTTTACACAGTGCCACAGCATTTTGAGCATTAGCATCACAAGTCCACACCGACCATATTATTCAGCATTAGCATTTCAAAGAACTTAAACAGCATTTTTTAGCATTAGCATCTTAAGTCCAGAGACGATTTTTTTATGACCTCAGTCAGCCTTTTTCTTTATATATATATATATATATATATATATATATATTCAGAAGTTCACAGAGCGCATTTAGTATTAGCATTCCAACTGCTATGCATTTAGCATTAGCATTCAGAAGTTGTGTTTAGTATTAGCATTCCCACTGCGCAAGCAACATTTTTCTGCATTAGAATCGACACGCATACATATTTATACTTACATAAGTTAACATAAAATAGCTTGTCATAAACACATAATTGTTGGCTATAGGCATGTAATGGTTGACCACATTTGCTGACCAGGAACATGTAAGTGTTGAGCATTAACATACAATTGATGCACATAAACCGACAATTGTTGGCCAATAAACGTACAATTGTATTTTCACGGGCCCTGAGTTTTATGTTTATGGCTCTGAATTTTATGTTGATAACCAACAATTGTAAGTTTATCCTCAGTTGTCAGCTGATGGTCATTAGTTGCGGGTGGCAAAAAATAAATGTCGTTATTTGATGACAATTTGGCACGGCTTTTTTTTTTTTATTTTGGCACCAGTGCTGACATGGAGCAACTTGTTCATACTGACATAATGTGCTGGTTATTTTAATGAGTAATTAGTGTCCAGAAGCTCATTAGCGGTTGCGGGTGGGCCGACTTGACCTTGGTAAAGCTTGCACTTTAGCGATGATAGCACTTAATGGCGGATGTTTTTTTAAAATTGTTTTATTTTTTTTATATTTAGTGTTGTGCTGTTGTTGTTGTTAATGACGATCCTTTTCAAGGCAACTACGACCGGGTAATTATTGCTAATTAGAACAATGAGGAGACCGCGAGGTGTCGTAGCCGCGCTTATCTTTTAAGCCTCTTTTGTATCCCGCGCACGGAAATTTACAAAACCGAACGGCTACTCGCGGCAATGGGAAGATCATGTGAAGAAGAAAGTGGCTCATCGCACAAGGTTCTCTTTTGTACTCTTCTGTTCACAACTATGATCAGCGGTTGTAAAGTTGTTTCAAATGTTTCAGTCAATGATTGTGCATTTATGGCCCTTGTTTGTCCGGCCATCAATTTAACGTTTATGTTCATCACTTGTACGTTTACGGCAAACATTCTCATGTGTATATTCAACAATGGTATGTTTACAGTCAACAATTGTATGTTTATGCTCAGCAATTGTACACTGTATACCAGTTTCTGCTCTGTACAATTATTCCTGTTCCTTCCAAGGAATAAATGACAAACACAAAAATGTTAGGCGTTGTTGCCTCTTTATCTTCCCCCCTTTTTTTTTT
>NW_017805701.1:330557-374479 GCF_001891065.2 Hippocampus comes | reverse complement strand
CCCCCCCCCCCCCAAGGCTCATCTCCATTCGACATGAAGGCAGAACACCTCTGGGCTTCAGGGACTCCCCCATTAGCATTTCCATTTGCCGCGGTCAATATTTCCCACCATGGAGCTTATTGTTCTGGTGCGCGTGGAAATGGGATGACGTCGGGGTTTGCTGATGAAAACCGTGCGGGAAAAGGTCATGACGTTGTGAATAAAGATGTTGGGGAAATTTGCATTGACACCTGGATGGGATTCATTTACAAGACAAAAGTTACCCACCTGCTCTCCCCATCTTTTCTGGAATTACATCTTGCAGCCTTCCAGGAGTCTTGTAGAATGAAAATTGTACATTCTTTGACACGTTCTTCCCAACCCGAGTTGCATTTGTCTTTGGATTTGTGAGGCCTGAGTCCAAATCCCACCCCATAACCCTGTTAAAATCCCGATTCCGCTGTCAACAAACGCTGCGGATCTTCATTTCGCTGAAGGAATACAAAGTCTTTAGAATGGACTTTTCTTTATGTGCTTGAATTTTTCTCGTTAATGTTCATGCTTTTATTTCCAATGTGATAAATCAAATTCCAACTTCTGAACTCGTGAGCTTCTGTGACAGTAAAAATAAATGAATCAATTGTGTTTTCTTCCGCTGTGATATGAGTTCTCATGGCCTGGCCGTGTGACCCCTTTCTGGGATGAAGCTGCCCCGCGGAGAGACGGTTCAGGCGGCGGGTCACTCCGATCCATATCGTCTTTGTGCTCACTTCAATTTTTTTATTATTATTTATATAATCTCTGCCAACAGGCGCTCTTGCTGCAGGAAGATGTCGCAGGAGGTACGAGTGCCCGAGGCTGATAAGATATGGAGTGGGTAGCGGCAGTATCTGGCGTGTCACTTGTTCCGCTTCATGAAAAGGTCAGCAGCAAACCAAGCGTGGTTATCTGAGCGGCAACTTGACTTCAAGTCCAAAACAACTTGTAGCGAGGCGACACATTCGCTTGGCCCACACATGAAAACACATTTGGCCACAAGAATTGCATTGTGAAAAATGTCGTGTGACTCCTCCTCCTCCTCCTCCATAACTGCCCCCTGTCCCGCAAGGTGTCCCGCAGGGCTCCATACGTGGTCCCCTCTTCCTCTCAAATCAAAATCTCTATTTGCTCACAAAAAGGCGAGGCCACCAGAGAACATTTCACCGCCAGACTTGTAAATTCTTTTTGCTTCAGCAGACCAGGTTCCCGTCTGAATGCAGCATTTTGCCATTAAAACGCTATTGATCACAACAGTAAAAAAAAATCTTACATCCCCCTATTATTTGTTGGTTGTTGATTTATTTATTTATTTATTGTCTTTTTCGTGTGCAGGTGGGACCAAAGCAGCAGGGAAGAAAATGTCAGGACGATGTCAGGTTTAGCTCGCAGTGGAATGTCAGCACTCTGGAGAACACGCACGTACGTACACACACCCACACACTACACGTCTGACAGACGAGGGGGATTTATGTTGCCCCTCGGGAATGGTCCCGAGTGATGTGTCTCACAGTCTCTTTATAAGGTCACGTTTGAATGTCACTGATTGACAGTAGCACAAAATGGACACTCAGTCGCGTGTGTGTGTGTGTGTGTGTTGTGTGTGTGTGTGTGTGTGTGTGTTACAAAAAAAGTTTAATTCGCCTCGTCACCATCCACTTAAATGATGTCATTTTTTTTCCCCCCACAAATTGGTATTGTTGACATTCAGACACTCTTGAACCTCCTGTGAAATCTGTTGCTTACCAAAACAGCAGCACCAAGTCAATCAGGGAGATTCTTGACATGTGGATGCTCCACAAATTTGTGTCTGAGATTGTCATCTTTTTTTATGCACCAGATTCATATTTGATGTTTTATATTTCATACATATGTTTTTTTCTTGTGAAATGGAGGTCCACTGGGGTGAACATCAAATATTTAAAAGTACTTTTTTGGATCTTCTGCTGTCGGGACCAGCGTCGTTTTACTCTTTTATTTTATATCTTTCTTTTTTTTTTTGTTCTTATGATTAGTGCCAGGGCCCTTGTATTATTCATGGGCGCAATAAAAAAGAGTGACGTTTAATACCGGTACATTTGCTTTGTGGGAGCAACAAAAATATGCGCTTTATACTTTATTAGAAGAAACAACGTTTGATATTAAAAAATTAAGGGCAATAACGTCGGTCGTAAAACATCCACCTCGGAGAATATGAAAATGCAGGCCGACTTTACGCGGGTGTCAAATCACAATCGATCGTGGTTTTTGGTCATGACGATTTACCAAAAAATGACTTCAACATTCACAAAAAAAGACACTTTTCTTGGAATAGTATTGCAAAGCTGTAGTCCAATCAATCACACACTGTTCTTTTCTCACAAGCTTAAAGTGTAACATCACGACAATCTATTGTTATGCGAACTTGTGCAAATCATGTCGATGAAAAAAAACTAAATATGTCGCACGTATTCAATGATCCAGCTAATCATTCTGTCGTTTTTCAGATATCACAATGAATCTCTTTTGTGTCAACTAATTTGGAGCCACATTGAAGCTAGCCCTAAGAAACCTTTTCACCTTCATCATCGTCTTTTCTTCGTCTGGCGTTGGAGCGTGACCGAGAGCCGGCGACGATGATGTCGCTGAAGGTGATCGGGCGTCCTTGAAACGAATTGAAACGTCAAAGCCGCCGGCCGTCTTTCATGGCGTCTTGGAATTGAGGAGGTGGCAGTGTGAATATTATCATCAACTGCACTGTGCTTATTTTTATTATAATTATTATTATTATTATTATTATTATTATTATAATACAGATTAAAAAATGGATGGATGAGAGATATGATCTCATTTTCACACACGCAGTCCTCTGGATTATCTTTTTGTCTCATTCCAATCTCGCTGATGAATATATATATATACACACACACACACACACACACACACACACACACATTTGAGTTCTGCATTGTTGGGAACAATAATACGAGACGTATGTTATGAATGCAATACAGAAAAACGTTGCAATAGTTTTAATAATTTTTCATTATTATTAATTGGGAAGAAATATTAATCAAAACATTAAAATGTTGTTTTTGTTTTTTGTTTTTTGTTGGTAAAAATAGCCGTCCGATACCCGTCGGGGTTGGGCGATGTCAAAAAAATGGGGTCGTCCCCCATCTGAAGAGTAAAGAAGGAAAATCTCCAAAGAAGACCGTCTTGGATCTTGACTACAAGGAAAAGTTGGAGTCCCCCCAGGCTGCAGGCGTCGCCCCCGGCGACGAGAGTGGGTGGCGTCTTCTGGCTTTGAGCAAGATGACAGCGAAGGAAGAAAAAGACACATCAAAGACGTGGGTACATTGCCGTTGCACTGAGCAAAAAGCTCGACTTTGAGGGACGTTTGGAGTTGGCGAGCATTTCCTGCCACGTTGGACAGATGATTGACAGCACGTTGACAGGTGAAATGTCCAGTTATTAAAAGGTGAAGTCCAGCCTCTTCAGAATTGATCTCTTATTTTTTTCCTTTTTCTCCCTCTTCTTTTTTATCTGCTGCTTTTTCTTGCTCTTCTAGCTTTTTTTTTCTCTTTTTCTTTTTCCTCTTATTGTCTTCTTCTTCTTCTTCACACTGTCGTGTGCACAGCTTGTATGCGTTGCTCCTCTGTGCGTGTTCAAGTGGCATTGGTTTGACAGATTATGATTTTGCAACGTCTATACTAATGTTGGTTAGCCCATCTATGGCGTTTACCATTATATGTTAGCATTAGGCTAGCAGACTTTTGTTCACCTAAAAAAAAACGTAAAATACAAAATTTATTGGAACAATTCGATGTCTAAATATACTTTGATTATTTTTTTGTTTTGGTTTTTTTTTGACAGTTTTACAGTAAACACCAAGCCCGGAGAGACAAATGGCTTGAAGCAAGCATGCTTGTCTACACACATCAGACACTTATTTTTTTTAATCCCAAAAAAATGTCTCGCCTCTCTACAGAATCACACCTATCCTTTAAACGCTAAGACTTTATTTGCGTGGGCAAATGTCTGTCTCAATTAGATGATGGACCGTGATTGATGAATCAATCAGTTTGATTTATTGGCTGTGACTTGCCGCACTGCTAAAGGCTCTCCATCACTCTACTAATTACTCTCTACTTCATTTGTTCACTTTTTACATCTCTCTCTGTCTCTCTAACACATCCACTCACAGTGACTTGCCGCACTGCTAAAGGCTCTCCATCACTCCACTAATTACTCTCTACTTCATATGTTCACTTTTTACATCTCTGATGCAGATGTGTATGATTCAAAACCAAACCTCATCATCTGTTTTCTATCATGATGACTGCAAAGCACAAAGTTTCAATGAAGCTCCTCAACTCATAGTTCCGTAGTGCCAAAGTACCACGAGAGGGTGGCAAAGCAATATTTTTGCTTGGCTTCAGTGTGCCACAGAATGGCAGTTAAAGCACTACTTTTGTCCAACCAAAGTTCTTCAACTGACTTCGACCAGGATCCCATAAAATTGCGTCCCCAAAAATGAAACTCCTCACTTTACTTCAACATCGTGACTTGTCAGAGAAATGCCACAAGATGGTGGCAAAGCACTATATCGGTCTGATAAAGCTCCTCAACTCACTTCAGCACAGTTCCTCCAATCCTTTGGAGCTGTTTACCCTGTTCAAGGAGTTATGAGAATTCACTGCCGCAATTAGCGGTGACGTGGTAGAAAAAGTGTTTGCTGTTCGTATTGTCGTTTCTGTCTTTGTGCGGATTTATTCTGACTTGCTGAAATGCTTAAAAAAAAGTTTCCTTGGCTTTCGGAAGAGATTGATGTCAAACAATTGATTTTGGCATGTGCTGCTCAAGTTGCAGACGCTTGTTAAATCACAAAGAGCATTAAAGCTGAAAGCGGCCCTCTCTTACTGTAAATCCTCGAAAGGATCTATATGCTCTGACGCCAGCCAGGCAGCGCCCAAAAAAGCTTTGCAATATTGTCCATTTGTCGAGCGTACCTGTTTTCAATTGGAGCTCATTTGGAAAAAATCACCAGCCCTGGAATTTGCCTCAAAATGGCTGCTTCAAACCAACATGGTTGGCTTCCTGTTCAATTTTGGGCCTGCGTTGTTAAGACTTTTTCATATCTCCTGTCATCATAGACTTGTCTATCGATGAAACTGGTTTATTTTCCGATTGTGGATTGTGGAATACGTCTTCCGTATGTTGTTTTTCTGTAGTTATTCCCTGCAAAATTTCATTTTTGTTGATATTTTTGGGTGACTGGAATGGATTAATAGATTGACATTATTTCCTATGGGAGATATTGCTTTGGATTTGAGACCTGAATAGTCGTTTAAGACTTTCTGAAATTGATTGAGCACAAAAACTGTGGTTTGATCCGCTTTTGCCAGGATGCACAGTACACCCATTGAACGAATTTTCAGGTATTTTGAGCACAAAGATTATTAATTGTGCCTGTTATTCCAGGATGTTTTTCTAAGACCTCCCTGCTGGCTTCCCTCCCTATGGTGCATACTTGTTCAGGCTGACACGAAACATCTGTTTGACTTGGGCACCTGCTGGAAAGAAAAGTGTCAAAAACTGATGGAGAATTTATTCCGATGCGGGGGAAAAAAAAGGGCATGACAAATTGGGAACGGGGCGGGAAAATCATCCATTATGGAGACACGGGGCGGCTGTAAAGTCAGAATGGAGGGTTCAAGTCATCAGGATTTCTCAGTCATCTCCCACTTCCACCCAAAAATGTCACACTTTTCCTTCCTTTGACTCGCTCTCATGGCAGATTTCCTCATGTACCAAAAAATGAAGTTTAAATAGAGCCGCGTTCAAAGGCTTCATCTTTTTATTCTCCGCGGACGACTCGGCGGCGGCCGCTAATTAGCCGCGATAAGACAAAAAAAAAAGCAGATTAGACATAGCAGAGCCACGATGGACGACAAAAGCTTGTGCAGCGGTCAGCAGAACGCTTAAGAGCCAAAAATTGTCGGGTGTGCGTGAGAGAAAAGCACCAATGCAGCAACCGCAACAAGGTTGAAGACAAATGAAGACATTTTCAAACTTTTAAACCCTTTGGAAGGTGAAAGAAACAAGTCGCAAAAAAACGATATCAAGTTTCTTTACTGACTTGATACTTTGTTGAAAGGAACTGTATTGGTACCACCAAAAAAGTGATTTTTAACCCTTTCAACCTGTCCCAACAACTCTTATCGCCTATGCCAGGATCTGAAGCCTGGCTAGCTTCTCCTGAGTGTTTATCAGGAGACCCAGGACTGTGGCAGTCATTTATCATCGACTGTCAAATTTTTTTTGGGGGGTGGAACTGTCGCCTCAGGCGTTTCCCCACTGACCGAGCCAAAGTTGCCTTTTATGATTTCTCACCTGGCGGTCAGAGCGAGCGCGTGGCCCATGGCAGAATGGGCAAGAGACTCCTTGATTTGTAACTCCCTTGCCAAATTCACAGATACTCTCCGTAAGACCTCGAACCCCGTTTCATCCGATAGGGAGCTGAATCAAGGGAAGGAGTCTGTCTGGCTATGCAATGCACTTCAAGATTCTGTCTGGCTCTTGAGCGGGTGGAATCCCATGGCACTTTCTGATGTCTTTCCAAAGGGGCTGTCGTTAGACTTGCCTGCAGACCTGAATTCTCGTTACCCGAGCCATTCGAACAGCCACCGGCTTGAGTAGTTCCAGGCCCTCTAAAGAGGACACCAGCAGAAGCTGGATGCGCCCACAGCAGGTTCCAGTCGTCGGTTTGCCTTCCACCCATCCACCGGCAGAACTCATTGACGAGCACCTGTCTGTTTTGACAAGCCCTCCCCCCGCCCCCTATGCAGCTTTCCTCACCACATCAGCTGCAGTAACAAAGACGGGCGCTTCTGTGTTTGATTCGCAGCTTCATCTCTCGCGGGACTTAATGCTAGTCGCGCTGAAGGCCACCTGGCACATGAAAGCAAAAAAAAAAAAAAAAAACTGCTAATTATTCCTTCATTTGGATAATTATTCATTCATTCGCCTAATTATTCATTCATTGGGATAATGACTGCATTCATTCCTACTGTATTTTTTTTTTTTTCTCACGCGACTCCGTCGACACTAAGTACCGCATCCACCCTCGGAATATTCACAACTTGTTTCCACAATTAGTCGCCGAGTGCGTCTTTGAGCGCAGCCTCGATTAAATGCCTCCTTTTGTCCCGATGGGGATTTAAAAAAAAAAAAAAATAGCAGATATAAACTGGGATGACATTAAGCCAATGTGTGTATTGCTATTCCCCGTTGCTAACCAAAACAGCAGCTCTTAGTAAGGCGCTGAACCATTTTCAAGATTGGAGATTTTGCGCGATCCTGTACCAGTGCGCCCTAGAAAGCTAAAAGAAGGTCTCCTCTCGGGAGATGGTGATGGAGTGGAAGTGTGGTTCAAGTTAAAGTGGCGCGGAAACATCCTACATGTGAAATATTCTCATCATCATGATGATTATCATGCTGGTGGACGCCGTCACGCAATTGCTGCGCCACAGGCTTGTGCATTATGCATCGCTGGTCTGTGTGTGTGTGTGTGTGTGGGAGGGGGTGTTCAAGTTACAGAGTTTGGTCTTGGGGGAACCAAAAGGCAATGATTTGAAGTCGTCGGTTGGTTGGTCACATGGTTTGTTGGTTGCTTAGCTGGTTTGTTGATTCGCATGATTACTGTATAAGTTTACTCCTTAATACGAAGTTCCTGAGGGCAGTAGTTTTTGTTGGTTTGTAAGCTGCTTAGTCGATTGGTTAGACGTGTGTGAATTAGGTTTTCAACATAAGATAAGAAAACCTTTATTTGTCTCACAATGGCAAGTTGGTTGCGTGGTTGGTTAGCTAGCTGCACACCGCCGACCTCGTCCAGGTTGATCCTCAACAGGTAGTTTGTTCAGGCCTGTAGTTTGTTTTCTGGTTTGTTAGTTGATTGCTGAACTCCTCTATTTTTTTGAGTATACAACATGGTCAATTTTGTCTTCAACGGGAAAGTTATTCTCGCCAAGGATTGGTTAGTTGGATAGTTTGCTAACTAGCTATATGCGCAGATAAAACCTTGGCTAGTAATTGAAGCTACAACGTGTAAAATGTGGTCTGTAAAGTTCTTCGGGGCATTAGTTAGTTCGCTAGCTAGCTAGCTGCACATCGCTAACCTCATCTAGTGTTCATTTACAATGCTTTAATAAAACAAAAATGAAAATGATTGACATTATTATATTATATTGGCTAAACATTTCTTAGGTGTTTAGCAAAAGCTACAGAACAATTTCCACACAACTCAGTCACGGTTTGGTTCATCATCATGGTTGCGACAGCTAGCTGCACATCGCTAACCTCATCTAGTGTTCATTTACAATGCTTTAATAAAACAAAAATGATTGACATTATTATATTGGCTAAACATTTCTTAGGTGTTTAGCACAAGCTACAAAACAATTTCCACACAACTCAGGAACGGTTTGGTTCATCATCACGGTTGCAATGGGCATCCTTACGCAGTTGGCACACCACAGGCTTGTGCATTATGCATCACGTGTCATGTGTGCGCTCGCCTTGATGTAATATTTGTGAAGCCGCACGCTGCAAAGCTCATCCGCTGTTTGTCCACACACTGAAACATTTCCGCCTGGGTGGCACTACGCCCCCCCCCCCCAAAAAAAAGATGTTTGAACACAAGGGACCGCATCATCCTCTAATGCCAAGTGACTTTGTTCAAGTGCTAATTACACTCTGGCACTCTGCACACTGAATTAAGAAGTACGTGTTGAATATTTAAGCGCTCTGCTAAGAAAACATCTGTTTGGTTTTCCGTCACGGTGCGGCGGAATGTGCCTAGAGAGTCAGTCGCCGGTCCCGAAAGCTTTAAATTTATTATTCTTTTATAAAAAGTGTTGATGATTCTTTTTGTCAGCTCCTGATTAAGGAAACACACACACTTTAATACAGTCTTATATATTTCCAACAAATTTTTAAATAAATCCATCGATGATATCAAAATAGAATTTTCAGATGGCGTGCTACACACTTGAGCCAGCCCGGTGATTAACAGCAACACGGTCTCCTTGGACACAAGCAAAAGAAACTAATGAATTCAATTAGGATTTAGCAAATGGTCTCAGTCAGCGAACAGTGACCAGGAAGTCTGCCCAGTGTGTGTGTCTGTGTGTGTGTGTGTGTGTGTGTGCGTGTGTGTGTGTGTGTGTGTGTGTGTGTGTGTGTGTGTGTGTGTGTGTGTGTGTGTGTGTGTGTGTGTGTGTGGACGCACTGTGTGTGTGTGTGTGTGTGTGTGCGCGGTCACATGTAATCACTTGGCCAACGTTTAATTAAAAGGTCTCCAAATGGCAAATTGGAAAGACTTATAGCTAAGTATAATCATTGAATACTTGTTTTTTCAGGAAAACAAAGTCGCTGTTGTTAGTTTCAAGACTTGACGGTTTTAATTTTTTTGTAAATGCTTCCTTAGAGGTAACATGTTTAGTTATTTAAAAAAAAAAGAATAGAGCAAGTTTGCTTCAATAGTTATTAGGTTCGGTAATTAGCTTGCTAGCTTACTAGCTAGTTAGCTAATTCAATCCCCTCCTCTCCAGCACGCCCAATAGACCTTAGCAGGGAGCTTCGAGGGAACACACTCACACGACACAAAATCAACAGATACAAATGATTTTTTTTTTTTAAATAAACTCTTAAATATATTTGTATAATTTTTTTAAAAAAAATTGCCCGTCAACATTTCACATTCATGGATGCAGATTGACACTTGACCCGCCAATCTCGCAAATACCGCATCCTTCAAATGCGTTTTTATTTCTGCTGCTCTACATGCACGACAAATCAAACATTGAAGAACTGCATGCATGCACGCCCACACACACACACACACACACACACACACACACACACACACACACACACACACACACACACACACACACACGGAAGTACCTCTCCCTTCTTCCCACTTGACAGTCAATAACCAGCAGAGCTGTCAATTTATTCATGAGAGAGGAATGTCGCACACGCACACAAAACCTGCAGTGTGTTGCGGCAACAAGTGCTGAATTATATTGCAGTGATCGAAACAGCACAGGAATGAAATCCATAGTTTGTGAGTGCGTGTGTGCATTTTCAAATCATCATCCAGTTTCCACTTGGCAACATGAAATTTGGAAGTTGTGTATGATGACAAAAAAAAAAGGAAATATGTCTGCCATTTTCCAAGGGTCCTCCAAAGATGCACTTGTTCTTGAAATTTAGTTTAAATGAAACCACCTTTCCTGAAAAAGTGAGAGTGAAGCATCATGGTTAACATTTGACAAAAAAGTTGACTTGAACTTGAATTTAAGTTTGATGACTCATCAGAAAATGCACAAGTCTAATAAATTGAACTTGGAAATTCAGCCCCTGTTAGTGTCACTTAGCAACAGGAAACTTGCCAAACTCATCAGTCACGAGCAGACCCGCCCAAAAAAAAAAAAGTATTTGGAAAGCCATGAGTGGAAACGCACGGGAAGGCTGCCATTTTGCTTTGAAGCGGCCATTTTAGGGGGAAAGTGATGTCAGTCATTCCTTCCCCGTTCTCTCATTGGCTGCATTATTTATGCCTTTAAGTCCATTGTTCGGCGGCCGAGGAAGAAAAGTGGCCAAGGAGAAGACATAAAAGAGTTTGACATGTTCTTGCAGTCGGAAAAAAAAAAATGATGACGGTAATGCTGCCGCGAATGGCCGATAAAAGCCCTCATGTGCTGCTGAGCCTGAGACTCATCACAGATTATTAACATTTATATTGAAAGATGAGCTTCCATTAGCAAGCAGCTGCTAAATTACACGGGGCTGTCTTACGTGCGCAAGTGTGTGCGTGTGTGTGTGTCTGTGTGCGTGTGTATGAATGATTGTAGTTTATTGGCAGGTGGAAGACACGACTCATTTTAGCAAGTCAATATCCGCACCCGGGATCACAAACATTCAAATATTCATGAGGCTCAGCTCTAAATGTGACGCCGAAGACGGCGTCCTCGTTCTTGTTGGGCTTGTTGCTCTTACGGCACAGCTAATGATGTCATCCAGTTGGTGTTTGATGAATTGAATAAATTGAAAATCCCAATCGAGATTTGAGGTTCTCATCCTTCGAATAGTGTTTGGGTCATCAGGAAAGGACTTTCCGGCCTTGCCTGCCCGGGCTATTATGTCACTCATGTATTTGCAATCCGTCAGCGACTGCATCGGTTGCTCACAATGGCGCTAAAGGCTGGCATTAGCAAGATGTGCCACGACAAAGGCACAGATTAACGTTCTGGCGTCCTCCGCCTCTGTCAAATGTGAGTAATTTGCAGAGCGTGCTGGGAAGTGGCTTTCATGCCATTTGCAGCCTATCAGCCAACTCATTTGTGGACCTTAATGACTCGAAACACGCTCGCTCTACCCTTGCTCTACCGACGCTGATAAAGCGGGGTAAGCCCCCCACGCCTGTCAATCATCCTAAGCAGCTCATGTGACAGGCCAAACGCGAGCATAAAATAGCTTCAATAGTTTCTTCGTCACAATAGGGGAGCAGAATTCAAATGGCTTCACCTAAAATGCTCAAAGGTCGTTATAAACTACGGCGTCTTGTAGCTTTTGATTTAGCTAGCAAAAGGAAGCGAACAACTCTAACCTACCTATCTGTCCACCAACTAGCTCAACTTGCTTCTACCAGGCTCTTTTGAAATACTTCTGCTCTTTTTGTACCTCAACACATGTATAAATGAAGAACGACAACAAAACGCAGATGTCCTTGTCAAGAAGACAGGAAACGGGGTCATTTTTCCAAAAGAAGCCAAAATCAAACGCTTGTTGTTTTTTCAGGCGACTGGACTGCTGGCCAACGAACAAAATCCACTTGGTCCAAGCTCAGTGGCGTGAGGGCGATAGCTGTGACAGATGCTGTGTGGCGGTGGGTGTGCGCCAGGCTCCACAAACCTGCACTCACTTGATTGCCTCTTAACAAGCACACTGCAACATGGGAGTGTGGTGTCCAAATTGTTTTTTTTTTTTGGGCGGGGAACATGAGCTTCAGTGTGTCTTAGCATGTATGCTTTGTTAGCAAAAGTGTGTTCGCAAGTTAGTCACAGTATGCTAATTTTTTTTTAAGCGTTGGTTTGTGTGTTAGCATGGGTGTTTGCTAGCATAGCTGTGTGTTAGCTTGAGAGTGTGTTAGCATGGCCCCGTATGTTAGAATGATCGTTTCTTTGGATGTGTGCGTGTTAACGTGTGCGCATGTAAGCATTTGAACGCGTTATGAAATGGGGCTTGTGTTAGCACGTGTGTTAGCATGTGTGGTTGTTTGGGAGGTCAACTCCCAGTGCACCATCAGAGAGGCGAGGCATTTCTCGTAAAAGCCCAAAGGTAAGCTTTAATGAGTGCGGGGACACACACGGCACACACGTATTTCTGGGCTTCCTGTTCTGGAAAGCGGGGGCGTTTGACCTTTATCAGATGGGAGCGTTAACAAGCTAATAGCCCGGCGCACATTCCAATTAGCGGCGGCGAGGGAAGCTTGATCCCAGCGAAGCCTGTTGCTCACAAATGGATCATTTTGCGCGCTTGGAATCTTTGTAATTTGTTGTCTTAATTGCTTGTTTTATTTCCGAACTTGTATTTATGACGATAGAGACATACTCATTGACCATTAAAATATTTTTACTGCATATATCCAATCAATGACTCAAAACACATAATTGTCGACTCACAGCTAATGAGAATTTAAAACTAAAACAAAACTGTGGACCACAAATGTACAATTGATGGTTATAGACACAGCCACTCTCATAAAATTGATGACAATAAACATACAATTGATTACTATGAACATGAAAATGTATTTGATCTCGCTTTAGTTCCTCCCACGGGGAAACATACAAGATTAACTTTGACACGAAAAACATATACTCTTCCTGTTGCTCTGCTTTCTGTCATTGTCATGATTGGTGTCACCCTGGAGGCGTCTCCATGGCGACCGGCTGGCAGGCCACAGCCCAGACGGTCAGCCTCCTCTTGATGCTATCAGCGAGGCCCAATCGGGGTCATAATTGTCGTTTAATGATCTCCATGCCGAAAGCCGGCGGACGGCATCTCCGCGGCGACCGAGCACTCCAAAAGGCGGATCCAGTCGTCTCCTGTGAGTGCTCGGTGGACTTCTGCCACTAATTTGTGCTCCCTTCCAGCCTCTGTGACTCCATTGATTTTCACCGGAGGCTCATTGTAATTGAATATCACATGATTTTATGATGACAATATAATTACGTCCTCGGGCTCTCGCTGTACGCTACGCTCGTTCCACTGACTCCTGCTGCATTTATCACCGGTGACAGACTTGCATGCGCCCTCGGTTCTTTGTGCTATGATGCCCACGTGCCATCCGCAAAACCCTCATATAACATGATCATGACATATGTCATCTGGATAACGGCTATCTCACAAAGATTTCAGTTCATCAAGCCAATTTTAACCCTTTCATGCACCCTGTAACCTGATAACATGATAGGCTGTCCACTGTAGTGACCGCCGTCCCTGAAAGGGTGAATATCACACAGGGGACAACCCAAGGAAATACAAAATGCGGTTTCTAAATGTGCTGTAACATCAACAACCCGATTCCATCGAAATAATATTTAAAATAATAATAATCCATATACCATTCAGAAAAATTTTGAAATTTTTTAAAAATCCTCCCAAAAAAAAAATCTGAGTGTAAAACAAGAAATGTTTTTTTTAATCTAAACATCCAGAAAACATAACACACAAAAACGCTGAAAAACATCTGCACGATAGCCCCAAAAAATTAATCTTAAAAAAAAACAAAAAAAACTGATAACATTTAGATCCCATCAGAGAAAACATTTACAACATGTCAAAAGAAACAGAAGAACACCACAGAACCTAAGATCTCCCAGCCAAAAATTTTAAGTCCAGATAACAAAGGGATAACATCGAGATAACGACGCGATCACTCGTGGATAACAGCGAGCGGCAAGCCGATAGCATCGCGACAAGAATGACATCGCATCCGGATAAGCCGAAGATTCCGTTCCGTTAAACAGGCTGCGTGTGTCTCGTGTGCTTCAAGTGTGTTAGTGGGCCGGCAGACGTCGTGTACGTGTATTTGCAAAGATGTACTGAGAGTGTGTTTGTATACATGAATTTGTGTGTGTGTGCGTGTGTGTGTGCACGCGCGAGTCCCCCAGGCCCGGCAGTGCAGAAAGAATTAATGAGTGGCAGGCAGGATTTTTTTTTTCCTCAAGGATGTCGTGTGATGTTCAACCATCGAACGACATCGCTCCAATGAGCCAGCGAATATGCATGTCAATGTTAGCAAGAGAATTGAAACATAGTGATGGAAAGGTGTTTTTCATTATTTTATTTTATTATAATCATAATTATTATTATTATTATTATTTAGAATAATAGAGATTTGGTTCTCATTTATACTAACATGTTTCTTTCAGAATGCTGGCAACCAGTTCAGTGTTACTGCCCGAAGACAGCTGCGATAGGCTCCAGCATGACCCGCGACCCTTGTGAGGATAAAGCGGAGATCGGAAAATGGATGAATAAACGAAAAGTAAACACGGCTCATGGAAAAATAAAAATTACTTCGACCCGGACCGATGGAACTCGGGAAACTCAAGACAAACGAATCGATGAGACAACGAGGCACACCTGGTCAAGACACGAGTGGCTGGAGGGAGCTGATTGAGTGACACGAGGAACACAGGAAAACATGACGTCAAGTTAACACGAAGGCGGATCGTGACAAAGCATCTCCGGTGAGTAGAGGCCATATTTTTGTCACGTTTGATGTTGTTTGTCTTGTTCAAAGATAAATACTCACTCTGGACTTGTGATGTTGCGGCAAAGCTGCTCGTAGTTACGTTGCACTTTGATGCTTTCTATAATTGCGATGTGATACATCTTATTTTGCCACTGACCGCCGAGAGCAAGAAACTTTTCCACTCGTGGATCAAAGCCCCGTCCCCCCCTGACGTTGCGGTTCCGGCCGGCTTTTTTGAGCGCGGCTAAAATGAGGTTTGCGCCGGCAACGCGGCCCCCGCGGAGACGCCGGCAGCCCGTCCGACTTTTATCTCCGGCAGAGCGCGTACGAGACTTGACGACGAGCAGAAGAAAGGGTGTGCTCGTCCTCGTGCTGTGAGAACAAGAGAGTGGAGTTTATTTTAGTTATGAGCTCGTTCGTGTCTTTGCGGCTTGGATGTTTGTGTTCCGCTAACACACCGGAGGCTCTCTCACGCTTCCACTGGAGATGTTGTTGCCTCTCAGACACGCTTCTTCGGCGTGTGATTACACGTCGCCTGTGGCAGGCTCCCGACACCGACGCCTGTTGACTGCCGGATGCCTCGCGCACGGCGCTCGAATTGAAACCAGTCACGACGGCAGCGACTTTGTGCTTTTGTGAAACAGAATAGAAATCAAGTTTAGGTGAACCTGAATATTATCTTTTCATTTGCTGTTTCGTCCTTGACTGTCACTCAGTATTTTTGTGGTTTTATAAAAGTACAATGTACTGTATGTGCAGCCTCAAAAGCCGATGTGGGCTCGCTGTTTCATGTTGCAGCGCATCCACAGGTCGAGTAGCTCAATGTTTGGGTGTGAGTCACCAACTGTGGGGTTTTTTTTGGGGGGGGCTATAGTCGGATCGGAGTCGGCTCAAAAGAAAAGGCGCTGATAGGTTTCTGTTGTTTTTTTGTTGTCTTTGTGAGCATCAACATTTTGAACCAAGGCGTGTTAAATTTAGACTGGCGGGAGTGCACGGATGAGATAAAATTGAGCGGGAGGAGAGCACGTCGCTAACAGTGGGAGCTCGCTTGGGGAGGAGGTGAACATGAATGATGCAACACTGCACCATTCTTTGTTCTCCACTTTCTTTCCTTTTTTTTTTTTTTTTTTTGCTCTATCTTCTTGTTGGAGGGCCGCATGCCAGACACTTGCGTTCCTCTCGCGGGCACTTTAAATAATACCCCACTTGAACCACTTACCTCAATTTAACCCCAACTCAATCATAAACTTAACCTTAACATAACCTTAACCTTAAAGCCTCCATTGGCTGGAATACATCCCACCAGGGCTTTTCCCACACCGGGACAATAAGGCACTCTAAAATGACCATGCCAACCTGAAGAGTCTGCCCATGCGCCTGGCTGTCAAGTTAAACTGAGAAGAATTTTTAAAATCCCCAATCCTCTCTTTCTCATTTTCTCTGCTTGATATGCGCACACTTCCAGCAGACGACGACGCACTCTAATTAATCCACTCTTGTGGACTATTCAAATGGCAGATATATTTTCGGGATGTAATCTTAACTCGCTCGCTATCCGCGTTTCACAACAGCGCCGATGCAAAGGCGCTCGAGTCTTATTTAACAGAGGGGAGATTTAGCCACGCCCCCAAATATGTGGAAAACTCAAAATGGTGAAGAACAGTAAAATGCGACAGCATCCTTCTCGGTCTTCGCACGTTTTCAGCAATTGTCTTTAAAACCACTCCACTGGATTGAGAAACAAATCTCTGATTTCTCTTTGGAGTGACTTTAACCCGAGTTAGTCCAGCGTGTCGACTTTAGTGTTGTTTCACTTTGTTGTTTGACTCCACTTGTCTCCCAAGGCCGACCTGCAAGTCTTTCATCTGAACCACTTCCTCCTAACACACCTTCAAACTAAAAATAGAGATGTGCCACATTAAGTTAACATTGCCCGCCTCCCTCATTTTCGTCGTCATCGCTGTCTATCCCCCTCCCGAAAAAAAAAAAAAAAAAAAAAGCGAGTCGGCCCAGAGTCTGAAAGGACCATAAATATGACGGATGCGCGGGGCGGCCGGCGGCTGTTTTACGACCCGCGGCGGCACTTCATTAAAGTGCGAATGAAATTGATGGGCGGCCATAATTGACCTCTGGAAAGCCCGACGCTCGTTTTCCACACTCACTATTAGAGGAACTTCTTTCGATCTGTATGACAGCGACACTGATGGATTCTCTGTTTAGGGCACAAGAGCGACAGATGGAGAATATTAAACTTCTCAAAAATATTTCTGTCTCGTCCAAAGCAAAACATGTCCCGAACAGTACATCACGACTTAATCTGTTGAGCGTAGCAAATTTACAACAACTAATTTTAGCGCCGCACTGATGAACAGAGAGGAGCTGAAACATCTTTACAGTATGTCCGTCTGTTTTATATTACCCCCAGGTGGGTAAAGTGGTCACATTAGAAAGAGGAGCAAAAATACAAAACAAACAGTATAATATTAAAACTAAATAAATATTTAAAACAACCAGATAGCTTAGCCTTTCAGTCCGCTAGATTAAGGCTAAAGCTAGATAGCATTTATGCGCAGTCTGGAAGCAACGGTTTGAGCATGAACGTCGCAGTACCACATGTAGAGAGATAACTTTAAAAAAAAAAAATCATAAATCAAACTATCAAACGTGCTCTAAAACCGAATTAAAAAAAAATGAAATCGAAAACTAGAATGAAAAATACAATTTTTTTTTTAAATAACCTTGGTCATGTAGCAGTCAAGCATTTTGTTTTGGAGTGTTTTTGTGTGTCCCCTTACGATTGTTTGGCTTGCTTACACACTACCGCTGTTGCTGTTGCCATCCTGGTGAATAAAACATGAGGCGTGTCGCATTCATGCCGGGTGACAGGTCGCCACCATTGATGTCGGCTCAGCCTGACATTTGCTAAGCAGCCGCTCGCTGTCCCGCCGCCGCCGGCAAGGGCTGAGGATTGTTTGTTGTCTTCGTTTGTTCGTCATCTCGCCTTCTCGTCGTCGCCGCCTCGCCGACATTGTTCGGAAAACCAAAGTCATCTTTTCATCGAGGGCGCCGACGCTCTCGTGGTGTCGTAACTCAAAGAACTCCACCAGCCAGTTCCTCACAAACGTCCAGTCGTTGGCGTGTCATTCATTTAATTAATCAATTAATTTTTTTTTTTTTTTTGTAGGCTCCATTTTTTTTCTCCCCGCAATATAAATACAATTTGTAACTTTTTACCCCTTCTATTCCAATTCATATTAATCCACTTACAGCACAAGACTTTGGTCAGGAAAAGCCTACTCGAAAACCCGAACTTTATTGGGGGTTAATCAGAGACACATTAAATAGTGGCAGGTGGTCATTTTCTTTTCAAGTGGGTCCGATTGGTTCATAGGTCACAAAAATGGTGGGAAATGATTTGGAAGAATGTGATTGCATCTCTCAATTTATTATTATTATTTTTTTTTCATTCCTCTTCAAGGAATAAACTTCCATCAACGGCCTCCTCAAGGCCGTTGATGGAAGTTTATCAAGATATTTTATTCCCCTCCATCATCTTAGCTCTTTTTTTTTATCTTGCTGTCTATATGGAAGATGTTTGACACACTATCTTGACTCCCTGCGCATTAACGTCTCGTCGATTGGTCTCTTGTTTTGAAAGCCCGGCTAGACTGCATGAATCATCACACGTGCCGGCGCACAGGAGGATGAAATAAAAAGATGCCAGTGGTAATTAGGCTTTTCCTTCGCCTCAGCTGTCATCTTTTTTTTTTTTTTTCCCTCGCCGTAGCTCCTGTGTGCGCGCTCGCCTCCAAAGGCATCAAACAAACAAACAAGTGGGTGCAAGATGCATCGTGGGTCCTCCTCAAGGGCGCCCTTCATGTCAGAAGACGTACCGTCACGCTCCTCGTCAAGCGCGCGTCGCAAGTGAAACAACATGTTGTTTTGCCAACACAATGACTTGGTCTTTGATATTTGCCAAAATGTGCCCTGTGCGTTTGTTCAGAACAGATCTTGGACCGAAAAGTGTGTGAGTCATTGAAGGCATCGCGTAATTCGATTTTTGTCAACAAATACATTATGTTCGGTGAAGGCGCTAAATCGCCATTGAATGTTTACTTTATGCTAATTACATTAGGTGACAGAAGATCAGACACGGGGGAGAAAAGACCGTGCGAGAGAGCGCGGGAAGGTAGGAGAGAAGACTGAAGGGAGAGAGGAATGAAGGGATAGAAGACAAACGAGAGGGAGGACAGACAGGAAAGGGAGAGAGGAACTGATGAGTAGACAGACGAGAAAAAGGACTGACGGGACGGGAAAGGGGGCATCTAAGAGAGGACATATGAGAGAGCAGACGTAGGAGAAAGGATAGAACAGGAGGGAGGACAAATGAAAGAGGACATGCAAGGGAGCAGAGTGACTCGAGAGAAGACAGAAGGGAGGACTGAGTGAGAGCAGACCGACAGGAGAAAGGAATCGAGAGAGGATTACTGAGGGAGCACTATCCAAGCGAGAGAGCATAGACAGGCAGGAGAGAAGACTGAAGAAAGATTGGACAGACAGGAGAGAGGAATGAAGGGGAGAAGACAAATGAGAGAGGACAGACAGGAAAGCGGGCACAAGGGAGAGAAGGACTGACGGGAGAGTCATGAGAGAGGATATATGAGAGAGCATACGAAGGAAAAAGGATAGACAGGAGTCAGGGCGAAAGAGATGGGACATACAATGGAGTAGGGAGACTACAGAGAGTAGGAGAGAGGACCTAAGAGAGGTCTGATGAGGGAGCAGACAGACCTTTTTTTTTTTTTCCGCCTGCGTCGGCAGAGCTTCAAAGTGCAAGTGACTTTGCAATTAAAACGATGCATGATTAAAGTGCGGCGCTACGAGACCTCTGCCAAGGCTTCATCGCTCCTCCCCTGCCCAATCGAATATATTTTCGTAAATCCAGACATGACGTCGGAATTGAATATTTCCCCAAAAAAAACAGCAAAAAAAAAAAAAACGCATATGCTCAGGTTGTTAAAAATTGGACAAAAAAAAAAAAAACGCATATGCTCAGGTTGTTAAAAATTGGACGTCAGAATGAAATCGCTAAATTGTCGTTGAAGTCTCCCGAACGTTCGCCTTGAGGAACTTGAAGGGTCCCGAAAAGGAATCGTGTCGGTGGCCCGTGCACACAGACATAACTCACATTAACCATTTATGACTTAATTAGCGTGAAGTGCAACACTTTATTGACCGGCCGGCCGCACGGGCGTGCGTGTGAGAGGAGGAGAGACATTAAATCAAAAAAAGCTTGTTCAGCTGGGAAAGGTTTTTCTAACCTCTCGCACTCTCTTGCCCTCACACGATTTCGCGCGCACACGCTTTCGTCACTCACTCTTTTCCACTCGCACACACACTTGCACTCGGCAATCTATCAGATGGAATGAGCGTGCGCACGCCCAGCGCTGGGCTGAAAGCCAAGTGCATCTTTTCCTGCGAGTGCACATCGAGTGCTATCAAATAAAATAAAGAATAATAAAGAAGCCGCTCGTCGATTTTCTTTTAATATTCCGCCGCACGTCAGTTCACACCTAAAACTGCTGAGGCGGCCGTTTTCCCCGTAAACGACTTGGCGGGTCGCGCGGTCTCATCGCCGCCACGTCAAGCGTCACGTCAAGGACGCGATTCCGGGACAGTTTAATTCGGTCCGGAAACTTCGGATGAGGTCGAGAGAGGAAGTCATGCAACAATATCATGTCGACAGTGAACCCTGCTTGATCGCGATGCATCTTCAACCTCGGGAGAAGTTTTGTCAGATGAAAATGAGAACATTTTCATCTCAAAAGAGCCTTTGAACTGTTTATTGCCACTTTTAGTGGAAGTTCTTTGTCAAACCAAACAAGCAATTAATGCTAATGCTAATGCCTAATTAGTAACTTTTTATGCGATGCATATTTGTACACAAACGGTGTTGTGTGACCGGAACAGATTAATGGCATTTGCATTTGTTTCAATGAGGAAAGATGCTTTAAGACCATTTGAACCATTGCACTTTAATCAGCGTAGCCTCGATGCTAATTTCTGTTAGCTTGACTTCGGTGTTGTCCGTTGGGATTCAATTCTTTCAGGAAATTACGTTAATTTGTATATAAGTAGGATACAATGTTTACTTGGCTTGATTCATGTGTCGGTTTTTCAGTCAACTTCAAGTGGAGAACCCAAAACATATTTCGTACCATAAAATAGCATTTGACTCGGGGAGAGGCGACATCTCAATTTTTCCGACTCAAATATAATTTGTGTGTGCGCTCCCTGCGTGTAGCGTATCTTTTATTCCCTTCGCGTTGGCGTTGATTTGCACCCTCCAGGCCACGGCAACATTTATTTCTTCAGCCCGAGGCCGTCGCCTGGCAGAAAGTGATGAACGTCATTAGTTCGCGCACCTCCCCTCAAGTTATTTACTTTTAATCCCGCTGCGAAATTCTCTACTGTTTCCCGATAATTACTGTTCATCTTCCTGCCAGTGGAGGTGGTGTTGTTATTTATTTTTTTGTTATTATGATGTTGCTCCTCTTGTGTTTATCGCATTAAAAATGTCACGTGGGTAGAGAGGGGGGCCGACATGATGAAGACATTAGGAAGACATTATGAGTGCGGTCATCCGTTGCAATACACAACGCTGCAATTACGGTTTGGTTTTATTGAGAAAAATGATTTGGTTTCAGGCCAGACGTGATGGAAGGATCACGGCGAATAATAACTCAACAGGCAATGGCGACACAAAATGGAGGGCGCTAACGAGCAGGGAGGGGAGAAAAATCCAATCAAAATTGTGAATGGAAACATGCCGTCTTGGTTTCTGAAGTACAAAATCACCAAAAAACAAAACAAATAAACATTGTATATTTGAACACCGAAATGTTCAACCAAACCATATCATCCTTTCTCATGCTAACCCTGTTAGCTTAATGCTAAAATGTAATGTGAAACACTATTAGCGGGCTAACGGAAAAGTAGCATAGCTGTTCTAAATCGCTCCACACATGGAGCAACAACACATTCAAACAGAACATACAACAATACTGTGTTCTGTGGGGGGGTACAATATTAGTTGGGGACCTTCTCTGACACTTTTGCTCTTAATTATGCTGCATCTCTTCAAGTTGATCTCAGTGCTGCCCAGAATGTATTGGGGGGAAAAATGTGGTACAACACTGAAAGAATTGAACTCTAAATACGTATTTTCCTGCATTAAAAAACTAAACAAAAAACTGTCGCTTAAAAATCGCCTGAAGTCAGCTGGAATAGGCTCCAGCAACTGCCCGCGACCCTCTTCAGGATAAGCGCTGTAGAAAATCGATAGATGACGTTCATCAAAGAAAGTGAAATCTTTGATTTATGAAAAAGGGTTGATTGAAGACATTTATGAAAAGGTGGGGGTGGAGGGGGGGGGCGGTCGCTGCTTTTATTGGAGTTCCCGTAGAAACTGGCGCAGATGTTTGCGCGATAGCGAGGGCCAGACGGCGACACGTCAGGCCCTCTGACGGCAGAAGCATTTTCACCCTTCAGTCAAAATGAGATAACGGGTGGAAAAACAGCCGGCGAGGATTCAAAATGTATCAGCTCTCCCGGGGAAAATGATCAAAGTCGGGATAAGGTGACGGCGAATGCAATCTGCATCGGCACAGCTTTTTAAATCCCTCAACTCTGCAAACACCCTCTTCCTGCTTTTATTGGGGTAGAGGGTCCATCATTACCACCAAAAATAAAACCTCAAATCACCCCGACCCCCCTTTTTTTGTTGTTTTTTTGCATTTTGAATGTACTTTAAGCAAATCTACATTCATATGTTATTAGAGCCAGCCGTTGGAGCTGAGATCAAATTTACATGTGGCAACAATCTTACGTACCATATAAATGCACCCCAAAACAAACAAAAACAAAAAAAACGACAGGAGTTGCAGGAAATTCTTACAAGTACTGGTTGTGTCCTATGTTTGAACGAAAATTAACAAATGCACAAAAAAATCACTAAAGGAACTGAAGGAATTTCTGGCAAATACTTGCTATGTCCTATACATGCCATATGTTTGCGAGCTTACCAAAACTATCGCACATAAAATTACACCAAAGGAGGGAAAGAGATTTCTGGCAAGTAATGACTGTGTCCAACATGTGATACCAGTCTGCCAAACATCTGGGAAGTTACAAAAGGACAATGGACAAACATACTGTTTGTGACAACAATTCCCTCGATGTCTGGGAGGTTGGTTCATTTTAGTCTCTGTTTTTTAAAGTTTTGTGACAGGAACTTCTTGCAAGTACTTTATTGTCCTTCACGTGACAACTATCGCTTCTTATCTGTATATTGTTGGCTGAAGGCTGCAGAAAGAATTCTGGCAAGTTCTAGCTGTTAAACTGAGATGTACAAAAAAGTAGACAAAAGAAGCGACACGATTTTTTCTGGCAAGGACTGAATTTGTCTTCATTGGGACAGCAATCTTCTGTATGTCTGGAAGGTTACAGAAGGAGCGCTGAATTATGTGACTACACAAAAAAAAAAAAAATACAAGTAGCAACGTAGGCAATCTGGGAATCCGTCGTCCAGCAGTCTCCCGTACGTCAGTGAAGTTATTGAAGCAGCTCTTAAGCAGGAATAAGGATGTCTTTTCAATGGATGCGACAACACACACACACACACACACACACACACACACACACACACACACACACACACAAAAAAAAAACAATTGACAACGTCCTGATGTCTGCTCAGACAGCAACAATCAATCTCCCAGGACAAGATTGGCGTCCAAATGCATAAATTGGGAAGGCTTGTTCTTGTGCTTGTTCATTTGTCCGCATAGGAAATGAACCGCCTCCTTCCTCCTCGCCAATTTCCCTCAGCTAATTGTCCCGTGTCACGGCGCATTGTTCCGGCCTTGGCCGACGCCATTATTGCGCCAGCGCTATTATTTATTTTTTTAAATGTAAAAGATTGAAGCGTTATTAATTCAGCACCTGGAATACCCTTATGTTTAATGCAGTACATCCGCTGACAAGACGGCGCCGTGATATTCTGTAGTCATGCATGATTAAAAAAACAAAGAAAAATGAAAGGAATCCATCTTTATCTGAAGAATGTTCTTTTTGTGTGTGTTTTCGTGTGTGTTGAAGTAGTAGTTGAATACTAGCCCAAACATCGATGCTAATTTCCGTTAGCCGGTGTGTGGCGTTTCACATTATTAGCCTTAAGCTAGCAGACCTTCATCCGAAGACGATATCGTTTGGTTGAACTTTTTGTTATGTGTCAGTTTTATAGTTAAAACATCAGTTAGAGGACTGCTAGAACATAACAATTAAGGAATGCTTTACTAAGTACTATTCATACATTTCAAAGTGTGTTTTGTGGTCTGGAACATAATGCCCCACAGTGAATGGACATAAACTGTCCTTAATTCCTGAAATTTACATTAAAACTACAATACATTAAAAGCGACCCATGTCCATAAACTGAAGGAAATTCTAGAAGGTAATGGCAGCATCCTATTTGTGCCAACAATCTCCATTTCTTTCAAGTTATTCCTGTGCTTTAAAGCAATGGAACTAAAAAAATAAAATAAAAAATACACTAAAGTGACTCCGGGAGGATCCCAGGCAAGTACCAACTGTGTATTAAATGTGTCAACAATCTCTCATATGTCTGTGAGGAGCCTTTCGGCATGTAAAACGCACAAGGAAAGTGCTGGAATTTCTGGCAACCACTTCCTGTCTCCTTCATGTTTCAACAATCTATGTCTGACAAGTTAGAGTACAATGTACTGTAAATGTGAGCCAAAGAAACTACAGTAAGAAAAATTGACAAATGCTGGCTGTGTCCTACACGTGACAACAATCTACCATATTTCTGAAAGCTCCTAAACATGTAAATGCACATGAAAAGTACACAAGGAGCTGGAAAAGTAATTCTAGCAAGTACTGAATGATGGATGATGCGAAGCACATGTCCACACTGAGCTACGGTAGCTACCTGGAGTGCCGACAGCTGTGCTATGTTGAAAAAATTTAATAAATAAATAAAATAAAAAAAATAACAGCACCCAAGGCAGGAAGGCGTGCGCTCAGAGAATGAGCTTGATAGCGGTTCAATGGCGACTAAATACTCCGCCTGAGGCTCGGCAGATGCGTGACGCTTTCCACTCCAAGCGTTTTTTTTTTTTTTAATGGCGGAATTGTGGAGGTGACTGGAGGAGCTCTTCAAGCATGGAAGCGAGCACAATAGATTACATTTAAAGTCGACATTGAGCCGGCGCGGAAGGAAGTTAAGGTGGGAAAGAAGATCAGAAAGTAACCTTTAACTCAAGGCTCCCCAAATAAACATGAAAAATAGTTGTGCTAAGCGCTCATCAACTGTGCCACTTGGTGATAAACAACCATATAACTCGGAGGTTACTGAAGGTGCTCTTAAGCAAAAATTCCCACAAACAATTTTTTAAAGAAGCCATGGGAATATTTAGCATTTGTTGGTTGTCACAGGAAATTTCTGCCAAGTACTGGCTTTATCCTTCATGTGACAACAATCTCCCGTATGTGCTGGAAGTTACTTAAGGAGCTTAGTACAAACTGCTGAATTGATTTGCATTGTGTGATATTGGTATACAGTATGTAATTTAAAATGTTGTGGCAGGAAATTCTGGCAAGTGCTGGTTGTGTCGTACATGTGACAACAATCTCCCCATGTCAGGGCAATGGGCAATGTTCTCCTTTGTACTGTCAATGGTACTTTTGTTTTCCAAACAATTATTTGTCCCTTTTCAGAGTAAAAGTACATCTTTGCCTTTAACGTCAACTTCCTGTTTTCGTTTTCCAGGATGTTGCACCTGTCCTCACCTTCACCATCCCCCTCCCTTGCTCTCATCTCTTAATCCGCTTTTTTCCGCAACTCTGCTCTTCAATATCCCCGGATTGCCTCTGGCTTACTTTGCGTCCCTCTTTTAACCCCCCCACCACTAGACCTCCTTCCTTCAAATTGCTTCTTCATTAGAATTCAAGACAAGCATTTCCCCTCCTGACCATTTTGCTGTTTGCTTTGCTTTGTTGGAAGTACTTTACAGGATGGTGGATTTTTTCCCTCAATGTTTTGGACAGTTCCCAAATGTCTGTCCTGTTTGCTTAGTTTTTTTCGGTCTCCAGCTGAAGACTGGGCGTTTCCGCATCAGCCGCACCCGACACTAATGGTCCTTGTTACCAAGCTGCCTGTCAAAGCCATGCCACACCGACAATTGGCTGTCGGATTATTAAACCTCGCTCACGACTACAAGTGCTTGAATTTTTTTTTCCTCATATCTTTTCACCGCGTTAGTTCAGAGTATTTTTCATGTAAGTATTTTCTTGTTTTATAATCTCGTGCATTGGATTCTCTCGTCCTTTTGTGTTGACAAGAAATTTACGTTTTTCTCGTTCCTTGCCTTTTGCTGGCATTTTCTGTTGGTTTCTCACCTTTTTCCGGGTTCTTTACCAGCCTTCGTTGTACTTTCAGTCTGGGGTTTGTTTGTAAATTATTATTATTTTTTTTGTGGAATCCCAATTCTGACATCTGTGGCATGGTTTGTTCAAAATACTCAAGAATCACCAACGTATTTTCAAAGCATTTTTCTCACTGTGGTAAAATTGGCCAATTTGAGGGGTGGATTTGTTTTATGCAAATGAGCCAGCCGTCACCCCGCCCCCCCCATATTGGCGTTAAAAAATATTTTCTTCTAATAAGTTTCAATTAGTCGAATAGGGCCAGATAAAGCCAAAAGGCACAGTTTATTCCCAACAGTATACTGATATTAAAAAAGCCGAAGTTGCAGATGACAAAATCAGACAAGAATTCCCACCCTGGGGGAGTTTCATTACATTTGCATTAACACAACTAGTAATGGTTCAAAAAAATCGGGGGGGTGGGGGTAATCACATTTGATAAGAATAAGACGTGTATAATGAGTTAATGGAATGTAATTGACTTGCGTGGGCGATGCGTTGAGGCACAGCGGTAACGGTCGTCATCCTTTGATAACAAACGAGTGCAAACAGGCCACGCCCACCTCTCCAGGCGCCCCATTATGAGAACATCACTGACGTGTTGGACTTGATGGTAATCAAAGATCAAAAAGACCATGAAAGGAAAGGAGTACAACTAGGAATTCTCCCTAATGACCACGGCAGCTCTGATATACAACATAGTTACCCCGTTCAACTACAATTTTCACCCCACGAGACACCCAAAAGCTTCAGCAATCCCTCCATATTGCATTGCGCATACATCAACATGCATATTCAACATCCAGCCAAATATGCAGCAATCCATCCGGATTTCCATCCACCCAAACCAAAATGCTTCCAAACGTCCAGCAATCTGCCCACCCAGCCGTCTACCATCCCAACATCCACTTAACAATCCCCCGTTTGAGCCAACAATCCCTCCATCCTGTACTGTCGTTCATGCACATACACACCTAAATACCCAATCATCCAAACACAAAAAATTCCATCCATTTACTGTCCACACCCACACACACACACACACACACACACACACACACTCACACACCGCAAAGCGTCTAGTGGAGTACAGCTGCCTCCAACCCGCCCTCTGATTAATGTGTTTACCCCGAGGTCGTCATTAAAGTCTTCCTATCGCTGTCACATTGTTTGTACACGTATGTAAATGATGGGAGTGAAAGAAAGAACACACACACACACGCACACACACACACACACACACACACACACACACACACGCACGTCATCCCCAGTTTAGCACCTGCACCAAAAAGCTTTGTTGACAGCAATCCGTCATCTCAGCCTGCCATCACTTCAAATTATGAAGCCGTTCACCGAGGCACACTCTCACGCATACAAAACGCACTCACTTCCCATTCCTAAAGAAAAAAAAAAATTGCCACTGACATCCAAAGACAATCACAAAGAGGAGTTACACTTCAATCAGACCTAGTACAGACGACCGGTACCTTTTTGACCTAACCTCTTTCCTCCTCATACTGTACAAAAGGTGAGGAGAACTGCTTTAAAAGCAAACCTGAGACCAGTTCGGGCTTTCTTCACCTGAGTTGATTGTAAAACTGGCGCATAAAACCAAAAAGAAATGAACATTGTATATTTGGAACACCAAAATGTTCACACAAACCATATAATCCCTTCTCATGCAAACCCTGCTAGCTGAATGCTAATATGTAATGCGAAACACCATTAGTGGGCTAACGGACATTAGCATAGCTGTTCTAAACCGCTACGTGCATGGAGCAATAGCACATACAAACAGAGCATACAACAATACTGTGTTCTGAGGGGGGGGTGGGGATACAGTATTAGTTGGGGACCTTCTCTGCCACTTGGTGTTGCTCTTAATTATGCTGCATCTCTTTGAGTTGAGTTTAAAAAAAAACTGTTACTTAAAAATTTGTGAATGATGAAGCGTGATATAGTCAGCATTCATTATATACAAATGAGCGACGTTAAATAGAATAACCCAAATGGTGGCGCAGCTGTCATCCAGTTTGGGTCGGATATCAGTCGAAATCAAGCAGGTTTTTGCTCAGCTCTCCAGAGGAACCCGCGTCGCTCTGTAAAAGCAGAATATTAAAAAATACCGTTGCTATCGAATGCGTTTTATTGGTCGGGCACGCTTGATCAGCCTGGTTTGCCGTGCGATGGCCGTCACACAAACACTTGACGTTCTTTGCAATCATCGAAGGTGAAGAGGAAGCGGCAGCAGGAGGAGGAGGAGACGTGTGCATGAATAAAGATTACCTGCGAGGAGGAGGAGGAGGAGGAGAGAGAGAGATTGTTTTTTTTTTTTCCATTTCTAGCGCTATATAAATCAGCATGTATTGTATATATGTAGAACATGCGACTCCCTGCTGGGTGCTTGTTGAAGATCAACTGCAATGCAGTAATTGCAGCAACAGTTTACTGCTCTCCATGCACGTCTGGAGTTGCGTTGCGCTCGAGACGGGCATTTAGCTTCCGCGCAGCGGTGCTTTTTGAAAGGCAGAATCGACACAAATAAACTCCGCTAAGCAGGAGGGAAGCTTTGCAAAGTGAAATCACAATTAAAGCTGCGAGCGCATCCTTTCGCTTGAGTTGGGACCGCCTGATCTAGTTTCCAGATCGTTAATAAGCCATGGCAAATATTTAATTATTATTATTTTTTTGGTGTTACCTTAAAGTCAAGTCGGCCTGAAGTGTACTGATATTTTGGGGGATTGTTTCTAGTATGAATACATTCGACATGTTTGAAGAAAACTGCTGAATATGTCCAAAGACTGACAACTGTTTTAGGGGGCGTGGCTAAAACAGGACACATTGTTGCATTTTGGGCCCTGGCATGAGTCATTCTTGAACTTGATCGCTTTCATCCGCATCAGCAGCTATCCGGTGCAATTGCGACATGCAGTTAGCTAGCTAGCCTCGCTTCCACCCGAAAATGTATCTTTACTTTGTATAGCCCACTGGTGTGATCACTTTTGAGCGCCTCGTTTGTTGGCCGTGAGCACGCGCACTTCACATAGACAAAGGCCTAACAGAGTTTAAAAATTCCATCCATTTACTGTACACACCCACACACACACACACACACACACACACACACACTCACACACCGCAAAGCGTCTAGTGGAGTACAGCTGCCTCCAACCCGCCCTCTGATTAATGTGTTTACCCCGAGGTCGTCATTAAAGTCTTCCTATCGCTGTCACATTGTTTGTACACGTATGTAAATGATGGGAGTGAAAGAAAGAACACACACACACACGCACACACACACACACACACACACACACACACACACACGCACGTCATCCCCAGTTTAGCACCTGCACCAAAAAGCTTTGTTGACAGCAATCCGTCATCTCAGCCTGCCATCACTTCAAATTATGAAGCCGTTCACCGAGGCACACTCTCACGCATACAAAACGCACTCACTTCCCATTCCTAAAGAAAAAAAAAAATTGCCACTGACATCCAAAGACAATCACAAAGAGGAGTTACACTTCAATCAGACCTAGTACAGACGACCGGTACCTTTTTGACCTAACCTCTTTCCTCCTCATACTGTACAAAAGGTGAGGAGAACTGCTTTAAAAGCAAACCCGAGACCAGTTCGGGCTTTCTTCACCTGAGTTGATTGTAAAACTGGCGCATAAAACCAAAAAGAAATGAACATTGTATATTTGGAACACCAAAATGTTCACACAAACCATATAATCCCTTCTCATGCAAACCCTGCTAGCTGAATGCTAATATGTAATGCGAAACACCATTAGTGGGCTAACGGACATTAGCATAGCTGTTCTAAACCGCTACGTGCATGGAGCAATAGCACATACAAACAGAGCATACAACAATACTGTGTTCTGAGGGGGGGGTGGGGATACAGTATTAGTTGGGGACCTTCTCTGCCACTTGGTGTTGCTCTTAATTATGCTGCATCTCTTTGAGTTGAGTTTAAAAAAAAACTGTTACTTAAAAATTTGTGAATGATGAAGCGTGATATAGTCAGCATTCATTATATACAAATGAGCGACGTTAAATAGAATAACCCAAATGGTGGCGCAGCTGTCATCCAGTTTGGGTCGGATATCAGTCGAAATCAAGCAGGTTTTTGCTCCGCTCTCCAGAGGAACCCGCGTCGCTCTGTAAAAGCAGAATATTAAAAAATACCGTTGCTATCGAATGCGTTTTATTGGTCGGGCACGCTTGATCAGCCTGGTTTGCCGTGCGATGGCCGTCACACAAACACTTGACGTTCTTTGCAATCATCGAAGGTGAAGAGGAAGCGGCAGCAGGAGGAGGAGGAGACGTGTGCATGAATAAAGATTACCTGCGAGGAGGAGGAGGAGGAGGAGAGAGAGAGATTGTTTTTTTTTTTTCCATTTCTAGCGCTATATAAATCAGCATGTATTGTATATATGTAGAACATGCGACTCCCTGCTGGGTGCTTGTTGAAGATCAACTGCAATGCAGTAATTGCAGCAACAGTTTACTGCTCTCCATGCACGTCTGGAGTTGCGTTGCGCTCGAGACGGGCATTTAGCTTCCGCGCAGCGGTGCTTTTTGAAAGGCAGAATCGACACAAATAAACTCCGCTAAGCAGGAGGGAAGCTTTGCAAAGTGAAATCACAATTAAAGCTGCGAGCGCATCCTTTCGCTTGAGTTGGGACCGCCTGATCTAGTTTCCAGATCGTTAATAAGCCATGGCAAATATTTAATTATTATTATTTTTTTGGTGTTACCTTAAAGTCAAGTCGGCCTGAAGTGTACTGATATTTTGGGGGATTGTTTCTAGTATGAATACATTCGACATGTTTGAAGAAAACTGCTGAATATGTCCAAAGACTGACAACTGTTTTAGGGGGCGTGGCTAAAACAGGACACATTGTTGCATTTTGGGCCCTGGCATGAGTCATTCTTGAACTTGATCGCTTTCATCCGCATCAGCAGCTATCCGGTGCAATTGCGACATGCAGTTAGCTAGCTAGCCTCGCTTGCACCCGAAAATGTATCTTTACTTTGTATAGCCCACTGGTGTGATCACTTTTGAGCGCCTCGTTTGTTGGCCGTGAGCACGCGCACTTCACATAGACAAAGGCCTAACAGAGTTTAGGCTGGATTTTTATTTTATTTTATTATTTTTTTAAGTCTAACTTGAAAGTGTGTGAAAAGAGTGTGTGCGCTGTCATGACTGCTTTAGAACGCCTCAGTGTTGGCAGTGAGTGCAATTAAAAAAAAGGCTGCGGTCACGCTTCCATTTGTCAGCCTCTCTGGAAACCCTTATTAAAAAATTTCAAAATGGCTGCTGACGGGTTCCGCAGAAGAGTCCGGAACCAATTAGTGACCTCGTTGGACGAGCGTACGCTATTGCTCCTCTGCCCGCCCGTCATCCCGTTTTCGAGGAGCCCCTTTTAACCTTCGCTTTTGTCCGCGCTGGCTTATTTGCTTTTTCCTCTCGCCAATCAAATGAGTCTGTCTTTACCCGACGGGGGGGACGACGAGCCCGAGCGTCGGTTAAATGGGATCAGGGCGAGGTTATATTTGGAGTCCGCTTAGCGAGATGGAAGCATTCAAACAGCTGTGTAACAATTGCCTGGCCAATTTTGCACCTCCACTTTGCCCGATTGCGCATACCCACGGTGAAGACGGCTGGTCATATTCCCATTATTACAGTAGAGTAAAGCCAGCTATATTTCGGTTCGTTATTCGCTCCCCCCACTTGAGATAATTTCATAATGTTTGTAAACGGGCCGAGGTACTTCGTGGTGGCAGAAAAATGAGATGAAATGATGACAAAAATAATGTTTTGGGAAATGGCACAGACGTGATGTGATGTGTCTTTTGGTTTGTGGTTTGGTTTCATTGAAAAAAAGAGAAGTCCGCTGCCCTCTATTGGTTGGAGGGTAAATTGCTGACAATAACAGCAAATCAACTTGACAGCTTTCCTTGTAAATTCTCTTGATCCGCATCCAAGTCGTCCATGTTTTTTTTTTTCCGCAAGTCTGCCGCTAGAATGAGCACAACTGCTCTTTTTTTTTTTTTCTTTTTCCCCTCCCACTGCATCGCTGTCGTCATTTTGCATAGTGGTTGCCGGTGGCGACATGCTGTCACAACAGTTTAATAGCAACAAATGAGAAATGTGGCGCACTGAGTGAAAGGGGGACGGGGGAGGGGGGCGTCCGACGCGCTACTTATTGAGTCATTGCCTTACGGGGGCTATACCAGGCCACTTTTCAAAAGTGACTTTTTTGCCTCTTCATTTTGGACTGGAAAAGTGAAAAGCTTCATATTACGTTCCGCCACTGCTTTGTTGTGTTTAAGTCCGGTGAAACCCGAAGCCCATTCAGGAGGGAAACTGGGAGAAAAGTGAACGCAGACACAAATGCTGACTCGTGGTGTTTTTTTTTTTGTTTTCTTTTTGCATGTGCAAATATTTAACATATAAGGTGCCATAGCGTCTCTTCAAAAAATAGTTGTGTACTCGAAGTGCATTTGCATTTTTCATTAATGTGTATTTATGTGTTAGAGGGTCGCCAAGGGGGGGAGGTGGGGTGTCTTGCACAGGGCGCCGTTGATGCTAGGACCGCCACTGAGGACGATTGCCTGCATCTTCAAGGTCAAACTCTTGGCTTGAAAATGGAGCTAAAGTGTTCGCTGTTACGATGCCAAGTGACATTTAATTTCATCTCCACGCGCCAAAGGAGGAAACAATCATAAGAGCGACGTGCCACCATTTTGACAGCTTGAAGCCCCGCGAATCAGCATTGTAATATGGCGGCGTTGGGCATCTGTCAGCCTGAGACGAGCATCTCATCAGGAGATGACGTTTTTTTTTTTCCATCTCCGTGCGTCAAAACGAGAAGGTGAAGTGAAATGAAGTGTGTTTGGTGATAAGTGCTGACACGTTCCTCAACATGGCTGCGTTTTCATTCACTTTTTATTTTACGGCAGGGCCATGATACAGTTGATGCTGCGTTCCAGGAAACCCTTCACCGTGTACCAAATTGCAAAGGTAAGCGTTCTTGTTTGGGTGGTTAGCAGGTTAGCTAGTTGAGCGCACATTATAGTGGCTGAGTGTCCTACATTGTCCTTTTTTTTTTTTTAAGGAGAATACGATGACCGATATACTTAAAAATGGGACTTGGTTGTTGAATAATAACAAGGGCACGGCTCCGAGCACGTACAGCATGTAAATTAATCTTAACTGCCAAATGGTGTTTTGTATATTCAATTATTTGTTTTTTATGGTTCCTGTGCTGGTCTTTGAAAATATGACTTAAGTGGTGCCAGTCAGTACAAGCACAAAAATGTCAGAAGCACACTAGGCGCACTCACATTTTTATTGATGGACCGCCAAACATACATCCAGTCACAAGCACGGTGTTCTGAATTAAATTACTTTTATTGGTTTTATTTCATAGTGAGTAAAAAAATAAAACACTCTACTTCAAAGTGTGAATGTAGCTCGACATCTCGACAGGACGAATGAGCATCTCAAGTGTGCTTTATCTTTGTCATTGATTTCAGGGACATTTCCACATGAATAATCCACATTCCATTATTGAAGGCAGCCTCAGTTGTCAATGACTCATTTCTCTTTGGTGTTTCTGGGTTCATTCCCAGTCGTGGTGGTTGTGTCACAATTTGGGCGGGAGAATATGAAAAAACGTTGCAAGTCCAGGCGCTTAAAAAGGATTTATATGTGAACGTGAGAATATGGCCAAAGTTAGTTTGTTGTCATCCATGAACCAGGAAGTAGCCTGCTAAGCTAACAAAGCAGGAACGCTAGCGTTAGCTACGGTGAACTAAAACTGTGGCTGTCCTCCACAGATTTCCTTTTCCCGCATTCAAAGATGAGATTTTTCTGCGGTTGTTTCACTTAAGAAGAATCATGAGCATGTAAACAACATGACCAATTTTTCTTTAGATGGTAACGAAGCAATTCAGTCATCCGCAGAACATGTCGACGTATAAATAAAACACTGAGCCACAGTTTATTTATTTATTTTTTTTTAAAACCGCATCACAAGCCTGTTGATTCGCAACAGGCCACAAGTTAGCCCGACCACAAGGGGCGAAGGCCGAGCTAGAGACGCGTGATGAATGTCCCAGAGCTAAGCCGGCAAGGAATGTCAAGCCAGGAATTCACGGCCAGGACCATGGCGAAGTCTGACACTCACATGACCACGAGAACTCAGTGAAAAACTGCTTTCATAAAAATGTGGTTTTACACAATTTACAAGCGAAGTCTGGAATATTGGCTTTCTGGGTGACATTCATTTAACCTTCTCCAAAATGTTATGGTCATGTCCAATTTGGGGGTGCATAAACTGCCCCCATCCCGTACCGTCACCCCCTGCCTCTCTTTTCCATGTTTTGATGAACTCGCTATTTGTGTTGCTTTTTAGCCTGTGCGGTGTTCCAACTAAGTTGATATGAGTGCTTCATAAATTTTGAGAATTTGAAGAGTGCAACAGCAACAAGTTCAGTGACCTTTTGGAAATTTCCTGGTTGATGTTTGCATCAGGGATACTGAATATTTGAAGACTTTTGTTGTTTTTAAGGTGTTTGTGTTGATTCAAAGTGAATATTTTTATTAATGTTTATGTATATTTTACTCAATTAAGAGGTCGAAAGCGTGTGTGACGACAACTATCACTGACGTCGTGCGCAGCCGGTTTAGCCCCGCCCTCTTAATCTTCCCACCTTTCGCAGGTCGAAGGGTGATTGGCTCGTGGCAGCTGGCAATCAACGCGGGCCCGCCTCTTCCTGTGTCAGTGCTCCTTGCCTTGAACTGCGAGTGTTCTGCCACTGCCGCTTACACGTTCCCCAGCGATGGACAGCTGTATATCGGCGCTTTCTCTAGCGTCGTCTCGCTCGTTTACTCTGGAGGTGGACTTGTGAGCGGATTATAAAACTACGCCGAGAGCGTATTTTAACAACGGGGGAAAGCCAATTTTGTCGTAGTTTGGCAGAAGGAAGCGGAGCAACATGCCTGTTTCAACTCTTCTGCCTTTCACGGCCACCCCGAATAGGAAGTCTTCCAACCCGACTTCGTTCAGGTTGACGGAGAAATTTATCCTGCTTTTGGTGTTCAGCGCCTTCATTACGTTCTGTTTCGGTGCAATTTTCTTCCTGCCCGACTCGTCCAAGCTACTCAGCGGAGTTTTCTTCCATTCCTCTGCCGTGGAGACGAACACCCGCACCGGACTGGACGGTGGCGGAGGTGAGTTAGGCTCGGCTGGAAGCGACGAGAAGGTCCTGGCCAAAATTAAGAAGGACCACGAAAAAGCCTTGCTGGAGGCCAAGGATACTCTACAAAAGCGTCCCGATGAGATCAAGCAGGACATTTTGAACGAGAAGGAAAAAGTGGCCAAGGAGAGTTTGGGTCAAGGTGGAAAGGGTGGCAATGATTTACCTTACGTCGAGTACCAGAGACCCCCGGGGGCAACAGGACACGAACCCATGGACCCCACGACAAGAGAGCGGCGGGCGAAAATCAAAGAGGTAAGCGACGGGAACTTCACGCCGAACTCCATGCAAAAATGTCTTAAATGTCAATACGCAATGATTTACCTCTATTCCTGTTAAGGACCGACTATCCCTGTACGTTGCACTCTCTTTCCAAACATCCCCCATTTGTTCCGGCTTGAACATTATCTTCACAATCGACATTTTACGAACAGAATCGGACCACCAGTTGTGCAGAGTCACGTCCGCTGCCTCGACGTGCGTGAACCGTTGCATGGATGAAGGGTCCGGAGCCTGTCAAACTTGTCCCTGTGGCATCTTTTACGGGATTACACAGCGATTGCTTGCATCCGAAAAGCGCCAAGAACTTTGCACCGGTACACACATTAATCCCATTAATCAATAAACGCTTTAGACCAGAGATCGTTTCATATGCCATGTTCACGTAGTTCTGCATTGCCCCTTTCGCAAGATGTCCCGTGGGTTGGGTTCAGGAGTGTGTGTGTGTGTGTGTGTGTGTGTGTGTGTGTGTGTGTGTGTGTGTGTGTGTGTGTGTGTGAAGGATCCGATGATCTCCATCATACCTGTGTGTCGTGTCTCATCGGAAGGCGATAAAGTGGTGGTGGAAAACCAGTTTTGATCGGGGTCATCTCTGCATTTGTTGCTTGCCTTCCTTTACTGTGTTTGGTATGTGGAGCATGTGTCCAACCCAATTTAGCATACCGCACTGACAAAACGTTTTGTACGAATGTGGGGGGGACCCTTCAAGTTGCTCCAGTTTCAGAGAAACTTGTTCCATTACAAATTGCTTGGGGGAAAAAAAAAATATTGGCAATGACAGAGTTATCGTGATATCTATCGTAATCAGAAAATGATGACTGACTTTATTTGGTGTGGCATAACGAGCTTTTTGTCACCCTTCCATGGCTTGGTTGATCAGAGATTGTTGTCATACACCAAATCAAGACTTTTTTTTTTTTTTTTTGGTGAAGTTCCATCTCAATCATTGAGCCAATAATTACAAAAAAAGTGACCAAGTGATACACTCATGAACGAAACTGGTCAAGTTGTTTCGTGGCCGATAGAATGATGTCAGACTTTCCCGGATTTACAATCAATATTAAAGATTTAGATAGTGTCAAATCAATGTTCCAAGTGGTTCTTGCGCCTGGAAAGTGATGAGTTTGGAGAGGGGTGGGGGGGTGTCAAATGTCATCCCATTTGGAAAAATGAAAGTTGACTTTTTTTTTTTTTTTTTTTTTTTTGGCGCAGTTGCAGAACAGCAATCTGGCAGAAACTGGCCATTCCCTCATTAGCCTTTCTACACATTACAACATTTTGTCCCTGGCAGGCTAGTCGCTTCACATAATGGCTAAATTCACTTTTACACTATTCACTGAATGGACTCGCCATAATCTCCTAATACCTTTATAACTTTAACACTAAACAGACACACAAAAAAAAAATTAATAGAAAGACGTATGAAAGTGAATTCCGAGATACATTTTGACATCCAGTTAGCTAGCTAACTGTGCCTACACCCCAGAAATGAATCTGCCCTGCTTTAGAGTGCCTCATAGTTGGTTGTGAATGCACATATGTCAGGGAGACAAGGTGGAAAAGCGAGATGGTATACAAAACAAAAAAAAAAGTCTTGACCGGCGGCTCATGTTGGCGTAGCCGCGTTAGAGCGCCTCGTTGTCGCATCGTGGATAAACACTGATGATGACCCGGTGGAATATATTCTCGTCACTTTAAGCGGCTATTGTTGCCCTGTCAAGTGCAGCCAGGGCACTGACTTGTGTAGGGCTTGCGTACGTCACAATAAATGGTGTTCCAAGTTCTCATCAACCTTTTGATATGCAAATGAAGCTGTGTCACACTTATTTATTTATGCATTTATTTTGTCAGCGTTATTGCGCTCATCCATCTAGCGACGACATGACTCTTAAAGCTGCAGCTGCTACTCAGCTCGTGAGGCGGCTCCTGTTGTTGTCGTAAAGAGTAACTTAAATGGTCTGGCTGTCGGGGATATTTTTTATATACTGATCAAATATTAATGAAGTAAAGACAACAACAACATAGCTTTTGGTGAGGGCGTCAATTTTTCATCGGCTGCACTTTGCGTACTGTATATGTGATAGGACACTATACGGACAAAAGTTTTTGGACATAGCTCTAAGGAGAGTTGCGAAAATTCGCATAAGAAAAAAAAATGCACATAACCACAAGCAGATTTTCGCTGAAACTTTCGTGCAGGAGTGGAACTGTTCGTAAACAGGGTCGTTCCTACCCCGTCGTTCCTCTGCACTATGCGATTATGACTTGTTGTTGGGAAAAGTAAGATATTTCCGACGCAAAATCTGTTTGGGATGCGAAAAGTAAGAGTACAGCTGTCCTCCAAAAAAGCTACACATTGTCCTTAGAATATGGCGATGTTATGGTGTAACAATTTAATATGTCTAATTTGGCGTCATATGGCATGACATCATTTCAAAGGAAACTCTTGAAATTTCAGAACCGCAAAGTGTTTGAGGTGAGAAAAGTACATTTCACTTTTTTCCTCTTCTTAAATTCTCCCCTTACTGAAAAGTGAATCGCAAATCAGAGCAAGGAAATGCGGTTATGATTGGAGACTTGAGCAATACTAAGATCTTTTCTTTGAGGCTACCCCAGCTGGTAAGTGCTTTAGTATCGATATTGCTCTTGACGTTCTGGTTCAGCCCGGTTCATAAGAGCAAGCCGCCGTTGGAATAAAGCCCATGGGAAGGTCGTTCGGTTCTTCCAACCGGCCAGGCTGAATACTGGGGGGGGTGTCGCAATGGCGGCATCAATAAACTTGGGTCAGTCCCATTGATTTTACACTTTTTATAAAAAAAAAAAATAAAATAAAATAAAAAAAAAAAGGTCAGACACCCGCAGCTCAGGCACAGGAAAAACATTTGGAGGGGACAAAAAGGCCAGTGAATACAATTTACACGAGCCACCAACTGATCTGTGAAACTAGTTAACACGCTGTTCTTAGAAGCTGTTTAAAAAAAAAAATTAATTGACTTTATATGGCTCCTGCCGGATCAAAATGGCAGCTGGCGAATTTGTACGTAATGACACACGGCAACAACGGCTGGACGATGGTCCATTATCATCCCTTTGATGAGCCACGGTGTTCTCTCAGGCACTTGTAGTTGCCCCCCCCCCTTTACCCCCTCTATCTTTTGGAGTATTTGACAGCAAAAAAATAAATCGAAAAAAAATTCCCCCTTTATTGTTCACAAAATATCGCCGCCAAAATATCAAATGAGTTTGTGATTCTTGCCACCGGTCGGGATGTTCCAAACCTTGGAAGTTTTGTGACCCAACAGTTTTTGATGTCATTTGACCCCCCCCCAAGGGTATTCTGTCCTTCGTTTGAGCTTAATATGTTTGTTGCTAAACAAAGCTAAAGGCTACTCGTTATTGCAGTCATCTGTCAGAGTCGACGCGGGCGATGCTGTTTACCAAACAATATGTCACTGCAACAGCCCCCCCCCCCAAGTTGGCGTCCTCGGGTCCCAGAAACAAGATGAGTTAATACACCGGGGCTTCGGATACGTTTTCTTGCTTTAACCTTCCACTCTCTTTCCCGCAGTGTCGGTGTGCGTGATGCCTCGAGAAGGATAAACATCTTGTTTTGTAAAGGGTGGGGGGAAGTGGGGTGGTGGTGGTGGTGGTGGGGTACCACATTCATGTAATCAGCCAAATGTGTTTGCCGCCTCCAAATGAAATACTCGGGGAGAAGCCGCCAGGTGCGCGGCGATCTCTCTCTCTCTCTCTCTCTCTCGCTCTCGCTCTCGCTCTCTCTCCTTCGCTCTAGGAAGCCTCCGGAGGCCAGAGCGATGGCGGCGGGGGGGCTCGCCGAGAAAATTCGCAGCTGATAAACAGGGATAATAAAGGCGGATGTGGCCGTAGAGATGGTGTTATTTGACGTCGCAAACAAGGCTTTTTATCGGTTTTCCAACCACTTGGAGTGGATTAGATTTCAGGCTAACTGGAAAAGAAAATAAACACATGCCCTCAACTCTAGTTACAGTTCAGCTCTTGCACCGTATTAAAACGGTGAACTCGCTGTGTGCGGTTGGGGAAAAGGGATGAGGTTTAGAGCCGAAGTTTTTGGGTTCGGGTGAGGTTTATCTTCAGGGGTAACAGGGATTGGGTTCGTCAAATTTGCGGGATGGGTTGGGGTTAAAGACATGTTTTGGAGTTCGGGTCGGTAGGTAGAGGTTACATTTTGCGGGGCGAGAGTTCTGTTTAGGAGCGGGCTAAAGTGTGAGAGGTTCGGGGTTCAACGTTAAGTTTAGGATTCGGGCTAAGATTTGGGATGAGCCAAAGGAGTAAATTAGTGTTATGGTTTGGATTTAGGGTTTGGGGATAGGGTTTGGTATTACGGTTATCATTAGCTGTCGGATTAGCATCGGCCTTTGAGTTGGCGTATTTCTGTGTGGCCCTTTTAGCATGCGCACCACACTATCAGGCATTTGGCCACTTTGCTCACCCTTTAGGGCACGAAATGGAATTTCTTGATCAGCCTAACCTGGCTGCCTCTCAGTCCCTATTTCTGTATCGACCATTGAACTAATTACCTCAGGCTCCTGGACCTGGCTTGTTCTCCACGTGTGTGTGTGTGTTTGTGTCAGCGAGAGTTATAGCTGATCCCTGAAAAGGTTCTGTTTAATCGCCTAATGGCTATAATAGCTGTGACTTGCAGCTGTATGGGGTCTTGGAGTGGCTTTAAGAACATCGTCCACCGAGTTGTATCGCGTGTGTCCTTGTAACATGTTCCATAGAATAGAGCTCTGCTCCACGGTGGTCCAGTGGTTAGCGCGTCGACCTCACAGTGCAGAGGTCGTGGGTTCGATCCCCGCTCCGGCCTTCTTGTGTGGAGTTTTCATGTTATCCCCGGGCCTGCGTGGGTTTTCTCCGGGTATTCCGGTTTCCTCCCATATTCCAAAAACATGCGTGACAGGCTGATTGAACACTCTAAATTGTCCCGAGGTTTGAGTGTGAGCGTGGATGGTTGTTTGTCTCTGTGTGCCCTGCGATTGGCTGGCAACCGGTTCAGGGTGTCCCCCGCCTACTGCCCGAAGACGGCTGGGATAGGCTCCAGCACCCTCCGCAAAGCGGATCGGGAAATGGATGGATGATCGTCCCTCACCTTATTGTGGAGATTCTGCTAACCGAACTCCACTTCACAGCTCAACATAAAAACAGTCATGAACAGTCGCCTCTTGAATGAAAGCTTCTATTTTTATCCCTGAACCCTTTTTTTTTCTCGGCATCACCAATCAACCCGAGCTTTATCCAGTTCTTTTCATCAATCTTTAAATCAATTATGATTATTATTATTTTTTATTTTATTTCAACTGAGCAACTGGGGTTGGGATTAACTTTAAATTTAGCAACAGTGTTTTTTTTTCGGGAAGAGTCTCCACGTAATGAATATTGCTCTTAAATATGTGGCTAGCCTGGGAGAAATGCCACATCGCGTTACATCAGTGTGGACTGTGACAGTCGTCCCTGTTGGGTCATGGAAGGCCCAGTGTTTTTTTTTTTTTCTTTTCTTTTTGACATTTGGGTGGGTGGTCTAAATAGGTCTTGCTTTGGGAAATATTCCCATTGCGTATACTCTGTGCGCTGTCCCCCTGGCATCCGAAGACGCCGCATGAGGAAATCGAAACTTCCCCGCTGACGTTTTCTGGCGTTGTCGTAACCTTTGACGAGTTTATCCGCCGGCCTACAGCGAGTACCCGGCAAAACCCCGCTCCTGCCTGCCATCTCAACCGAAATAGTTCCGCTCCTCTCGGCTCGCTCACTGAGCATTGATTTAGAAAAGCCCCCTGAGCGAGATGAATTATATGCATTTAATGTTTGCGCTGTAGGTCAGAGCCAGGGCGAGGCTTCAAGCATGACTGGCAAAACTCACAGAAGTGTGGAAAGTGAATGTGTACGCAGACGCTTGAATACACTTGTATAACCACATCAGTTTCCCAAGACATTTTTTGAATACGGATAGCTACAAATTGTGTCGTTTATGTAACAGTGGCATTCCGGAGAGCGCAAATTGAAATCCAGCACATTTGTTGAATATCGTCGTCGAGATGTGAAAAACCTTTTTCATAAATGTACCCCAAATTTGATAGTTTCCGGCTCCTTGCTCTCTCTCGTGCCTCGGGCTCAGTTTCGAGGTGCTTTGATGCACGAGCGTGGCAGGTGATTCCGTTCGGGAACATTTCGGATGTAATGTTTTAAGTGCTCAAAGTGCGCTATTAAATTTAAATGGCACATTAGGGCGTCGTGTCAGCGTGTCTTCTCCTTTCCCGTGCAAAAGCCGAGCGCTGATTCGAAATGTAACAGCCGGGCCCCTCATCCGCTCACGAAACAAAGTACGTGCTCTGATTTATTGTCAGATTAGCCGCACGCGAGGACTCTCATTGAGATCGGCGACGGCTTTTGTGTATTCAGATGATATTTAGCGGATAGTCTTTTAGGCCTTAAAATACCGGCTAATTGCAATGTCAATAGAGAGACATCAATACGCCTCCGCACATCCCTGAAAGCTGCCACATTGAAGCCGCCGCGCCGCGTTCCCTCTTCGCCGCTTGTTTTTACAGCCAAACATTAAATGAGCGGACAAGAGTAAGTTGTGACTTCGTGGTTTTAAATAACATCCGCGCCAAGTGACTTCACTCACTTGAACGTAACCCCAAAATAAATCCCGTATTTTCTGCACTAAAAGGTGCACCTAAAAGCCTTCCATTTTCTTAGAAACTCACAGTGTGCCTTAAAATCAGATGTGCCTTGTGTATGGTCATTACGGTAATATTTCCACCCCAAAATGGCTCGTGGCTCGAGACACACTGACAACGCAGAGTTCAAACTTAAGATGATCGGTTACGCAGTTGAACACGAAAATAGAGCGGCAAGAAAGTTCGTTCACGAGTCAATGTTAGAACTTGCTGTTGGTTAAGCGAACTGTGTCACTGCTTTATTAAATAAGTTTTACTGTCGCCTGATCGTTCTGTTGGTGTTTCCTTGAGCGTAGCCCCATCTAGTGGAGGCATTGTAGATTGCATCTTTTAATGCGGTGCGCCCAATGTATGAAAAAAATGACAAAATCGGCCATTCATTGAAGGTGCGCCTCATCATCCAGTGCGCCTTTTAGTGTGTGGTAAATACGGTGATGTATGCCGACCGGCACAAGCCCTCTGCCCCCCGAGGGTGTGCGGGAGGGGCCTGAGGGGCGCCTCTGTGTGAACGCAAGCGTGTAAAATCCACGAGCCGCGGTCAGCGTTAATGACCGAGCCTCGTGCGTTTGCCGCGGCCGCTCGGATTAGCCCGGGCGAGGAGGTGCCATTCGTCTCCTCTCGGTGACGGCTAACAAACGCTGCTAGCTCATTAGCATTCCAGAGGATATTGATTGGATTATGCGTACCGTTGAACAGGGAATAAATCTGCTCGTGCCGCACACGGAAGCAGAGCAAACTAAATACATTGATTTGATCCGACGTTAAGATGTCGGAGCAAAGGCGAGCATGCAACTGTCCTGTTCACTGGAGGAAAATGTATGACAGCAGCAATAAAAATCTGCAATACAGGGCGGGCCAGAAGTCGGTACGGCGCACCGTGCGTATTCACAACAACCTCGTATAACATGTTAGACTATGTGGGCCGCCTTCCAAATTCCGGATGCGCCTTTTCACTGCGAGTCAACACGTCGGCAAGTCATTTGCAGGCCCCTGTCGGCCTTTTTGCATTTTGGCATCAACACACTTAGTTTGAGCAGTCGAGTTGTTTTTTTGAGTTGAGCCCTTCAGCGTCGCCCTCTGAAGGGGCAAGGCCGACATTTGATGTATACTGGTGGCGATGTGCGGAAACGCTAAGGGATATTCAATATCCGTGTTGTCCCAATCACACCGGGGGTCATGGCCGGTTGATTTTCTTTCTCCAAATCCAATTCGGTCTAATAGCGAGAGTCAGCGGCTGTCACTCACGTAGGCAATTTATTTTTCAATCTGCCGTGCATGTGAGAGCTCCCGTTTTTTTTTTTTTT
>NW_017805701.1:256257-330485 GCF_001891065.2 Hippocampus comes | reverse complement strand
TTTTTTTTTTCCCCCCCCCCCCCCTCGCAATTAGCCCAGTGATTTATTAAAGTTGAAAATGTAATTGCGCGATCAGCAAACAATGCGAGTTAGCCACCGGGCGTGAACGCAACGCGACGGCGAGCTTTGAAAAGCGGCAGCGCAGTCAGACTTTGCGTGTTATCAGCAATTCGAAAATGCACCCGGGGGGGGCGGAGAATGAAACTCGTTGAAAATTTCCATCCCTTTGATATATATTAAATATCTCAACCATAATTACACAACACAGTGATTCTTTACATTCCTTTTTTTGTTTCAATATATTCAAAGCCGCTGTTACGCTATCGTATTTCTTGAGCTAATAAAACGAGACTCATCTTTAACATGAGCTCAAAATGTAATTGCGCGATCAGCAAACAATGCGAGTTAGCCACCGGGCGTGAACGCAACGCGACGGCGAGCTTTGAAAAGCGGCAGCGCAGTCAGACTTTGCGTGTTATCAGCAATTCGAAAATGCACCCAGGGGGGGCGGAGAATGAAACTCGTTGAAAATTTCCATCCCTTTGATTTATATTAAATATCTCAACCGTAATTACACAACACGGTGATTCTTTACATTCCTTTTTTTTGTTTCAATATATTCAAAGCCGCTCTTACGCTATCGTATTTCTTGAGCTAATAAAACGAGACTCATCTTTAACATGAGCTCAGAGCCCCCCCGGCTGTGCTGACGGTCTGTGCTGTTGCAACAGACCGCTGGAAAAACCGGTATTCTTTGTATTTTTCCAAATGAAGATACTGGACTGAAACGCGAACGGACTGAGCCTCCCGTGAACCGCAAAGTTCGAACAACAGTCGGAACCGCCGTCACCACACGGGCTATTTTCCCTCCTTCACATTTCTCGACAAGAATCATGTTTCCGCCAGGTAACGAAAACTTGTTGAAATTAGTTCAGGGCTTCAGGCTGCACTGCCATTCAACACTGATTTAGAAACAACGGCAAGGGAAAATGCAGCTTCATGTTTACCGCAGTCCAAAATTAATTTAAAAAAACCTATTATATGGAATGCAAAGGGAATTGATTGAAGTGATGTAATCCTTATATCTGTCAACAACAATCGTGCTTCTGTCAGATCAGCTTGTTTTATTAGCTTGCAGCCCTCAGGCTGGGTTGTGGTGGGAAGAGGTTTCCATGCGGTCTATGAATGCCAAAGATCAAGTTGGAGTCGCATTTCAGCATAGTTTGTTTCACTTTAACGCGGCCAAGATGATAATTAGGCGCTTGAGTGGCGTTTCTGTGTTCTTTAGCGTCGGATTCCGACAGTTCAGGGGCGCTGACGGCACAAACCCCCACATGAAAGCGCTCGCGGCATTCAAGGGGTTGACTTCTCTTTGCCCCCCCCCACCCCGTGCCGCCTGCCTCCATGCGAAAGCCAGACTTGACCCGATGTGTCATCTGCCTGCTTCGACTTCTCCTTCCTCCTTTGAGATGCGCTGTTTTGTTGTTTTCTTTTCTCGCTCCCTTTTCTCGATACATTGTTGTGGCATGCCCGCTTACCACAGAAGTAGAAAAAGTGCATCCGGCTGAATTATTGAGGAAGTCGGTCAAACGCAGCCACATAGAGGCGGTTCGGAATTTGTGTGTGTATAATTGATGCCGAGGAATGATTCACAGTCCTATACTGCTGGTCCACTCATCGACATCAATATGAATTGGGTGTATGTATAGTGCCATAAAAAGTCTACACACCCCTGTTCAGATATCGTATTTTCTGCACTGTAAGGCGCTTCGGATTAGAAGGCGCACCTTGAATGAATGGCTTATTTCCGTTTTCATATATCAGGCGCATAGAATAGAAGCTACAGTAGTGGCTGCGGTTGCGCTATGCATCCACCAGATGGAGCTACACCAAAGGGGATACAATAGCTTTTTTAAAATGAAGCCTCATATAGAGGCGCATCGGATTATAGGGTGCACTGTCAAAATTGAATGCCTTTAGGTGCGCCTTATAATGTGGAAAATACGGTACCAGGATTGTGTGAGCTCCATTCCTGTAATATGACAACCACTGTACATAAATCCGTGTATATGCATACTGTAGACAGTCTTCACTCGCAGAGCGATATGATTCATATTCTTGAGAAGTTTAAAACATGCGAATTACCTCAATACGCCCTTAAAATTCGATTGAAACACAAATGGCCAAATTAAACAGATGCGACCGGCATGCAAATGTGGAAATAATGACGACCTCGCCAGTATTTAGTGACTCATACGTTTAGGCATAAAGTTGGCGAAATATTACTTTTTTGAATGCGTGTCTTAATTAGTCGGGAGTGGAGCGAATCTAATTCCGTCCACGCGGAGATGTGGCATAATGACTCTATTATCACACTTTTAACTGTCAGTCCCCATAAAATAATAGACAGTGGATAAAGCGAGGTGCTGGTGCGTAAAATTGAAAGTTAAAAAAAAATTAAAAAGTGTGTGCCGTGTTCCAGTGTGTGTTTTGACAATGGGACAAAGCTCACAGCCTTGACTGACTGATGATGTAAGCGTATTGATCTCGTGTTTAAGTGACTGGATCAGCAAACAGTGGCAGAGTTAATGATGGGTCAACCGGAGCTGATATCCGAGCTGCTGTCACTGAGCGCAAACCGTTGAGGGTTTGGGACGAGCCATTTGCTACTTTTCAGTAATTCATCCTCCATGTCAAAGCGTCAACACTCACGATTATTGTGGTTTGTCACCAAATTAAACTGCACAATTTTTCAAGTCTGCATGGAGGGGATCTGAAAGTTTGACTACAATGTCTGCTAGCTTAATGCTAACATCCGATACAAAAGACCACACATAGGCTAACGGGAATTAGCATTGACTGAAACCTCGAAGCAAATATTTGAATTTTAGCATCATGACTTAATATACAAATAATATAACACAAAATATTCCGGCCACATCTCATCCTGAACTTGTCACCTATTCATTGAAGTAAAGACTGATGCTCCGTGTATTTTCGTTCATTCATTATCCGAGTGGGCGATGAGGTCAAGCCAAGAATGGTGGGTGTAATGGAGGCAGAGAGTCGGGGGGTGGGGGGGTGGGGGGAGCAATCAATGCATCTTTTACAGAGTCTTCATTACTTTGCCTTTTGTCAAGTGGCCAGGTCAAATCCAATTGGTCTGCCTCCTGCGTGCCGGACAAAGTTCACGTCAATACTTGAGTGTCTGTGGTCTGATACTGTAACGCAAAGCGATACACACACAAATGTATGAGGTTTGCTTGTTCAAACAAAGGTTACAGATAATCACTTAACTGCCATGGATATTTGTATTAATCCACGAGAATTCAACTGTTTCCTGCCACTGTCGTACATACCGTATTTGTCAAGTCATTTTTTTTTTAACAGGTAGGCATGGAAGAGGCTTTTGCCCAGGTTGTTGATGAAATTCTTTTTTCTCAGCTGCTGTTAATGACTCACATATCCCTGTAGGTGGCGGTCTTGCATCTCTTTGGATTTGAGCTGTGCACAGATTTTGAGTAGAAGATAAAGATCGGGCACTGAATCACGGCACTTCACGTCGATTATGACGGAGACAAACGCCGGCACGTTGGAAAAAGTCACGGTTTTGCTTGACATGTTTCTTTTCAAAATTTCTCTGCTTTTTTGCTCAGCGTTTGTGGGTCTCGAAAGATCAGTCAGAATGCGCCAAAAGACGCGAAACTCTGCTTTCACAATGCCCGGCGTTGAATGAGTGAAATTTGACATCGAATAGTACATCATCATGATCTTTATGCTTGCTGGCCGGATTAAAGAACTTTGTTGGGCCACGCTTTAGCCACCACTGCGCGAACTTTATTAGCCAACGAAAGCTTACGAAGTAGGAACTAGAATATGAAGTCACTCATATAAACGTTGGTCATCCCTCGTAGGGACGTTAATCCAATTCCTGTGTGCCTGTGATGCACATTAAAAACCACTAAAATGGCCACTCTGGCTCCCCCTTCTGGATGGCACCCAGACATCTGTGTTGAGCATTTATTGTAACATCTTAAGTAGCGCAATCATCGTGCCTCCGCCGACGTCTCGGTAACTGCCACAAGTTGTTTTGTTTTTCTCTTTTCCCTCACTGATGTATGGGTTTATTTCATCCTGCCCGCCGTTCTTCTTCTCTTCCTCGTCTTCCCCCCCAGACAGCCATCAGCGGATATCGATCACCGTGTAAACGTCGCGGCGCAGGTATCGCCTCGGCCCCGTGTCGATGCCGTTATCCGCATCATTAAACCGCAATCAGACGGTTGGGATTTGAATGGTTTTGCACCCGCCGCCGTCGCGGCCACCGCAGGATTGGCTCGTTAGAAGGTATCGCAAAATCGGACTTTGGGAAAGACGTAATAGTATCCTCTCGACGAAGATTGTATCTCGTAGGAGGTGTTGAGAGTGACAAGTCGCCGTGAAGTCGAGTGAAAGAGGAGACTGAACGGAACGGGCGATTCCAACCATTTTTTTTTCAATTGGTCGTATTAGGCAATGCGAGGTTACTTGGATTTCTTTTGTTAGATTTTTTTTTTCCTTCTGCTCACCTTGAAAATGTTCGATAAATACAGTTGTGTGGTTGTCATAGTACTTAGACGGAGTTTGTGCTAAGCCATTAATCTTTCACAGTGGTCACGACGCTAATGGATCTTGAATTATTATTCTTTTTTTTTCTTTTTTTTCCTCTGGATCTTTTATTTCCGCGCTGCTTGCGCTTCAACTTGGCCCCATGTACGAGTGTGCTTGTCACAAATTGTGCTCCCGGCACACTGAGCAAGTACTCGGGCGTGCTACCACCTGTGTGACCCTTCTATCTGCGCTTCTGTAAAGTGTAATTATACAGGGGAAAGACCGGCAGGGGAGTGATTTGCATATGGCACCACGATGGCTAATGCGCACAGGTGCTTGAATGATTCAAAAAAGAAGGTTCCTCAGATGGCGAACGGGGGGGTTTCCCGGCGAATTAGAGGCCATTTGTGCTGGCAGCATACACGCAATGCCGTACTGGGAAAATGAGTGATTGATTTTTATCAATCGCGTGAATGTGACATTTATCGTCTTTTTTTTCTTTTTTATTTTAACGGAGCATCAAGCTGTCTCCTAGTTCTTCTGACTTCACACTGTAAGCGTCTTGTGGAGTTTAATGATGCAACAAGAGGGAGGTTTTTTTTTGGGGGGGGGGGGATTATTTTTCTGTTAACCAGCTCGATCAAAGGGAATCTTTTAATGCACGCTTCCAAGTTCTCAGCATGCATCGGCCTGTGATGGGCTTGCACGGACACGAAAATGTTTAGTGTGCAACATCAACATGATGTTATATTTGAATTTGGAAAAAACAAAAAAAATTACGGTTTGACAGCCATCGTTGGTGCCAGTTTCTTATTAACCCTGTCATGCACCCTGACAAGCTGTCCACTGTTGTAACCGTTGTCCCCGAAAGTCAAAAATTGGCCCAGAATTGTTCAATGGGTTCGACTATATCAGTCAAAACTTTTTCGTTGGTGTTGGTCGATTGGTTCTTTGGTAAATTTGCAATTCATGACTTTGCTAGTTAGCATCCGTACAGCTTCCTCGTTGGTTAGCGCATGTGCGAGAGAAGATTGTATGTACTGTCACTCCGTATTTTGAAATACTTAATATACTTTTTGTTACCAATAACTGTTCAACAAGTGTTACAAATTACGCTTTTGTTTCATGGACAGTCAAGTATTAGTACTGTCAGGGGGGATTGTTGGGGGTATTTATTGGTAGTCCTAGCGGAATGCTGCGTTATGCTACATTAAGCCTCGTTAGTCGCATGTTTTCTCCCTCGAGCCAAAATGAGCGAGGATTCAGTAGCAAGCGTCCAGATTATTGGAACGAGAGTCGAAAAACAGGGTCAGTTGCCCTTCAACCTTTGCGCAGCGGGTTAATGATCTGCCATTGTGGCCGTGTGCGCTTGTTTGTGCTGCACAAGCAGTGCCAAATCACGGTGAGCCAACCTCGAGCTTGGCCTTTTCCCGAGAGAACCAGAAGTGGACCTCACTCGGTGTTGGCCACCAGGTCGGGCTCCTTTCTGGGGCCGGATCGGACTTGAATGTACTTAAACCCGGTGTGGCGTTGGTGCCGAGCAACTTGGCACCTTTTTAGAGTGTAGCCAATTAGCTTGTCTGAAATAGCAGCGGATCCAAATCGCTGTGGTCAACCTGGAGAATCCTGAGCCGGTAATCCAATTAGCGCCAACGTGTCGGCACGCCGACTGTGAACCCGTTAACACGCAGAAGCGTTTAGCTGCGCCAGCTTTCAATTTGAGTCTTGCGATTCATTTTCAAATATTTGAGTCACGGTTTGCTAGATTTGCCTAACTTAGGTTTTTCTCGACAGATGACCTGAATGAGTCGAAAATGACTTGAGTCAAACTGTCGCCTAAACGAAGCTTTTGGGACATGTACAGGCAATGTTGAAAAAGATTTGGCAAGAACAGTATAGTCTGGTGCGAGCAGTGTGATTTAAAAAAAAAAAAAAAAAAAAATGCGCTATGCTAAAATGGCTCCTCTGAACCCCTTGAAGAGTGCAAGTGGTTCAAACTTTGTTTTACTCAATATAAGTCATACTTTTGGTGACATTTTTCTCCAAATTGTCCAAATTCTGGTATTGAATTATTGACCAGGATAACGGGAAAGCCACACAATTGACTTGGCTCGTAAAATTTTATTGTGGGTCGGGTGCTTGAGCCAAAAATGACCTTAAAATACGATCTCGATGACATCCGTTGTTGGTTCTGCCTCTTCCCTGCATTTTTTTAAATTTTATTTTTTTTTGTAACATCACTGTCCCTGCGACAGGAAGTGCGCGAGCCTGCTAGTCAACATTTTGATGCTTATCAGTTGGGCCGCGGCGGAGGCCCCCCCCCCCCCCCCCCCTTTTCTCTGTTGCGCTTTTGAACAGAGGAATTTCTGTGTAGGTGTCTGCCAGCTGTATTTTGGCTTCGAGCTGTCACCCTTCAGAATATCCTCGGCTAATTTGCGGACGTGCTCCGTACGTGGCGGCTGAAGCGATCCCGAGGGAGCTCGCCGCTCTCGACCCTCCTCCTCGTGTTGAGGAGCTGTAATTAGCAGCCTCGCTAGCTTTAATTAACGGGCTTAAGATGGGAGGACACCATCTCTGGCTGCTTAGCTGACATGTGGGGGAGACATTCGCCCCCATTCGATGCATATCAAATAAAGACGGTTTTAACGTGCGCAATCATCGCCGCTGGACACAATATGTCCACATTTGGTCAATTGCATCCTTTTTCACAAATCAAGACTTTTGCCCAATCCGCACCTGGAGCTATTATGTTTTTTTTTTTTTTTTTTTAAACAAATGAGTGGCCAAAGTCAAGTTTTGAAAATGCCTTGGCCCTCTTACGATGCGACGTTAACGGCTCAACAGAAATGAAATTTTCCCATGGGCTTACATCTTTGAGGAAGCAAGACTCGCTCGCACAGTTCTCCAAATTATACGCTGAGTGTGCTTGCTTCGAGATGCTTATTTGTTACTTCCACTTAGTTCACTGTAAAAGTGACACATAAAACAAGAAACTGAAACGTGGAATATTTAAATGTCAAACTATTTACTTAAACCATATGATTTTGTTTAAAAAAAAAAAGTTTGCTAGCGTAATGCTAACATACAATGTCGAATGCCATAGGCGTCGAACAAAAATTCTGATTATTACGGGAATATAAACCTTCAAATACATACACACACACAACACCAAAAAAATCACAACTACGATATATTGGGGCTTCATTGTAAATATGTCTCCGCATATAGCGAGATAACAATCAGCGAACGGGGATGGGTGTTAGCTGTTAGCGCCTCTCCTTGGCGTGTGAAATCAGAGCCCATTCAGCCGACATGATGCAAGGAATTTTTGCGCCGGTGGGACCAATCTTTTTTCTTCTTCTTCTCCGTCAAACGTGTGCTTTACTGATGAGCCGTGGGATTGCGTTGATTCATGTGATTTTTTTTTTTTTTTTTAAACTAATGATTCTGCGAGATAATGAGCAGACATGCCTTAGCATCATGTTAATTTTCTATTTGAAACAACCAATTTTGCATCAGTTAATGTCATTCAAAAACGAAACGAGCCAACTTTCAGTGGTGGGACTTGTACATATATTGTATGTGTTTTGTCTCCATTTGAGTGTTTGTTAATTTTGCCCCCTTATTTATATATAGTTTAAAAAAATTAACCTTGAATCTTGACATTATAATCCATTATTGTTGTTCAGTAGGCCCTCTGCAAAGTGTCATCCATAATAAGGATGGGCGACAACTGATAGCAGCTATCGGTATCGGGCGTTACCAGCCTTTTTTTCAAGATAATGAGCTCGCAAAGGCTGCCGATACAAGTACACTAATGTATTTTAGCACATTATTATCCTGGCTTCATACCTTTCCGTTCTCTTCAAATCACTTCATCGAAGTGCTGAGAATGGATATTTCCCCGCATCATCCCATCAATCGTTTGAGTCGTCGCATACAAATCGATTTTTGCATCATACCAATGCAAAATGCGCACGTACCAAATACAAACGACGCAAATGGTGATTGTATTCCGGGCGCTTGACTTGCTGTGTGCTGTTGACAAACACTTCCTTGTGGTTTACTATGTCGCTTTATGAAATTTTGAAGTGGGGGCCTCGTAAGCGTGTCATCTAGCGATATTATTGTCGGCGAAGCTCTCCTGAGCGCCTCCTTATCTTGGCTTGTGCAGCCACCGTGTGACAGGTGAGGAGCTAGCCGAGCTGAAAATGAGATTTTCTAAGCCGCTTGGCCGCCTGATTGACTGACTGTCTGACTGCCTGGCTGACTCATTCACCAACCGATTCACTGACTGAGCAGGTGTCTGACCGATAGAAGGACCCGCGGGTCCGACCGGTGTCTCGCCCTGGCCAGTTCATTAACAGCCACTGTAACAAGTTGTTTGCGACCGGAGTAGGAGGCGAAGGAGGAGGCTTGAAGGCTTTTAGCGCATGGACGCTGTTCAAACCGAGATTCGTGCGCGAGAATTTTCGAGTCCCACCAAATAAAGAGATGATTCCTAGCGGGGAATGATGGGCTCGTTGCATTGGAGTTGCGTATGGAGCTGGGTGGTTGCTTGGATTTTTTTTTTTTTCTTGTAATGCCCAGTTCAACTGAATACTCTGCCAGAAATGAAAAGTCGCGTTTGAATTGGCCATTTTGAGGAGAATGTCTTCGATTTATTTATTTTTATTTTTTTTTTAGCTTTGCCACAGAAATAAATCACCTTGATTTGAGCAGTTCTATCAATTTTCGGGATTCATCCCTTCCGGAAAATCAAACTCTCATCGAATCCAAAGTGATACATTTCCATAGGAGAAGTATGTAAAAAGTGTTCCAGACAACCACAAATGTGAAGAAAAAAATACATTTTATAGAGAATATCTGTTGCTTTACGAAAACAGTCAATGTACAAAAAAAAATGAGACAATGTTTTTGATTTGTTGTATACATTAGATTAAAAATAAGCATCTGGAAAATGTCTCTACACGACACAGGAGTAAAATTGTCACAAACGCGGCACAGTTTTTTTTGTCATCAATGGCAAAGCTGTCATGTGCATGCCAGGCCACTAGTTGGCAACCTAACAGACTATAAGCACTTAGATTGTTATACATTTATCCTGAAAATTTTTTTTTAAATTGTATTATTTAGTGTGTAACATCCAGATTTTTTTTTCTGTTCCAAAATCCTCAGATGTCAAATGGGCCCCCCCCCCCCCAAAAAATCTCTGCACATATCTTCAACTCATGCCTCCGTTGTCTGTGTCTCCCCCCTTCTCCCCCTTTTCCTGACAGATGATGAAACACGCGTGGGACAGCTACCGACGCTACGCCTGGGGTTCCAATGAGCTCCGGCCCATCTCCAAGCAAGGCCACTCCAGCAACCTGTTTGGTCAGTGCACACACACACCCACACAACAAACACACAGTCAGGATTGCTTTGCCGTCACTGGCACCGGCCACCTTGGCCTTTAGATTAGCTCTCATTGGTTGTCATTTGGAACCATCCATCTATGGCCGCCGTTAAATGTCAGACTTATCATATATTCATATTTTGCGGGGGGGGTGTGAGCTGTCGACGCCTGGCTAATGAGCAGTGCGTGTGTGTGTGTCAGTTGGTCAGTCTTTAGGTCTTTTAGTCTTTGAGTCTCTCTAAAACTAGAAAGACTGAGTCGGTCTGTCGCTCGGCTGGTCCATCTGTCTCGCCGTCTGTCTAAAAAAGAATGTTCATCAGAGCTCTTTCATTCGGTCTGTCGAGTTATTGGACTGTTGGTCTAGTCAGTCGGTCTGTCTGCGAGTCTTTCGGTCGGTCTGTTGGACTGTCGGCCCGTCCGTTGATATTGTCGGTCAGTCGTTCAGTCTGTTTCAAAAAACACACACACAAACAAAACAATTGCCTTTCTGTTGGTCAGTCTGTTGGCCTGTCTGGGCTTTATTATTATTATTATTATTACTTTTTGTCTATCCTTCTGTCAGTTGCTTTTCCAAAGAAAGACTGTCCGTTGTTCTGTTGATCTATCAAAAAGGCTCTCAGCTCTTGTCTGTGCGTTTTCATTTCCCGTTTCCCAACGACAATGGAATGTCATGTGCATTGATGGGGCTAACTGAGAGGCACACACCTCTAGCTCAAATATTGTTTGACACTGTTAAAGAATCATATTAATAGCAGGGGTGGAGTTTGTTCAAAGCATTTGATTCATGCGCCCTCCTTGCCGTCAGTTGTCGGATTGCGCTTTTCATCCCGCGTTGAAACTCCTCTCGCGGCTGCGTGCGCGGCATTTTGTGGCTTGTCAGCAGGCTTCTATAAATACACTTTGAACACCCTCAACGCGCCACAAATGAGGCACAATTGTCTCTTGGGATGTTGCGCTATAGATTATTGTCTGTGTAACTGGTGTACGGTAACGTGGCCGCCATCCCGACAAGCGCAATAATCAACATGCAGAGGAATGGGGAGGGGGGGGAAAGTGAAGTTAAAAACTTATTAAAAAAAATATTGAGAAAAATGTGTGGCACAAAAATGCAAAAAGACAATAAAAACATATATATAATATTGTTGTTGTTGGTAAACAAAGTGCAACTGCATCATCTATTAAACATCTCCCGGCTCTTTATTTTATTTATAAATTTTTTTTCAGAACAAATCCAAGCCATGCTGTAATATTTCCTGCATTGTCCTGTCGTTTGTTGACGCCTAAAGGACGTGCAGGAGAATGATGGGAATCCTTCCCTCGATTCGTCAGACACCCAGAGGCATTTTATGTGTTTATTTTTTGACCCACCCTTCTTTCTCTCGCCTTGGTGAACATGTCACAGCGGCTATGTTTTTTGTTTTTTGGGTTTTTTTTCCCGCCAAAGGTCTTTGGGGTGGAGTCGCTCGCCGCTGCGAAACAAAACAGCAACCTCGTGTCGATGAATCTGATTCATTTCTCATCCGCCTTAACCGCGGAGCTGCGAGGCTGCAAGGTCAAAACGTGGAGTAAGGCAAATGTGGCGCGTTTTAGCTGCGTTGACGAAAATGTGCAACGCAAATATGCAAATTCATCTGTGGTGAGGAAAAAAAAATAATTAAAAAGTCAGAGATTCTTCAAAAGGTGGGGGGGGGGGGATCCAAGCCTCAAGGTGTAATTCAAAAGCATCCTTCAAATGGAGATTTTGAAAAATTGTGATAACACGATTTATTCCCCTTTGCAATACATTCCAGCTTCACCTACAAAAAAACATTTGTGTTTCTAATCTGAAAAATGGCATACCATAATGTTGTGCTTTTTAAAAACATACAGTAATGACAAAGAATAAGGCAGTTTTTGTCACACTTTGCTTCAATTCAATGGACGTGTTGCTCCGTCATTCGACACATTAGTCTTCGCAGAGGATAAAGAATATATGATCGAGAGTATGCATAGATGCTATTCGTTAGCCCATGTCTATTTCCCGTTATGTGTTAGCAGGATAGCAGGTAACGTACGTATTCCACTGGCGTCCGCATACGCAGCAATTGGTCTCTTAGTCAGCGGTGGCCAATGTAGTTGTCAAGTTGACGTCAGTAAACAAGTCAAACGTCATTTTTGGATGTCAGTGTTTGAGATGGCACGCTCGTGTGTACCTCTGCTGCTTCCAGCGGAAAATCCTTCATCATCGTTTTTTTTTTAATCTCATCCTCAGAGACACATGCACACACATAATCATCCAATGTTGGAGAAAACATTTTTTCCCCCCTCCAGTATACCCAAACAAGTCATTTATCGGGTTATGTTATGTGACATTGAATCTGGGGCTGCAGCCTCCGCTCGGCCGCGCCATTGTGCGTCTGAATCCGATATTCAATGCGGGTAATTGAGATAGATGGCGTAATTCCGCCACGGCCTTCCCCTCAGGTTTCCGCGCCAACAGCGACGAGGAGGCTTGAACGAGATGACGGCAACACACAAAACACACACACTCACCGCGTTTATGCCATTATGTACCTTGATTGTGTGCCCACATTAGCCTAATTAATCGACGCGCAAATGAGGTCGGCGGCGATGCGACGTCTTGTTGCTTTTTTTCGAGTAATTGTCCGTGATTAAAAAGAGACGCACGCTTGTTCGCACAGCGCGGTATCGTGTTCGGGACAAGGGATAACGTTCAAACGGGAAGGTTCAGTGTAAAAGATTTATTTCCCCCCCAAAATAGAACCTGTGTGAATGCACTCAATAGGTACGTTAGTAAACGAAATAACAAAATAAACACATTTTCTCTCCTCGGTTTTGAGATCAGAGTGGGATTGAATTCATGTTTACAGTAGCTAGCTAACTAGCTAGCTGCCTCGGCGGTGAGTCGGGAGTATTTTTTTTCACCACTTGCTTCAAAGCTGGCTGCAAACCATTCATTATGTGGGCGTGTTTTGTGTGTTCAGACTTGTTTGCTTATTTAAGGGTTGGAAGACAGCCAAAAAGTCAGCTGCCCTCAATCCTAACTCTGTCAAGTATGCACACACCTTCATGGGATGTTTAAAGGAACATAACACAAGTTTCCCCCCCTGAACTACCTGCACACACCCGAATTTTGGTGTTTGTTTCTGCACCTTTCGAGGTGTGCCCGGCGATGGTCTTGGCCAGGCTTTGAAACCACCTACACCCGTAAAAACTCAACTTTAACCAAAATTTGATAGCTCAAGCCAAAGGGAATTTTGCTTGTTCTTTCAAGGAAGTGCTTAACAGGGTTATTATAGTTTGGGATTTTTTTTTTTTTTCCCATTCTTGCTAGCTAATTATCAGAACAGGTTTGTTAGTTTCTCCCAGGGAGTTTTTTTTCCCCCCCAAAATTGTTTCTTTTAGTTTAGTTTTTATTTGTCTTAGTCCTATTTTGTAATTCTTAAAAAAAAAAGGTCTGTTGTATGCAACCAAAAATATTTAAAAAAACATTTTTAACAATCCACAAATCGCAGCACAGGTCGCCTATTATCTAACAGTCGGCAGAATAACCAAGTTGCCAACTTGCGGAGGAGGTTTGCGGCATCCATTTATTCATATCAGACTGCTAATAAATCCGTTTTAAAAAAGGCCTGTCATAATTTGACAGGGACATACGGTATGTATCTCTTCCAAACCAAACTTGCACTCTCTGCACTCTCGATCCAACCCCGCGTTTCCTTTCAGTGTCAGTTCCACAAAAAAACTGTTGATGCCTGCAGTATGAGGTGGCAAGTGGCGAGGTTAACGCGCCGCTTGCTTTTACGCTTCCTGCCAGCGATCGCTGAACCGTCACTTTCACCCAAAAGCGTCATTGACGACCCCACCCCACCGCCCCAAAAAAATAAATAAATAAACACTCGGAAAGCTGATTTGGGAACGCCAATGAATTGAACACAACGCAGTGCGTCGCTTCTTCTTAATGAGACATTGACTGCTGAGTCAGCACGCCGCACCGGATGCTTTTTATCTATTTTCTTTCTTGTCCGCCAAGGGCTGGAGAGAGGTTAGATGTCTTCATACAACTGCCGTTTGGCAAGTAAGAAAGGGACAATAACAGGAAGTGGAACTGGCACCGTCCAGTTTTGCATCTGTGACTTGCTTCATACCGACTGACTCATTAGGCTGGTTGAGGTTTGTCAGATAGTTCCCGTTTGAATAAATCAGAGGATCAGACAAGACCGGCTTCTTGGTATAAGGGAAAACGGTGTAAGTCAAGAGCATTGCCCATGTTTCGCGAAGATTATATGAAAAAACAAACCCCAAAAAATATTAATCACACAAGACATTAACTCTTTCATGCAAAGGGTTAAATAGTTGCACTTTTCCAGAGCAGTATAACCTCCGTATGGTGTTAACAAAATCCAAGGACAAGTCTTGGAATAAATCTATTCGACGGCACAGTACAAACCACACAATAGAAGGTGAAGGCGGCGGCTCAGCGAAGAGGAAAAAGAAGAAGTCATATCGGGTCATGCGCCGCAAATGCTGAGTGTTTTCAAGATGATCTTTTTTTTTTTTTTTGGAGGGGGAGTGAAGAAGTAGAAAAGGCCATCGCGGATCCATTCACATTTTCGTGTGACGTGCGGTTCTGGGTTTACTTTTGGCATTGTGCGGAGAAAAGGCAATGTTAGAACAAGGGCCAAGACCAACGTTGAGATTGCACTTTATTTTCTCGTGGAGAAAATGCTTTGAGCTTTGTTTGTATACGGATTACGTAAGCGCCGCAGGAATAATTTAATTGTCCCGTGAACCCCTTGTAAATTGCGGGGGACATATTCCAAACCCCCCCCAGCGGGTTAGAGTGAGTGGATTAAAAACAAAATGCCTTTAAGCTTCTTAAAACACTCTTTTTCAAATATTCTTTGGCGTTGACTCTAACGGAAGGATTTAACCGGATGCGCAAAAAGAAAAAAAAAATGTGCACAGAATGGTCAAAAGATGATTGATACATTTAAGTAGATCAAACTAGAACAGTTGAATAGTAAATATTATAAAAGCAAAAACGTGTGGAATTAATTGTTTTTGAAAATTGTACTGACCAGCATTAGTCAACTTTGGGTGGCCCGACATCAGTTACGAAGTTTTGTGTAACCCTGCCGCCGTATATCCGTGACCGCATTTTTTTTTTTTTTATACTAATGCCTTGATGCCTAATTTACTTTCACATCCCTGCCATGAACCGCAGTTGAGTTTCGCAAAAGCTGTAATCGACGCCACCGTCGCAAAGGTCCTCCCGAGATTCTTTTACCCTTCAAGTCAAACGTAACGATTGTTTTTGTCTGTGCGTGTGGGTGTGTTTGTTTCCTTTTTACACGCAACAAAAGTGTTGTCATCCCGAGGTGCACCGGCAAAACAAGCGCTGAATACAAAGACGGCAAGGTGGGGAATTGTAGCTGGCATTGTACTCTCAAAAAAAAAAAAAAAAGGAATAAATCAGCAGAAACACAAAAAAGAAGAAAATCTGTGACCTTGCAAAATCAGCATTGCTACAATTTTGTGTAGAATCATTCAAGCCTTTTGTCAGGGGCAAGAGAGGGAAACACACACACACACACACACACACACACACACACACACACACACACACACACACAAACACAAAAAGAAAAGGACAATATTAGTATTCAGGTCACTGTCTGAGCCATCTGTATCACACTCATGGACACTCAGCGCCAAACAGGAGGAGCATTGAGAGGGAAGGAAAGGGGCGTGACACGACAATAGACATGGAAGGGGGGGAAAAAAAGGCTTTTCGCCTCCAGAGACTTCCACAGAGGTGGAAAGAAGGACGAGTCGCCGGCACGCCGTTGTCGGAACCGAAGCTGGTGATGGCATAATCACGAGGGCACGTCGGGCTCTCACTCATCAGTACATATGTACCGATCCACCACTTGCCATTTTTTTTTGTTTGTTTTTTTTTTTTGGTGCGATAATTTCTTGCTAAGATGGTCCAAGTTGAAAAAGCCAGTGTTATCAAGTGCGATCAACTTTTGACAAATATTTTGAAACTTGTTAGACAGTCTTTGAAAAGTTTCAAATATTTTGATGAAGTTATGCCAAAAATTGGCCTTTTTTTTTTTTTAAACACAATTTTGATCAATTTTATGCAGTTATGACAATTTTGACAACGTTGGGAGAGGTTTTGATGAATTTCAGATGATTGAGGGAAAAGGCAGGGTAGCCTGGTGGTCGAGTGGTTAGCGCGTCAACCTCATGGGTTCGATTCCAGCTCCGGCCTTCCTTTGTGGAGTTTGCATGTTCTCCCCGTGCCTGTGTGGGTTTTCTCCGGGTACTCTGATTTCCTCCCGCATTCCAAAAACATGCATGGCAGGCTGATTAACACTCTAGATCGTCCCTAGGTGTGAGTGTGAGCGCAGATGGTCATTTGTCTCTGCGTGCCCTGTGATTGGCTGGCAACCGGTTCAGGGTGTCCCCCGCCTACTGCCTGAAGACGACTGGGATAGACTCCAATACCACCTGCGACCCTTGTGAGGCAATAGCGGATTGGAAAATGGGTGGATGGATGGATGAGGGAAAAGGCTTGTGATTTTTGTCGACTTTTTCGTAGGCCTATATGAGAAAAATACATTTTAAATTTAACTCATAAAAGTGTATTGAAAAGCTAAAGAAGGAACAAAAAATACCTTTTGATAAATGTTTTCATATTTTATTTACAAATTGTAATTATTTCCAACAATTTTGGGAAAAAAAAACATTTTGGACAGAAAGTTACGCAATTTCTGGTAATGTTGGCACATTTTTGAAATATTTTGACATTATGATTTTCAAACACAGGCAGTTACGATCAATATCTGACACATTTTACAAATGTCAAAAAATGTGGACTGAAAACCATCATTGATTATTTCTATTGCTTTTCATTTCAGTTTTGAATGCAAACGACTTGATTCAGTAATTTGGTTGCATTTTTGTCTTCCAGGAAGCATCAAAGGCGCAACCATCGTGGACGCTTTGGATACGCTCTACATCATGGAAATGTTTGAAGACTTTGACGCCGCCACCGAGTGGGTGGAGAAGAACCTGGACTTCAACGTGGTGAGCCGACTTCACATTTGGTCTTGTCGTTTCCAAATATGAACATTTCCTCAGTGCCGTAAAAGTAGTCTGACAATTTCATCATTTATCATGAGTGAAATGATTAAACGTATCAGTCTCAGCACAATATTGCCAGCGGTAAAACATGTCTGCGATCGTGCTCATGGGAGTTGGCACAAGTCAAAAACATTCGTTATGGCTGCGCAATCGAACGCCAGCCAAAGCAATAACGATTCAAAGGAGTCGTACGTGTGTGCGCAAATGTGTGGGGTCGGGCGTGAGCGTGTGTATGTGAGTGCAAAAGTGATAGCGAGTGATGTTGATTCCATGCGTGTGTGTGTGTTTATTATGCCGATCAAGTAAATAGAGTTAGCAAAAGGTTATGTCCATAATTCACTCAATAAATTCCGGAATCATCGATCTGAGCTGAGCGAAGGCACCTTGAAAAGGCCTCACTTTCATTTACATGCCTAATGAACATCCAACGGCTCCAGACGGCGTTCGGTCCGAGTGTTGTCGTTTTTTTGGGGCGCAAAGCAGGCGAGGAACCGACCGATGCCCGACTGAGCGAGAATGCGAAAGTAGCAAATAATTCACCGCCAGCTCTCAGCGCAAATGAAGACAGAGAACGGCCTCACCTGAATGCTAAACAGAAGCACGCCGCAGTCCGGAGAGCTTTGTTATTTGCTAACCGCCCACTGTGTAATGCGCACTCATAAGAAACCAATGTGAATGGTATTTCCCTGAACAGATAATATTTTTGATTATTGTTGGGACTACAATGACATTGGGCTTCATATTTATTCATTTGGACCCGAGCGCCAAGCCTGGAATCAGTTCTTCTTCAGACAAATTAATTGCATTTTGAGGACGGCGCTCAAAGTGCACCAAAAAAATGAAATTAAATTTACGTTTTGTGTGTTCTGGCGGAAATGATTTTTAGTGTAATTTACATAATCCCTGAAGGTTAAGATGATAAAATAAAATGAGAAAACCTTTATTTGTCTCACAATGGAGAAATTCCCAATTTACAGATAGATAGACAACGGGTATCCTAAATACCTGGAAAACACAAAATTTAAAGGTTTTTATTTTTATTTATTTATTTTTTTTGTGAGCGTAAATGAATCTGCATGTACTTAACTTCGTGGCTGACCTGTTCCTTCTGGACTGAAGTATGATTAACAAAATAGGCATACTCAAGCTAACCTAATTATTTTTACTCGTTCCGCTTGTTCCAGCTGCAACTGTGGTAAAAAGCTATATAAATACTGACATGGAAAAAAAAAAAACAACAACAAAAACACACTGACCTTCAATCTTGAAGAGACATGATGCCACGAGGCTTCCGCAGAGTGACGGAAAACATTTTCAACACCTGTCAGACACATCTGAGCATCGAGGGTAAATACTTTTGCTTGGAAATAAGTCACTACTTTAAATTGGTTACGTTGGTACCGATTTCTGAAGTGATATGGAATCGACCCTATTTAGATAGCGACAGGGTCCATGTTGATATTATTGCAATCCGTGAAGAAAAAGTTTGAGCCCCAGGGAGGAAGAAAAAAAAAACTTTCCCGAAGCTAGGAAAAAAAAAAAATCTAATTTGCTCTTTGTTCCAGTATCTTCTCTACTTTTTGGCTGTGCAATTGTGGAAGAAACCATTTCGTATAGTTTTGTTTTGTTTTGTTTAGCGAGGGATTAATTAGCTGCACAATCCAACTTTGCAATCAGCAACTCTGGGAGAAAACATTTAAATTGTTGGCACAGGACAGAGCATACTGTCTTGTCTAATCTGTGTGAGGCAGCAAATAAAGTTGAGTTGGGTAAAGAGCATTTGGCTGTCAGTAAAACACAAAAAAACAGAGCTGCAATGAAGTTGAATTTCACTTCCCACGATATATATCCAGTATTTTTTTTTTTAAGTATTCACAAAAGTGTTGAAATGCCAAGTTTTTGTGAAATCAAATAAGAGCAAAATAAATCACTTCAAAACTTTCACCATTCATGTGACCTTTAGTCTGTACAACTTAATTAAAAAAAAAAAAAGAACTTCACATTTAAAGGACACACGGTAATACCCTAAAATGTCCTTTTCAAACCAATAGAGCAGACTTGCTTTGTCTTTTCGGTCATGACTTTGAGAGGCTTTTTTGTGGGTCTACTCATTATAGATAAAGCTATTTATGAAATGCCGCGTTACGAAGTCAAACTAGCTTCACGGGCTGAATTTTTAAATATTAGTGATCAATTTGGTGGGCGAGTCCTCAAACATCGTCTTATGCTGCGCCCACAAAATTTTCAGATATGACGACCAAATTTTGGGTGTCACGGTGGACGAGTGTTTCGCACGTCTGCCTTACAGTGCAGATGTGCAGGGTTCGATTCCGGCTCTGGCCTTTCTGTGTAGAGTTTGCATGTTGTCCCCGTGCCTGCGTGGGTTTTCTTCGGGTACTCTGGTTTCTTCCCACGTTCCAAAAATATGCATGGCAGGCTGATTGAACACTCAAAATTGTCCCTAGGTGTGAGTGTGAATGTTTTTTTGTTGTTTTTTTTTTTTTGGCTGGCAATCGGTTCAGAGTGTGCCTCGCCTACTGCCCAAAGTCAGCACACCCGCAACCCTTGTGAAGATAAGCGGATCAAAAAATGCCTGGATGGATGGATGGATGACTCCCAAATTTCATGCTGCGAAGCGAACACGGCTGATTCTGTTTTGTCTCTCTTTGGCTTTGCATCCCACCGCAGAATGCCGAAATATCTGTCTTCGAGGTGAACATCCGTTTCGTGGGAGGCCTTCTGTCGGCGTACTATCTGTCCGGCAAAGAGGTAAGAAAGTGCTTACGCGGAGGGCTGCCTTGCCAACAGGGAAAACAAAACGCCAAGAGCTTTTGAAAATGATCACCCCAAAAAAGTTTTCCAAACCATCAGCCAGCCGAGTTGAAATCCACATTTTTGTGTGGCCCAGTTAAAATAATTACTCATTCGTTATAAGTTGTTTTTCCAGTTTGGTCCCTTCGACACCACAAATGTTCACGGGTCACTGTGTGTTTTGCAGGTTTAGTCATTAAAAAAAAAACGTTTTAAATATTAAAATCATATAAATATTGATTTACAGTTTGTGTCATGGAGTTCAAATTATAATTCTTTTCTTTGGTTTTATAAAAAAAAAAACGTTTTAAATATTAAAATCATATAAATATTGATTTACAGTTTGTGTCATGGAGTTCAAATTATAATTCTTTTCTTTGGTTTTATATTAATAGTAAATAGAAATAATAACTCAGGATGCAAACTCGCTAATGAATTAGCTCCTTAACAGTTAGGTGAATGATTGACAGACTACTCGTTTGTAAAAATATTCATTTGATATCCCCTCCCCAAATTTTTTGAACATACCGGTACACAAATTCCCTGGGTCAAAATGACCAATGAAACCTTATTGCAGTTCATGAGAAAGTAAGCGACATGACAAGAGGGTGAAACGAATGTGAGCAAATTTGCTCAGTAACAAGGCTCCGAAAATGACATCAGCGGGGTTTTTCCTGTGATGTTTTCTTTTCTTCTCTTCCCGCTTAATGATATGCTTCTGTTCCTAATTAATTATAACTTTGCGCTACAGAATCAATAGTTCCGCAGCCTGCAAATACCCCCCCTCCCTCACGCCACAGAGCTTCTTCAAACCTCGGGGTATGGTGCGGCTGTTCTCAACAGAAAAATAAAAAAGGAGGCTAACTCGCCAGAGAGTTGACTGCAGCCTTGATTGTCGATGTTGTTCTGCCTTTAAGCCGCGTTTTGTGTATTCGGAGAGCGAGTGAGGCCTTGCTTCGTCTTCGCTTTCATTAGCTGCAAGAGTGTGGGGGGGAACAATTTTCAGGCTCAGTGAGACTGCCGGCGCGTGCGTCAAATTTGCGGGCCAGAAAACCAAAATGTGACCACTGTTTTTGTTTCATTTCTACTTCCCCTTTTCTCATGCAGCACCGCACTGCCCTCAGATTGCACATCTCTGCCTCAGAGTGATCTTGGTCTTGAAAAATACATGACAGTGGGGAAAGATTTACGTAACATTTACCAACCCGCTTGATGCGTCTTGTTTCATTCGGTTTCAGTGTTGGGCGACGTTAACACTCTTTTCCCGGTAGCCGTGGCATCGTTTTCTGGCCGCAAAAAGTTGAGAATCATGATACACACGGAAGCAAAAGCAACACGTATTTGAATAATGGGCGCTCATTTGCATGTTTTTGGTACAAGAGACGGAATTAGTTCTTTACAGAAAAAAATATTATTCAACAGTTTTTGCGTGGCACACGTATGCAAACTTAATATTTATTATTTATCACATAACATCACTTTGAGGAAGCAAAAGGAAGACTCCCTTTGACAAATCCATCAGATGTTTGTGAAAGCTGACATAAAACAAAAGAATTAAACCCTTTCAGGGACAGCGGTTACAACAGTGGACAGTTTATCGTGCTCAGTACCAAAATGTTCAACCTAGCCTTCTGCACTAGCTTAATGCTAACATACCGTAGATCAGTTAACAGGATGTGTTTTTATTCTTCCCTCTATATTAACTCTGAGCAGCTACATTTGTACAATTTGGAATTTGACCAAAATGTTTTGTAAGGGGAGGAAAAAAGGCCTCAGTCTACAAAACTGTGGAAAAGGAACTGCCGCCCAAAGTAGAACATATAGCACTTAAGACTAGCGTCACTTTTTTTTTTTTTTAACTTACAAATGAAGAAAACAGTCCGAGTGTTTTATTCTATTCATGGTTATGACAATCTGTATTTCACGTGCGCAGTATGGTGGTGGGGAAAAAACAGATCAGGTCATCCAAACAGATAAAACAACAGTCGGGGAAGCACAGCCTCACCATGTGGATTTTCCCCACACCTTTCCTGCCAATGTTGTTTTGACCAGACAAACTTGAAATTGCTCTCCTGTAATCTGATGAAGAAGGCCACTTGACTTGGAACACAAGTGAAACAACCGAAAGAAGTGGTTTTCCAAGACAATATGTTAAAATCTGACTTTGTACAGCTAATAAACGTTTTAAGACCTTGGGTTTCCCATTTATTTCCTGTGGGGAAACATTGTATTAGAAAGCAGAACAAATTAGAAGTCGGCGAGTGTCTTTTTCGCAGTTTTGTTGTCTTTTTTGCCCGTTTATTCACGCACATACTGAAAGATGAATAAAACACAACGGCTGCGATGTTATTGCCGATGCGGCTTGTAAAAAGCTCTTTGAGCGCACTCGTAAAAATAACACTCATTGTTCACACAGAATCTAATAAGTCCTCAGAAAAGATGTGGGTGTATACAACAAAATCCCGCCCGCTGTAGAGGAAAATGATATTTAGAAGAGGGAAAAAAAAAGTGCTGTGAAGACTTTAAATTTAGACTTCCAACAACAGCATGTGACCCACATCTGCATGTCGACATCGGCGACGAATGATATTAATAATCATCCTCGTGGTTGAAAAGCCAGGCGGCTTGATTGGCATACAAAAACGAGGACAAAAAGCTCTTGACGGGAATCTGTGCAGGTAGCGGATGATTTGAATGCGTAATGGCCTCACGGTGGGAGCAAACTGTGACACTCGTTATCCCTCCTCAGCACTCGCTCATAAACGTTTTTTTTTTTTTTTTTAATGAGTCAATCAATACGCGGCACTCAAAAGGCATCGCACGCCTCCCTTCTTACGAGTCCACGTCCTCGGCGGCGGCTTGATTGGTGGCCTTCTCCTCCGATGAAGGTCACTCGGCAGAGTGGCTCCAAATGGCAGTTAGCATGCGGCTAACGACTCTGACATACTCACAGAAGTAGCAGAAGAATAAAAGTGGCCGGGCAGATTGAAAGTATTCGGAAGGTCACCGTTGTGCCTGAAGTTGGAACTTATAAAATAAGACTTTCAGGACATTAGCTTAGCCTTTTGCTTAGCTTTCATGCTTGCCCCACAGCTACTGTACATACCAGTATTACTCTTAAGACAGGCATATTTAAGGTCCAAAATGTGAATTGGAATCGACAGCCCTCCTGCTAACGTTGTGGCTCATGAAACACACCATTTTTATCCCTATGGCCAAAGACATGGACTTTTTCTTGAATATTTCTTTTACTTAGCTTAGTCATTAGCAGGGCTACAAATAAATGTCTGTTGTCCTGCTAACGTTGGTCTTGTTTCTGCTCTCCTGTCTCAGTCACCACCAAAGATGTTTAGGATCCAAGTAAACAAATGACTCTTATCAGAGATCTCTACTTTGTTAGCGTAGCCATTAGCAGGCTTGGTCTGACACATGCTGCTAAGGTTTCGGCTTGTTTTTCATCTGATGAAAAAAAAAAGTATTTTCCAAAACCTAAAAGACTAAAAGTCGATCCCTTCACCCATTTTTTAGGCCAATTATTGGGATTGTCTGGCGATCTGGACATTAAGCAGAACAAGGATGACTGTAGCTTCTGTCTTCTTCCAATCCCAATTTTAGATCGCCCCACAAGCTAAGCAACGCTTGCGTGACAGCGCTAACAAGACCATACCGAGGCAATATTTTGCCACCCACTTTGTTTTTTGCACATATTCATCACGCTGTCAAGAAGCGAAAATGCATCAAGGGCCGGAGAGGAAAGATGAGCCCTAAAGTGCACGGAGACAGACAGAAATACCGCCATGTACACAACAGCCACGGCGTGTGGAAAGTACAAATAAGAAGCAATCACCTAAAAACCTTGACGATAGACGGCCCCGCTCTTGGCAAGTGACTGAGATGATGGAGAGAGAGAGGGAGCGACGCGGGAGTGCAGACGTCCTGATAGTCACTGTGATAAAACAGGTTTACAGGAGGGAAGGTAGAAATCAGTGTGGGAAGCGCAGCGACCCAAAAAAAAAAAAATGCTCATAAAATGTGAGTTTATTCCCCCGCAGACGACTGCCATTCAACATTACTTTGGGAAACTACTCAAAAGGAGATATCAGCTTGTTTCGGGGTTCTTTGGAGTGTCACTTTCTTTGTTGGAGAGGGGAAAAAAAAAAAAGAAAATGTTGACATTGACCGTGCAGCCAAAATGGCGGTTGGTCGCGGGAAACAAATGGACTGCGGTGGCATCAAGTTAAGGATGAGGTGAGCACAGGCTCATTTATTAACTCCAGCCGTGTTCAGAAACTATTTACGGGTAACTACGCGTGTTACGACGGTCCGCAACATTTTAACCCTTTCAGGGACAGCGGCTACGACAGGTTACAGGGAAACCTTGAGTGTACATACCACCTCGACTTCAGACTTTCAAAGCCGGCGATAAAATTACTCACCCATTTCATTCATGCCTGGGTTTTCGAGAATTCTTGAAAGTCTTCACAGCACGCTGAAGATCCGTTTTGACCAAATACGATATTTCTTAGATGTCCACAGCCAAAACAGAAATGAGTCTGTTGCTTCTGAATTCAGGTTATGTCATCACTGTCGGAGCGGAATTCTGAAAGGTTTGCCCCCCTAAGTAAGGAAACTGATAAAAAGCAGGACCCATTGTCACATAAAAACGATAACATTTCATATTTTTCATAAAATGCACATTTTGAACCCAAAGAGAGCAGATAGCGGACACAAAAGCCACCCGCTGTGGTGTTGCCGAGCGCGTGGGTCCACCCTACGAGCCGAACCTTCGGACCACCGCCAGCTGAGACACAAACGCATACACACTCAAGGGGAAAGCGCTACAAAGGGGGCCCGATAGATAGCTTCTATCTCCTGTCCTCAGGAAATGCCATTCACTCGCCAGGGGAAATTGGCTTTACTGCCGGGGTGGCAGTGAGGGGAAAAACAGCCTCCTGACGCTCGCCGCCATTGGACACACATACACACTCGCATATGCAGCCAAGTGAGGATTTCTTACCGAAAGCGTGGACAATTAATTTGCTGGATATCTTTCTTAATCTCCTCTCAGCTGGTCATATCTGTCCTTGGCCCACAGAAGGAGTTTGGAGAAAGATTAGGAAGCCAAATGTGGTGCGTCAGGCCAATAGGATGTCACGTTTAGCCCTTCCTCCATGACAACATAGACAGGAAGTGTGTGTGGGGGGGGGGGGGCATGATTCATTTATTTTGACAACTTCTGATGTGCATAACTTGTCCATCGGGGGCAGTATAACGCAGTCGTGAAGAAGACCGTGACAATGCCGCGAGTGAGCAAACCAGCATTCTGAACGTAGCGGCCGCCGGCATCAATTTTCTCCTAATCTTGTTGCCCGAGTGGCCGCAGGCCACTAAGTGAGTTCGCATCCAATCTGCCGTGTGCCCCAAAGAGGACTGAGATTTGGCCTCATCATCAAGCAGGAGGATTAAGAGGCGTAATGCATCTTTCACACCATCCGGCACCGCACATGCTAATTCAAACGTAGCGGCCGCGAGCATCAAGTTGCTGCTAATCTTGTTGTCCGATTGGTTGCAGGCCACGCGGGGAGTTGATATCAAGTTTCGGGATGTAATGAGATCCCACTGAGCCAAAGGCAGACCCCGCGGGGCATGTTATAATCCACTACATGTAAACGACATATGCACCTCCCTTCCCGCATTTGACCGGATCTCATTTTCAGCCTTTCGGCCTTTTCATCTTTAAAAACATAAACATCAAGGAAATGGAAAGAAATAAGAGCCCTATTGAATAGTTTGTTGTATTCCTGTTGTTGTATTTATCATAGGCTGCTCACATTGGGCCGCTTTGTTCTGCGACACGCAACCGGTGATGAACAATATCATTAAAATTAATCGCGTCAACAAAAAACGCTGGCCCCGCGCTGTAAATCAGAGCGACTCTCTATCAATTTGCGCCGCGCAAATAAACACCATCCAGGTAAGAACCATTTGCGTGATTACAAATCCGCTGGCGTCGTTGTAATTCTTTGTTATTGTCACGACAGATTAAATCTATCCTCTTCGGGATAAATAATCACCGGGGAGAGCAGCTCAACGCTGTGTTCGGACTTTTAAATCCAAGCCGCCGTCGCGATGAAATGCCTCTTTTTAATTACCGTAATATATTAGCGCATTCAAGCCGATTGCTATTGACCGTCATCGCTCAAATACATCAGATTGCCGTCATCACATTTTACCCGAACGCTTTAAAATATACATATAAATAATAAAATGACTATTTTATCATTAGGGATAAATTATGGGTACTCACGTTCTTCACAAGTTTTTCACGGCCACCAGTGGTTGGGTTTTACCGGTTTTACTCGACTCAAAACATCTTGACTGTTAAATCTTGATTGTGTGCTACAAACTTGAAGAGTCACAAATGTTAAGTCGCACCGCATCTTATTTGCGCCAACTCCCAAAGCCAGTGGCAACGTGCCTTTTTTTCCAAACTTGCGAAAAAGCATCAGCAGTTTGTGGCCGGTCGTGGGCCTTGTGTCGTAGCGCGGTGGCCCAGAGGCGTTTTGCACTCATTTCCAAGCTGTTCCGGTAAACGCTCCTACTTCAACCACCTTTTTTTTTTCCCCTGGCATGGAGTGTGAAATGTCAAGCGTGTGTGCATAGTCGACCGGCTTTCAAGCCCTGACACTGGTGAGCGTTGAGTAAACGTAGCATTCGGATGCGATCGGCCCGCTTTGGTGCTCAGCAGCCGTGAAAAAAAGCGCTCGTGTCCCCGGGCCTGGCCCGAGGGCTGCAAGCTTTCGCCATCAGGCGGCAATGAGTGCGACTGTGAGCAGTTAGCATAGCATGCACGGCAAGGAGTCTCCTCGCTCGCTCGGGTTAAATTTCAAACCCGAGTCGCCGACTCATGTTTGAACGTGTGCCGAGTCGCTTGACTTTGTTGTACCGGCGGAACGAGGAATGATGTGAGACTCCCGACCGGTCGGCTTAACATCTGAGAAGCCGGTAATTTTTGTTGTTACCTTTTTTTTTATGATGTTTTTTTTTTTTATTATTTCATGTTGCCGATTGATTTCAAGAGCGGCATTGTTAGTTTTGATGAGGGTTTTTTTGTTGTTGTTGTTTTTATTACTTTTAGTATTAGTTTTAGCTTTAGTAAATAATCAGGCGGCCCGGTGGCCCAGTGGTTAGCGCGTCGACAGTGCAGAAGTGCAGGGTTCGATTCCGGTTCGGTCCTCCCTCTGTGGAGTTTGCATGGCCTGCGTGGGTTTTCTCCGGGTACTCTGGTTTCCTCCCACATTCCAAAAACATGCATGGCAGGCTGATTGAACACTCTAAATTGTCTCTAGGTGTGGGTGTGAGCGCAGATGGTTGTTCGTCTCTGTGTGCCCTGCGATTGGCTGGCAACCGGTTCAGGGTGTCCCCCCGCCTACTGCCCGAAGGCAGCTGGGATAGGCTCCGGCACCTCCCCCCGCGCGACCCTTGTGAGGATAAGCGGATCGGAAAATGAATGAATGAATAAATAAAATCCACTCTTGGGCCTTCTTCTGTTCGGCAGTTCCAGTCAGTCGTACTGGCGTGTCTGAAATTTGTGATGAATGACATTTGGAAGCAAAACTGTGACTGGCCTTTCATCTTGATGCGTTTTGACCATCTGCAACCATTGAAACCGCATCCTCGCGACACCCACAGATAACAAGCCGACCTTACAGCGTCTTCAAATCGTTAGGAGTGTCTTTCTATTACCTTTACTACCATGTGTAACGGTCTTGACGGCATAAAACGGTAGGAATAAACTGACCTTGCTTCGCTTCTTCCCGGATGTCACAGTTGTTCATTGTCGTTGCCGTTGTTAAGTCCTATTTTATTTTTTTCCCAGTTCCACATAGCAGAGCATCAGTTTTGTTCATAACCGAGATGTAGGACAATGCTTCATTTCCAATGCTGTCGAGCTTATTTTTCAAAGAATCATTTCCATAAGAAAGGGGTATCATCGGAAAAGCGAAAGGACAATTCCCTGTCCCGTCTTTATCTTATTTTATGTCACATTTGATTTACGATGTACATTCTTGTGCGTGTTGTTCCAGTCAAGTCATCTCGGTGTCGGTAGGGCGCGTTTCAAACTGTTAACTGTCAAAACAAATCAAAGGGGAAGACGGAGACATGGGGCCAAAGAAATTGCCAAAAGTCTATTGTAGGTAATTTCTCTCTTGAAATCAGGATTGAAACTGTGTTCAATCCTCACGTATGCCCCAAGTCTAAAAATGACGCCTTTCTGAAGAGAGAATGCTCACTTTTGAATGATGATCATTACTCAGGGTCAAAATATTAAAAATGGCTCCCAGTAGGGCCACAAGAATGCTTGGATCTCAAATGGATGGGCACCCTTGTGCTGAATGTCACGGCCTCTCAGTGTCATAATACAAGATCATTTGCATTTTTACAGGCGCGACTCATGAATTTTTTTTTTTTCCTGGAGCACAGGATCATTTTACGGCCCACTTTTATGATCTCAACTGGGTTGGTTGTTCTTGCCATTTGTTTGGGAGCCAGTGGGAGTTTGCCAAAACTATTGCACCAGAAACTCTTTGTGGACCGTCCTAAGCAGAAGCCATTTCTATTCATGCTGTATTCCAGATTTGAAGCGGTCTGGTTTCATGTCTGAAATGATGATTTGACCTTTTGGACATTTTGTTTTGTTTTGCAGCTATCAAAGAGACACACTGCCTTGCAGCTCTTTGTTCAATATTTATGTCCAGCACCCTCTTTTGGCCTTTTAAGATCAGCAGGAGGCAGAAAACTTTGTTACCAAAGCTTTTTTTTTTTTTTCCCATCCATCTCCAGATAGCGACTTCCCCTTTTGTTGCCCCCCTCCCCCTTTGTTTTTTTTTTCTCGCTCAGGTGAACGAGTACGGAAGTTTACTTATAAAATGCATTTCACAGACAATGCTCACAAAATGATAAGAAAGATGAAAATGCAAAGTGATGAGACTCCCCAAAAAAAGGTACATGTAGCAATAAATATTCTCGATGTAAGCATAGTTTATGTTGACCGAAAAGTCTGAACTTGTTTAAAAGTACATTCTAAAGTAAAGTGGGGTTTTTGGGAGGGGGATGCAGCCGCTGTCAAGCGATCGCTGTCTTCACAAAGTGCTGTGATACTTTCTGACAAGGCAAAAGGCTGTTTGGCTCTCGGCAAATGTTTTAGAGATTTATTTATTTATTTATTGGGAGGGGGACGGCATGCTCTCGGCAAATGTTTTAGAGATTTATTTATTTATTTTGTTTTTTGGGAGGGGGACGGCATGAGAGACGCAAAGATATGTCATCTTGTAATGTGGATGTCAATCAAAGTCCACCACCATTGTAAAAATGCATTTTATTTATTTTTTTATGTTTCTGCTTTTGGAAATGGCCTTAGTGTTGTTCTCCTCAACGTTTGAGCTTCCTTATTGCCTTTAACAGCGCGATGCCATTTTACACTTTTATGCGTGCAAGAGCAAAGCTAAATGGAATACAATACAATATATATATATATAATACAGCTTTATTGATATCAAGAGGAATACAATACAATACAATACAGCTTTATTGATATCAAGCCTTCGCAACCCGCTGCAGCTGTAACAAAGCGCTTTACCGAACATTTAAAATACTACGTCCACGAAATCAGAATATTTATCCATATATAAGGCGCATCGGATCATAACTGTCGGCGCGGAAAATACAGTAATTTATTTTCGCTCGCCTCATAGTGCGGAAAATACAGTCATTTATTTTGGCTTAACCTAGTGCACTTCAACCCAAAAAAAAAAAAAAAGACACTTGACTAGTAAATGCAAACTATGTATTTTTGTTGACTATAATGCAGGTTAATGATCGTGGAGAAAAAAAATGCTGAGAATAAAGGTCTTTCAAAAGCTTGTTTGATAGCAGGAAAAGTCAAGCAAATCCCAGACGGAGGAAAGCAAACACCAAGCAAAACTTGTTTGGACTCATGTCGCTGTCATTTGCTTAAAAGGTTCCAGTGTATTTGCTCTGATTCACGATTGTTTGAGTCCGTCGGTCTTAATGTGCGCTGTTAAATGCCGCCTCTCTAATTGCCTGTTAAATCGTCCTTCCCGCTCCCTGCCCGACACCTCACCGGAATACTCAAACATGCTCCCGTCTTTAGCCCTCCTGGCCCACCAGCCTTCCGTGTGTCGCTCTTCCGCTCAGGCGGCACTTTTTTTTTTATGTAAATCATCATAGTGTTTAAAAAAGGCGGGGGCCGGGGGGGAGTACCGAATCAGCAGTCGGTTCTGTGAGGGCGCAGAGGGAATGATATTCTGAATAGAGATTTGGTGCGATTCATTGCCTTAGCTTTTAAATGCTATTTTCAATGTCTGCGCGGGAGCATGTTTCGGTCCCAGAATGCATTTCTGCTCTCTTGACATGCTTACGAATTATTTGTGATGACGGCACATGACGAGTAAAAATGTGGAATATTGTGTACCACCATCTGTGAGATGAGGAAGAGTGGGATTATTATTATTTTTTCCAATTTTTCTACTGTGCTCCACTAATATTGTTTGCATAGAGCACAGAGAAAACACGCCTGAGAGTGCCTGTATGCTATTTGTATGTGCTGCTTCTCCATAGTTCTTAAAATAGCAGCATTTAAAATCAGCTAATTCCGATGATTTGACTCTTGGGTTGTTAGCATGAAGCTAGTGGACTTTTTGTTAAATCAAATGATAGTTTGGTTGAACTATTTGTTTGTTGTTTGTTTGTTTGTTTTTTTTTATGCAGTAGGCCCAGTTTTAGGTGTCAGATTTCCAGGAAACTTTAACTTGGAGTGACCAGTAACTTGAAGCAAGCACACTGCGCCTCTTAATTGGGGAACTCTGCAAGTGAAAGTCTTCTCTCACTCTCCTCAAAGTGATGTTATGTGCTAGTCTTTCATTTTTGGATGGGGAGAGAGTGAAAACGGGCATTAATGAATGCTCTAAAAAGTGTGCTTTGGAAGTGTGTGGGAGGAATAAGTTGCTGTTTTGTTTTTTTTGTTTTTTTTGGGGGGGGTAGCTACTAACACAAGCACTGCAGTGGTAAGCATAGCCTGAATGGGAAACGAAACAAGTAGCGATTCGCTCGTGCACAGACGGGTGCAGACTTGACACGGTTCCACACCAGGCCCTTTGTAGCTTTTAATTCCGACGCTCTTTTGGGCTTGACTGTCTCTCGCAGGCCTGGAGGAGACTAATAAAGCCTCTGAGAGAGAAAGAGAGAGAGAGAGAGACAGTCTGACGCAGCGTACTAAGCAACAGCAGGCTTCTCCGCAGCTCAAAGCTGTTTCGTACTGTAAATGTGTGGGTGTGGGTGTGTGTGTGTTGAGACAAAACGCGTCTCACATCCAAGCACACTCGGTACATTCTGGGCTTTCTAGACGCTAACGCGTGTCACTTTTGATTCGTTTCTTAAATTGAAGGTGCTGAGCTCGCTAGCATTTTCACCAAACGTACGATATTGAAATTGTGTTCTTGAAGTCCTTTATGTGCCATTTACACTTCGTTGCCGCTAATTTGAACACAAGTGCTTCCACTTGAGGGGAGAAAAAAAAAACCGACCCGTTTGTCAAATCCCGCATGTAAATACAATCCCTAATGAATGTAAACGTTCAGCAATATAAAATGGCAAAATGAGCCGTCACACTGCATGCTCGAGCCGGTCCATTATGTGTGTCGCCGCGCTTCCAACAAGTGGATAAATCGCCGCTTTTTGCAACGAACAAATGGGCGTTGCGTCTTCGGTAATGTTCAGCGCCATTGACTCCGTGATTGCCTTTTTTTTTTTTTTTTTTTTTTTTTTTTTCCCTTTCTACCCATACACGTAACAATGCGACCACGATTGCGCTCGTTCTGTCTGTTTCTGGGCGGGATTTAAAGCGTGGAGGCCCCTTTTTGCAACGAACAAATGGGCGTTGCGTCTTCGGTAATGTTCAGCGCCATCGACTCCGTGATTGCCTTTTTTTTTTTCTTTTTTCCCTTTCTACCCATACACATAACAATGCGACCACGATTGCGCACGTTCTGTCTGTTCCTGGGCGGGATTTAAAGAGTGGAAGAGAAATGAGCAAATTTAGATTAATGCCATATTTTTTTCTGTGAAACTGGAACATTTTTTCCCGCCATAGCACAGTGGTTGGTTGTCACTGAGAAGGACGTGGTCATAAATGCGATGTTCACTTTCCATGCTTTCTGATTAGAAGGTCAGCTCAAAGTGCATCCAAACAATAAAGAGGAAAAGGAGAGTGTGGATGAAAAGTAAAAGCGACAGCCGTGATTCAGGTCAGAGAATGTGGAGCAGGAGACACGCAGGACATTTTTAAAGCCTGGCAGAGAATTGATGAAAAAAGAAAAAAGTGCGGCCTACTTTTTGTATTCCTCTGGAAGTTGGACGGTGGCGGCGTGGTGTTTTGCCCTGCGGCGAGTCTTTGGAGAGGCGACGTTTGAAGGTCGTGAAAGAGGCGGGAAGTAATGAACGGGAGCGCTTGCGGTGTTGCGCCGCGTCTAAGTATGTGCTGGAGCACGGGGGAGCCGAGTGCATCGCAAAGGTCAATGCAGCACTCATACCAGCCGTTCCCGTGGTGCGTCACAAAAGACCATTTCCAAACGCCGTTTTGAGACCGCGCGTCGGATATTTTGAAGAGACGTGGCCGTAAAAACTCCGAGCGGTGAATATCTCCAATAAATGCACTAAAAACATTGTCTCAAGCTGCCAGAAAGCATTTTAGAGTTTATTGCAGTCTGTTAGAATCATCAACATTGACAAATGATGTAAAAACACACGAGGAATTTATCTCTGGTAGTATAAGCTCCACTCGTATTACAGTAACAAGCAACTCTGACAAAGATGTGACATGTAAGCACAGACAGCGTACACTGACAAATCGTCATGCCATTTAAAGTGACCAGCCGCACAGTAAATGTAATCCAACTTTGTATGAGTAGTCCTTGATCGGCGACAGAAACTAAAATGGTCAATACCGTTACGCCGCGATGTGCAAAAAAAAATGGAATTTGGAGTCACTCGTTTTGGGTCACGAAGGCAAGAGGGAAGACGCCATTCGCATTCAGTGCACATTGTTCGAGAGCGCCTGCCCGAAGGAAGCAACTGGAAGAGGTGGTGACCAGGATGTGGAGGGTCCGAGAGACTTTTCCCTTGCCCTGTTCTTGCAACCGATAATGCCTCTTCTTCTGAGCTAACATGACGACCGCGTGCTTCTTGTTCATTTTCGAAAGGAAGCTCTCGGTATGATCATCTCACTGGTGAACTCGTATAAACCTCGACATCGTCCCTAAAGTCACCCCGAGCATCACTCGCACTTCCTCATCAGACGCCATTCACATTCAGTGCGCATTGTGCGAGAGCACCTGCCTGATGGAAGGAGCTGGAAGAGGTGGTGACCAGGATGTGGAGGGTCCGAGAGACTTTTCCCTGCCCTGTTCTTGCAACCGAAAATACCTCTTCTTCTGAGCTAATATGATGACGCGTGCTTCTTGTTCATTTTCGAAAGAAAGCTTTCAGTATGACCATCTCACGGGTGAACTCTTACAAACCTCAACATCGTCCTTAAACTGACCCCGAGCATCACTCGCACTTCCTCATCATGTTGTTCATTACCCCCAGTGGATGTTTCCACATGGGGGCATCCAGGTGTGAAATGTGATGATCAACAAGTTTTTCCTAATGATCGCAGTCTCTCCTCTAGCTCGGCAGCCCGTCTGGTTGTAATTCATTTGCTTATTAAAGCTGCTTTGGCACGCGCCGTGATAGCCTTGGACGCGGGCGTGTATAAATTATTCTTCTGCGCGTCCCTGCGAGTGTTTTTATTCCACCCTGCAGTGTGCTCCATGTGTTATTAAAGGCATTAATCACCGGGCTCTGACGCCTTGTTACACACTCGCACACTCACAACGGGGTAATTTGGCATCAACAGTGCAACCGAGTATCCGGAAAGCCCGTAGAAGATGATGTCAGGAAGTCATTTGAATGCTATTTGGTTGAAATCCGACCATCTCGATTTTTTTTTTTTTTTTTTTTGAAAGCAGATTCCAATATTTAGCATTGAATAAAGAAAAACTCACATGCAACAGAACACAAAGAGATGAATTTACCTCGATTTAGGCCATTAATGTATGCAGTACAAAAGGGGGCCGGCTCCGACGTAGATACTTTTATGTCATCACAACCCAAAGAGCAAAACGTGCAAGCAATAGTTGATGTTGCGTCTCCGCGGGCGTTTCCACTCTGCTGTTGACAAGCGGCCTCTTGAGCTTTGCCGCCTGACTCGTCTTTTACTCGTCTTTTTTTTTTTTTTTGCTGGTCCTTCACACACCCTGCAGTGTGTGTGTGCTGCCTTCTCTGGGGAAACACACGCCCGCAAGACAACGACCGCCTCACACTAGTGTTTATATTTGATGACAGATGGATGCTGACAGGATACATGACTTCTCTCAGGACTTGGGAGTACAGTCGAAGCTCCAGGCTTGAAGACGATCTTTGCTGACCACTGCGGTTTTCACTGTAGAAAGTAGCGGACGTAATACGTGCAAGGGTCAAACTACAGCCATGGAAAGGAAGCGAGGCTAATTTGTCTTTGGTTTAGAGTCGGGGCTTGGCATTCACAGTAAAGTGATGTTGGGCTTTAGGATTCAGTTGCCAGTTGATGTAAAAATGTACAAGTTTCACTCTGCCTGCCTCGAAGAATGAACGTCCATCCTTGTCACCCGCAGGTTTTCCGCAGAAAAGCGGTGGAGCTGGGTGAAAAACTGCTCCCGGCCTTTAAAACGCCCACCGGAATCCCCTGGGCTTTGCTCAACCTCAAGAGGTAAGCCACCAACTGTCCAAAGACCCGCCACGTAAACCCACTTTGTTTCTTCAGTAGTGTTGCCAATGTAATGAAGCTCTCCAAAAAAATAAAAAATAAAGAAAGAAATCTGACAACAAAGACGAAAATAGCAAACCTCTTTCAACAACACCCAATAATGAAAAGAATAGTCGTCCTCCATTTTGTCTCGTTCAACCCCTGGGCCCCAGTGAGCAAACGGCGAACGACACGGCGCGATTTGTCAGGCGCTAATTAAAATCCCAGCCGTCACGGGAATAAACAGGCTGTTTCAAATCAAGTTCCTTGGTGTGTTTGCACACGGCCCAGCCGAGCTCTCTCGCTAAAGATCTATTCTTGAGAGCTGCCACAATATGTCGAAAATGAATTGCCTTTTACATGCAGCAACATGCTAAAAAGCGCACCAATTTTGGTGTGTCTGTCATTGGGAACATTTTAGGAGTCCTGTCCACCACCATTCAGAAATCATCCCATTAATTCTTTTTTTTTTATAAGCTACAAATGTCAATTTTAATATAACCATGAATTCCCTCCTGACGGATTCATCGTTCAATGGGGATGGGCTTATTAGCCGATCCGCAGGAGGCGGCTTCTTCTTGATAAGCCTTCTATAGCTCCTTGAAAGAGATCCGCTCCGTAAGCGTGAACATCGATTGCCCCTGACCGAGAGGAAAACGCCGTTTAATCCAACTGATCGGCACGATTGATGCGCCACCGACATCTGCGCTGGCCAAAAAAAACATTTGAACCTCACTCAAGTACACTGAAAAGCGTGTGGGTGTCTGTTGTGCGTGTGTGGGTGTCGGGAGGGCCATCGGCGGGTGGCGCCACCCGCAGGGTTAGCATCCCATGGAAAGCATTCAGCGCTCGTTATCAGCTGGAGCCAGCGTGGCCTCCGTTAGCAAGCATACTGATAAAGTGCTCTCAAAGTTCAGTGCACATTGACTGGCCATTGTGGCACATGTCAGCCGCTCACTGTCGCCCGTTAATACCGCTACAGTCTTAAAAGTCATGGGATACTCATTTTAGTCAATTCATGAATCAATCCGTTTGTGTAATAGACCCATGAAGTTGTCCGATATTTTTGGACCATTACATTTGGCTCACTCACTGTCCATGTTGCTAGTCAGCTAAACAGAATTCATTTGAGCAAAGTTGGACGTGTCGAGTCAACCTCCTTTTACTTCAAGCTGGTAATGTGTCACCTGCAGTTCACTATAAAACTGTAAAAACAAAAGAAGTCTATATTTAAACACCAAATTATTCCACCACACCATCAAATTGTGTCTTTCAAAAGTCAGCTAGCTTAACGCTAGCATATGATGCGAAACATCCGAAACAGGCTTCGTGAAAGGAGATTAAAAATGTTTCCGTAATTACAATTGTACCGACTACAGTATATGAATTGCAAAATCTGCAATGTTTACATGTTGGATGTATTTTACCAAAGACAAAACGAAACCATATAGATGCTAAAGCTGTGCGGCTGTCCACACTCCGCTGAATCTGTTAAAGTTCAACAACTTTGCTCCAAAGTTTACAACTATTAACGGTAAAATGATCTGGTTAACCAAAATGGTACCTGTGTAAGAACTTATCCCGTAAACCAACAAGGTTAGACTTAACAAATATGCAGAATCTCCCATGACACGGGCCCAAAGTTTGCTGGATTTAGCAACAGTCTCTAATTTAGCAAAAGGAGGCTTGTGGGCAGGCCCGTTTCTGTTCCAGCTTGAGTGTTTAATTGTGTTTTCGGTTGGTGTAGACAAATGTAATGAAGTTAGACAGTTTCCTGTCGCTCTTCATCTTCCTCTCAGTAGCTTGTGTGTAAAAAAAAAAAAAAATGTCACTTTATTTGACTGATGTGCTCCTCGCAGCTCGGCTCAAAGGCTGAAGCAATCATTGCTAAGCTCTTGGGTTCTCAGCGTTTGATTAATAGGCCTTAGACACTGAGTGGGTCCATTAGCGCGGCCGAGTAGGCTCGTGTCAGAACCTCGGCTGACCCACTTCAGCGCCTCGATTTTCCGTCCCACATGCCATTGACAGATTGCATTAACATTTTTAACAAGGTGTGAATACAAAAAGTTGCGTATGCTGTCCAATTTTTAGTTTTACAGTGGAAAGTGTTGTTCAAAATGTATTGTCATTTGCTAAGTGTAAATTAAGAAAAAAAAACGTTTTGGATGGAGTTTTTTCTTTAGTTTTTGACACTCGACTCGAGAACATGATTGCTTTTCTCGCGAACCGAACATAACAGGAATGTTGAATCGTCCCTTCCCTTTTTTTTTTTTTTCTCCCTTTCTGGACTACGTCTGATGTTGCTGCCTGTTTTTTTTTTTTGTTGTTCTTTCACCATCTCAGTTGCACCTTTTCATCTATTAACAGACAAACCGCGCGAAATGTTCACAAGCCACATGTTGACAAAGCTGAAGTGGCATCCGTCCACTTTCAAGCGCGGTAAGGCGGCCTCGTGCGGGCTGCAGGCTCAAATCCCTCGACGGCTGCCACGATTTAAAGTCTCTAATTAAGTGGCTAACTGTGAATCCATCGCCATGCTCCTTCCTCACCCCAAGCAGAAGGAGGAGGGTTGCCATAGATTTAACGCCAGCATAGAAAAGAGCGATGGAGAGAATAAAAGTGGAAGTGAGAGGGAGGAGGGGGGGGGGTCTATCTGGGCCAACAAACACTTCATCTCTGAGCGGGAGCGCCTTCCAGAGGAGCGACAGACGTGTGCTAATTTATGGAGATGGGACGTTGGCCGCTCTGTTTTTCCAGGTTAGCGAGCCGCAGTGGGTGCCCCTCGGCAATAAGAGACGGGCCGTGATTGGTCATTTTATCAGCTAGTGTGGGGCACCCGCATCAGTGTGCGAGATCCGCCGGAAGGACGAGCTGACGTATGCGAAGGACAAACAAGACACTTGAAAAAAAAAAGAAAGGGGGGAAAAAAAGAAATGCTTTGACGCTGAAGTCTTCTCTCGATACGAAGCAGAGCAATGAAACAGATATTTTGCAGAACCATCTTCAATATAGAGAGAGAGAGCAACAAAAAAAGGCACTTAAAATGACCTATAAAATTTTTTTTTAATTGAACATGAAATATTTAAACAGCAAAATGTGATGAGCTCAAACACAAAAGCGGACAGCTCCACTTTGGGGGGGTGATTTGAAAAAATTAGTTTTCTTTTTATGGTTCCAGGTTAAAAGCTAATCATTTTTATTTAGGATATTCCAAGTTATCAAGCAATTCGGAGGCTAATTTGAAATAAAATCTAACTTTGTCTGTCAAGGGTCTTTAATGTCCATGAAAATAATTTTGTTGAAAAATAGTCAAGTCGAAGCTCTTCAAATATCTTGTTTTATAATTTGAGGTGTCACACATACCACAAAAAAAAAAAATAAAATCTCGACGTCAAGTTCACTATTCTGTTTAATGTGTTTCTTTTCGCAATAAGCTTTTTTTGTCTGCTTTTTGGTCCGAAACCGTTTTTTTTTTGTCCATTTTGTTGAAGTGGTAGGTACGCTGCTTGTCATCTCAGACCACAAAATCGTGTGGGTCTTGAAAGATCCAAATGCTCGCCTGAATGATGTCAACATGGCAAACTCTTCTCTGAAAACGGCTGGCAATGAATGAGTTCACCTACTGCCCCCCCCCCACCCCCTTCTCCACGGCTCACACATTTCAGACCAACTAAAAGCTGACACCAGCTGACTAATGCAAACCGTTTCTCTCTTCCAATGAACTTTTAAGCCCAAAAGTTACATTTTAAAGCCTTTTTAAAGCAAGCCGGATTTCTTGATCGACAGTTTGGTGGCCTCTGGGCATGTTTTCCCCCCCTCTCGCTTTTCTATATACAAACGCTAGAGCTACCAGATGTTAAGTTGTTCTCCACGTTAAAAAAAAAAGCATCAAAGGGGAACCTGTGTGAGGAAGATAACAAGCTCGTTTAGTCTTTAAGTTTTTCTGCAGCAGTGGTAGAAATATTTGATCTGGTCCTTGTCAAAGAAAGTCTTTCCTTAAGCACTTTTACACACTTCAAATGTTTTGACAGCTGCCTCTTAATTAGCTCCCACGTCGTCTTAAAAGCTTCCCGCATTGTTCCCAATGCCGCGGCTGTGTCTGGCTGTTCACTTCTCCTTTCACGCCGCCTCTTAAAATCCTTCCAATTTTTTTTCCCGTCGTCATTTTGTGTGAAAGGCACCGACACGGAACGAGAGGTCCAAGTTGACCACGTGAGCTTTTATTTTCCAAGCATCAAATTGTGACAACAGACACTGTCGATTTTTTTTTTTTTTGGGGTCATTATAGATAATGTGAAAATTCACTAAGCAGCTCCTGTTGATTAAAAAGTGTCTGCCTGATTGTGCGCTTTGCTATTCACAAATTCATCTATTTATCTTTTTCTTTGTTGGCCTTTTGCTGAAAAAAAAAACCCAGACGGATTTGTGCACATTTTCTGCGCCTTCTGTACCGCCTTTGGAAAGTAATAATTGTTGAGCAAATCGCCGTGGCAACTTGTCTAGTTGAATCTTAAAGTGATTGGCTATTTTCATCGTGAGTGGCTATTTTCGTCGATAAACAACTTAAGTTTCGCACTCTCTGACCCACACACGTGTCCCTTTATTGGCCGTACATTTCGCTGCTCAACAGTAAAGTTGACTCTTGGGTTCCACTCCCCGAATGTATTGATCGGGAGGATGAGCCAGGACATCTGAAAATCAACTCGTTTCCATTTTTTGTGTGTCTGCGCAGCGGAATCGGTCGCAACTGGCCGTGGGCGTCGGGCGGCAGCAGCATCCTGGCCGAGTACGGAACGCTGCATCTGGAGTTCATGCACCTCAGCAAACTGTCGGGAAACCCGGAATTTGCCCAAAAGGTATGAGGTCTTCCAATTCCCCGAGACACAACAGTTTTTAGTGCTGTCAAACGATTAAAATATTTAATCGCGATCAAATGTATAATTTCGTAGTTAACTCGGAATTAGCCATAATTAATCACAAATTTTGATCTATTCTAAATTTCCTTTGATTTCTTTTTCTTCTATTTTTCCCATTTTAATGCTCTCATCAACATGGAATCGTGGATCCGTTTTCTTTGTGCAAAATGCAAATACTGAAACAGCAATTTCGATTTTCAAATTTACATTAACATTTTTCACTCAGCAGTTATTCAAAGTTGGAGCACATTTTATTATTTTAGAGCAACGTAACATCCGCTGTGACGTGGTGCCGCATTAATCGCGCGATAAAAAAATTAATCGAGTTAAATTTGTTTTAAATTAATGCTGATAATAACGCGTTAAACTGACAGCACTAGTTTTTTTATTTTCTTTGGAAACCTTACTTGGAATCGCTTTAAATATTTTGTGTAATTATTTCCTGTAGTATATTAAAAAAAAATGTGAAGTGGAAATTTCTTGACGGTTTTTCCTCCTAGGTGATGAACATCCGCAAAGTTCTCAATCGCTTGGATAAACCTCAGGGACTGTATCCCAATTACCTGAACCCAAACAGCGGCCAGTGGGGTCAACGTAAGTACTTACAAAAGTGCTTGTTTTATTTCGGGGGGGGGGGGTTGCTGGAGTGGATTAATGGCATTTCCATTGTCCTGAGTGTCATTGCCGATGTTTACGCTGCACATTTAGAGAGACATAAGAGCCAATGTCGAGTCAGTACATTTAATGTTGGATTGCTTTCAGGGGCTCCATTTTGGGTCCATCATCATAATCCTCCTGATCCTCCTCATCAATACTTGAAAAGACTGTTTTGTTTTTGGTTTTTTGTTTTTAATCGAGTGAAACTCGCTCTAGAAAACGCTCCGACTTATTTCAGCGTCTCCAAGTTGAAAAGAAAAAGCAATTTTTCTCGCTTAATTATTCATAGAGACGCAAGCTCTCGTTTTATACACAGCGGCCTTGCATCAAATAAGAATATTTGTTTCATCCTTTTTTTTTTAATGTTGACTTACTTTTTGTTGCTTTTACTTGATGATGCTTTAAATGTGGTCCCGCACCTCTTTAGCTTGCGTTAAAATCTTCATCCCAAGTGCGTTGTTGTCATAATTAGCATTTAGCCGAGTATTTATACAAATAGAATCAACATTATTTTTTATTTTATTTTATTTTTTTGTACACTGACTTCAGACAGCAACTTTCAACCTCAACAAAAAAAACTGCTTTAATGCTTCTTTGGCTCCAGAAAGTCATTACGTAATTACCATGAAATGCATTTGCTGCATAATTTATGACCTTGGGGTGTTTGCAACCCCCCCCCCCCCACTCCCCCCAAAAAAGTTGAAAAATCCTCCACTGGATTTTCATGAGCCGATCATCTGCTGCGTCGCAGCTGCAGCTGTCGCCTTGAAAGAGTATCTTTCGTCTTTGGTTTGTCAAATGATTTCCATCATGCTCTATTTAGAGCATCTGTCACTCTCTCCGTGTGTTTTAACGGCACACCATAGCTGAAAATGCCCTTTATTTTATTTGGGGAGGGGGCCATTAGACGATCGCTAACGATGCTAATAATCGGCACAACAATGAATCGCGAAGTTATTTCATGACTCCACCCAATTTGGTGATTGTCCTTTTTGTATTTGTCGTTTTTGCAGATTTTTATTTGATTTTATTTCGAGTTATCTTAAAATGTCGGATATTTTGCTGTTTTCGAGATAAGGGAAGAACAGTCTTAACTTGGACTTGATTTTGTTAGATGCTAACCACATACATTATATTTATTCTTATAGGGCTTTTTCCTTGTGAGATGAATCAAAATGTCCTTTTCTTTTGTTTCCTCATCATCATCATCATGTCACTCGCTGACACCTCCTCTCCCGCCAAACACACGCACACACACGCACACAGTTGACATGGCTTTCAACACAACAGAGGTGGCGCGTGATGGAGCTCCACTGTCAGTCTAATCTGAGAGCTGGCGAAGAGGATGATGATGATGATGATGATGGAGGAAGAGGTTAATCTGGACGCTTGTATTGCAGATCATGTGTCTGTGGGCGGACTGGGCGACAGCTTTTACGAGTACCTGCTCAAAGCCTGGCTCATGTCTGACAAAACGGACGATGAGGCCAAGAAGATGTATTATGACGCCCTGCAGGTAACGCGCGCGCGCGCGCACACACACACACACACACACACACACACACACACACACACACACACACACACACAAACCAAACACTCGCTCACACACAAACCAAACACTCGCTCACACACAGACATGTTTCTTGTGTATAGTTTCACATTTTTCGACTTTGTGTGGAATCCTAATGTCCACTAAGCCTGGCCCTGGTGCAAAACATCCAGTTGGGAAGACACGCCCTCACACACGCGTCACTCCCTCTTACTTTCTTCACACACTCCGTGCGGCTGAGTGATTGTGAGTTACTTTAGTCCTGATGTCGCCTCGGTCCATGCGGTGATGCATTGTGGGAGTCGGAGCAGATGGCGGGATGCTTACGTAGCGTAGCCTAGCGCATCTGAACCCACCCCGCACAAGCCCGATCAGACTCATCTGCTCACACTCAAACGTGCACGTTGTCATCGCGGCATCTTGAACGCAACATTAATCTTGAGGAGATACTTTACCCGTAATCCCCCTTGATCCCATGGATTAAAAGTGATTTATTTGTTGAGAGGAGACGCCACAAAGTGGATCAGGCGTCTTTCTTGAATTGGCTCTTCTTAAAGGGCCAGTGCACACACAGTCGTAAACTTGGTCGGTTTTCTGAATCACTTCTTCAAACCAAAACGTCCTGTATCTTTTTTTTTTTTGGCATGGCTGCTGCTTACTTTTTTTGTGGGTCTGCTCATGATTGAAATGTCTCCCAAATATCATACTGCAAAGTGAAACTGGCTTGATCGGCTGAATTGTACAACTCAATTTATGCAAGTTTAAGGTGAATGACAAAAACTGGCCTTCCCCATCCGTCTAGAATATGAATTTAGAAATTAGAAAAAAAAATCTTGCAAATTTTCTAAATTCCTTCTTTGCAGGCCATCGAGAGCAGCCTAATGAGGAAGTCGAGCGGAGGCTTGACGTACATCGCCGAGTGGAAGGGGGGCCTTCTGGAACATAAGATGGGTCACCTGACTTGTTTCGCCGGCGGCATGGTGGCGCTCGGTGCCGACGGGGCGCCCGACGACAAGACAGGCCACCAGATGGAGCAAGCGGCCGAGATCGCCAGAACCTGTCACGAGTCCTACTCCAGAACCGGTAATAGAGAACCAACCACTTCATGTCCAAGAGTGACATTTCCATCCTCAAGGTTCTATGATTTGTTTTTGTTTTTTTTAAGCTTTGAAGCTGGGCCCAGAGGCGTTCCGTTTCGATGGCGGCGTGGAGGCCATCGCCACGCGCCAAAATGAGAAGTACTTCATCCTGCGGCCCGAAGTCATCGAGACCTACATGTACATGTGGAGGTTCACCCACGACCCAAAGTACAGGGAGTGGGGCTGGGAAGCCGTCATGGTAATGGAACTTTTGCATCAATACCATTCTCACAGGAAGAATAAAAATCCCGCAAGTAGTGACTAGGGCTTTTTGAAAATAAATAAATTAAAAAAAAAAAAAAAAACAAGATCACACATTCGCATGTTTCTCATGTTAGAGGTTTCGGAGAGAAAGTCAGAGAGGCCAGACTATGATGGTTTGGACATGTCCAGAGGAGAGAGAGTGAATATATTGGGAGAAGGATGCTGAGTCTTAACCCTAACCCTAACTGCCAGGCAGGAGGCCAAGAGGAAGACCGAAGAGGAAGTACATATATGGATGTAGTGAAAGAGGACACGAAGGTAGCTGGGGTGAGAGAAGAGGGTGAACAAAACAGAGTTAGATGGAAGCAACTGATTCGCTGTGGCGACCCTGAAAGGTGAAAAGCCAAAAGGAAAAGAAGACACGGTTTTGTTCATCATAATTCAGTGGGCATTGTGCTACCTCCAGCTGGTGTGCACACCTTTGCCACCAGGGGGCAGTGTAATACCTAGCCAACTTTCAACAACAAAAAAAAGCCTGGATTTGAACCCTCAACCTCTGAACTGTGATACTGATGTGCTAATGACTACACAAGCTTCTTTAAAAACAAATACAAATTCTCACATGCCCCGATAGTGACCTTTGAACCCGCTGTCCCACAGGCTTTGGAGCAGCACTGTAAGGTCGAGGGAGGCTACAGCGGCATCCGAGACGTCTACGGGTCCACGCCGAACCACGACGACGTGCAGCAGAGCTTCTTCCTGGCTGAGACGCTCAAGTAAGACGCAGAAGAAAACAAGCATTTGTTTCTTTTTTTTTTTCGCAATTAGAAGCCATAGAATCCTCCAAAACGTCCGAAATGGTTATATTAAATAAGTGATCCAAAATGGGACATCAAAAAAACCTGAAAGTGACATTGCCCTAAAAGTGTTAAATATTGCAATGGCTCGCAAGATGAGCCCATATCTCAAATTTAACAAAGGTGACCAGGAACATTCGATACTCTTCTTGGTCTGTCCTTTGTGTTTTATTTTTACACATTTGTAACATTCTTAAAGTAGCGAGAGAACAAATATTACGCCATTTAATTTTGGGGGATCCATGCAGCATTTTTTTGGCGGGGTGGAGCAATGAAGTGTGAAAATAGCTTAAATATATTTGAGTACTGTATGGATATTGTGACAGTTAAAAATGACTTTGATGAGATACATGCTTAACAATCGTTACACATCCATAACCGGTTATGCTGACGCTGCTTCCCCAGGTATCTGTATTTGCTATTCTCCGACGACGGCCAAGTCTCTTTGGAGCACTGGGTGTTCAACACGGAGGCTCACCCCTTGCCCGTCATTAGGAAGGAGCCACCAGAGCAGACCAACGAGGTGGAGTAGCAACGACTTTGGGGAACCTTGTACAACCCCTCTAAGGTTTGAATTTCTGCCGTCTGGAAGATGACTTTTTTTGACACTTCATTTAACTGGATCGGAGCAGACTCTCGTCTTTTGCGTCTTCTCTTGGGTGTTTTTTTTTTTTTTTTTAAATACTCAGATGTGGTCCTGTTGTTTTTCCTGGCTTCCACGATGACCTTTTACATAGAGCGTTGAAAGGCCAGGATTTTTTTCGGACACCGTTTTAAGTGTGACGAAGATGGACGACATCCCTGTGCCACGTCGTCATTGACAGGAAAAGACTAATTTGGCCTTCAAGAGACAGAGACAAGATGTTTCCACTCGCTACTCAGTGGCATCACTTTCTGTGATCGTGTTTACAAGACGCAGTCGTCATCGTTTCAGCTTTTGTGTGTTTGAAAGCTTTGACTTCATCAGTTTCGATCCAACAGTGTAGCATTGGAAGGCACTTCAAAAGCTGAAAGAAAAACTTTGGAGGGTGGGTGGGGCGGGGGGTCTTTTTGTCCTCACACGAAAGCATGTCGATGAAATAATCGCACATCAGAACAGCTCTCACCCAGACCTTTAATTCGAGATATGACTTGATGCTAACAATGTAGCTTTGTGAGGCTAGTACTAGCACAGCATGAGGTTTGCCTCCAAACATTCTGCCTTTACAAGGGATACAAATGCCATTTTCTTTTGGGATTGTCAAGGGTTTGATAAAACTCACATTTAGTGAAAGAGAGGCCCTAAAATGAGCTTCCACCACGAACATGTTTGTAAAGGCAGAACTATTTTACTGGGACCTTTTGAGCAGCTGTTCCTACTGTTATGACCACACGTGGAGGTGACCGCTCGAGAAGACGTCGACTAGTCTTTGGACCTCTGTTGTTGTTTTTTATCACGTTCCATTGTTTTTTTGTTTTTTTTTAAGTGGGAAGCAAGCAGCTAACCGTCCAAATTGTTGATTTTGATGTTTTTCTTCAGCTACAGCATGAGAAAGGCTGTCGTCCCCCGTTCAAGTCATCGTCGCGTCGTTCTAGTTGTCGGCGGCGACTCTGTGCTTTTTGATGGATGCTTGTTGGGTCGGGAACCCGTGTCCCCGTAACCCCTCGCTCAAAAGCCACTCTTCATCTTGTGCCTTCGCTCCCAGGCTGCTCGCACAAACGAAACCAGGCGAGAAGAATGAACAACGTAGCTTTAAGATTGACAGGGGGCAGTGAGCTGGTGTTTATCGCGTTGAATACGGTATGTTCCAGACCCACGAACAGTTCAAGGCTGCAACATAGAGACCATATCATTAAAAAAAAAAAAAAGTTATTGTATCTAAACTTTAAACACAAAGTTTAAACAACTACCAGTTCATCTTACGCAAGTCAGCTAGCTTAATGCTAACATATTCAGTGGTGCCTTGAGATGCAAGTTGAATTTTTTTCCATGACCGTGCTTGTATATGAAAACGTCTTTCCCTATTAAATTGAAGGGAAATGCACTTCATCTATTCCAGCAACCCACCCCCAAAAGAACTCCCAAATTGTTTTTTAAAGATGTTTTATAATGATAAACATTGCGCTCAAACGTAACATTGAGTATGAAACCACAGTAAAAACATCTGCTCGCTACATAACCTTCAAACACGGAAAGTGAGCACAAAACATGGCTGTACCTAATGTTTTGTCCATGCTGTTTTTTCTTGTAGTTATTTTTATTTTTTATTGATGGGGGGGCAAAAACTGCATTAGTGCCACTAGCTGATAATCGTCCTTTGCCACGGTGGAGATCTTAAGCGCATGTGTATCTTTTTTTCTATTTCTTCTATCCCAAGACAAAGAATTGTCTAATTGACAACTCATGTCTTGGAAACTTGTAAGTCAAGGCACTCGTATCTCAGGGCAGCACTAAATGGGAAACTTAGCATAGCTATTTTGGTAATTATAACCCTTCACACAACACACGGAGCAGTAACACATGTAAGTGAAGCCCTGGAAAACTCAGAACACCCAAATAAAATGTATTAATGGCATTCGTGTTTATTTTAATAAGTTTCTGCAAATAGCTACTTTAAATGAAAGGAACTCTAAATTCAACCTTTCAAGGCCTTAAACGAGGTGGCAATGGCGAACCGCGATAGAGCTGGTTTCACTGAACCAGAACAGGCGCACTCAAAGTGATTAGTTGGTTTTTATTGCCCCCTGCTGGTGAACATAAGTATTTCCCTTCACTGGATAAACTGCTGGCTGAGTTTCCTGTACTACACTGACACCTAGTGGTGCGGCGCCTCACTTACGACTTGCTTCAGACTGTCACTTAACTGTATTGCTGGACGTATTTTGGGGGAGGGGGCTTCGGTTCCCAAATCCGCACACTCACTCTGCAGTCCGAATGAACTTCCCGATTTCATCCACTTGACGTTGGCATGTATTTTCTGTACAGCACTGACACCCAGTGGACGGATGGCTCCATAGCAGCCAATTTCAGACAGATTTGAGTAAACAGTATTCAAGGTAACATTTGTTACAGGTATGGTCTATTTTTGTTTTGATTTCCGACTCACAGTTGATTTGATCACATTGGCAGTCTTCACATTTGGTCCAGTCAACATACAACAAAGTGATCATTTGAAAGTGGACAATTAATCGAGGACAATTAATTTGTGATTGTTTTTGATTGTCATGTTTGATTGTGTTAATTTATTATTATTATTATTGTTACTGTGTACGTTTTTTTCGGGGAAAGGTGAGAGTGGCGAAGAAGAATCAAGTTGGGTGGAACAAAAACAGCAAAGAGAAAAATGACATGGCAGGACAATGTGTGTGAATGTACCAGCCAATGTGAAGTGAATTCAGTTTCACACCCTTTTTTTGTTTTTGTTTGTTCGTTTTGGGGCTTTTTCTCTGTTTTGTTATTTTAAGACTTTTTATTATTTTGGGTCATTTTTGTTGTTTCAGAAATGTGGTTCTTTTTGGTCTTTTCTGCCTTGTAACTTTTTATTTTCATGTTTTATTTTTGTCTTTAATTTTTTTTCATGTATTAGGTTATTTTTGTCCATTTTTGTGTGCGTGTGTGTGTGTGTGTGTGTGTGTGTGTGTGTGTGTGTGTGTGTGTGTGTGTGTGTCCATTTTAGTTGTATTTTGGTTTTTATGTTCCATTTTTTTGTTTGTTTTTTTTAGTCCCGTTTTTGTGTATTCTGTTTGTCCGTTGCTCAGCTTATCATTCCTCTTTGTTAATTTTTATTTCCAGCCCTTTTTATTTTGATGTTTTTTTCTACATTTTGGGGGATTCCTGTCTGTTTTTAATTTGTTTTGTTTTTACTTTTTCATTTTTTGTCATCATGGGGATAACTGATGACACTTTGTTGTCTTCCTGCTTTTATTTTTCTCTTTCTCAGGTTTCTTTCCTCAGAACTTTCTCACCCCCTCCAACCCCTTCGTAACCCAAATGTCATAAAATCATAATTTATGGCCCTATGTCCATAAAGTAACAAGAAAAAACTATTATGACAAACATGCTGGGAGAATCGACATTTTCAACTGGAATTTAGGTTTCCTTTTGTTTGATTTTGTTTGTAGCGTTGCTAACTTTACTCCAAATAAGGTTTCAAGACAGGGTTAGGGTTTCAAAGTAAGGTTTCAGGGCAGGATTGGGGTTTTAAAACTGTTTTAAATCGAAGTCTCAAAACTGGATTATGTCTTCAAATTACAGTTTTCATCATGAATTAGGGTTTCAAGACAGGCATATGTTTTCGAATTTTGGTTCCAAATAAGGATTTTTGAGCCATGTGTAAGGTTTCTAGACAGGGTTGGGTTTTAAAACTGCGATAGAATTTCAAGACCGGAAGACGGGGAAAGTGTTTTAAGACTGGGATAGGGTTTACGATTAGGGTTTCAAGACAGAAGTAAGGTTTCAATTGGGATTTTGTCCAAGACAGGAGAAAATTTGTGTGTGTTTCCAGTTGCTAATTTCACCATGCGATTTTCAACATTTGAAGTCATTAGAATTGTTTGTCACATAACGTTGGAATTTGTTCACGTTGACTTGCGTCATCGGCAAAATGAGGAAACCTTCAGCATTTTTGTTTGCGGGTGGCGTGAAACAAATGACGTTTGACTTTTTATGCTCTAAACGATAAAATCAAGTTTACAATTAAGTGATCGAGACAAATGTGCACTTTTAGATTTTTTCGGAAAAGGCGCGTCCAAAATATTTGACGTCTTTTGTTTAAATTGTGTTCGACGAGCGACTCGTATCGTGTTTAATATTCGGAATCTGTGACAGCAATCTCGGGATGTGAACATTAGCAGAGAATCATTCTATTTTTTGGGGGGTGTGTTGATGCAATATTTTCATTTGTTGATTTATTTCGTATGTTTGATTTAGTGGCGCGCTGGCACTCGTATATACTGGACAGTACGAGGCTCACAATGTTTTGAATCAATTCGATAATTTCGAGAATCACTGGCTTCATTTGAGGAGCAAATTTCTAAATTTGAGGAGTATATATATATATTTTTTTTTTTTGGTGGGGGGGCGCAATTCCTGTTTTTCATGGTCGTTAATAACGTAGTTTCCAATATTTGTGTGACCGATCGCGAGCTGGCCGAGTCCCACTTCCGCGCGAATGACGAGGTTTTTCTGTGCTCATTTGTGTAATGTGACCTTCTCACCACCCGGTGGCAGTAGGGGAGCGCAAGATGAGGAACCACAAGGTTTTCTTTTTTTGTTCACTTTCGTTCTTTGCAGATTTTGTGAACTGGTTTGCCCATTAGGGTTTCAAGACAGCGGGACGGTCTTTAAAAACAGGGTTAAGGTTTAAAACCTCTGTTAAAGTTTCAAGACGGGGAATTTAGGGTTTTAAATGTACGGTTGCAAGACATGGTTTGGGTTTCAATACGGCGAATTTAGGGGTTTAAACCGAAATTTAGGGTTCCCGTTATGGTTGGGGTTTAAACTTTGAGACTGTGTTCGGGTTTCAAGCAAGGGTTCAACTTTCAAATTAGGGTAAATGAGAGGTGGGCTTCTACATGTAGGGTTTCACACCTTGTTCCAAAACGGTAAGTTTCGGGTTTTGTTGGCATATGCATGAAGAAGCAGATGTACACTTTTATTTTTTTCCTGTTCATTAGCCCTGACCTGAAATTCATGTGGCCGTCAAAATTAGAAATTTCAAAACATCGCTTGAAAAAGTTGTAGCATCAGTCTTGTTGCGTACTTTTTGTTTGTTTGTTTGTTTGTTTATCCAACATTCTAACACGCTGACATGACTTTTGTTTTCTGCATGCCAGACGGACCCATGCACGTAGCGACTTAGTGAAATATTCCATTTGAAGCCGAAAAGTATTTTTGTTGTCTGTCGGCATTTTTATTGGCAAAATATCCCATTTACAAAGGTCCCCTGTTGTTCGCAGTCGGGGACATGGACTCGGCAAAAAATTGTGTATGATTGACGGCCAGTATAAATGTATTTGAAGGGGATGTCATGAAGACATTCACTACGAGGTGGGGAGGATAAAGAATACATACCTGTGAGTGTTGTCATGTTGCCTTTCTAAATGTGTTCAATTAGCCGTTGTATTAATGGACCGAAATACATTAGCGGCTGAGACTGAGCAAAAATTCAAATTGACTGGAAGTGGCGTTACTGATTCTAATGCTAACATTTTTGGTGCCTTTTTTCCCCTGACAAGAAATGAGTTTCAAAGAGAGAGGCTGCAACATCAACAGGAGCGAGCATCTCCCAGCATGCTTCACGGCGTCAGAGCTTGATTTATTCGCTGATAGGTAGCGACATCACCGCATTTCCCTTGGCGACACACACACACACACACACACAATTGTAACAAGCGCTGTGTTGTGACAGGCACGCCATCAGGCAACAAAAAGTGAGCGATGTCGTTACGATGCACGCCATGTGAAGACCTAACACCTTCTCCTTCGGGTTCTTCTGTTAGTTCTTCAGTTGTGACACGCTCCCGCGCTGTTTATGAATAAGCAGTGAGATCTTCCCTCTGATGATCTTTTGAGAAAAGGTCTGATATTTCTGGACCAGAAAGTCTGTGTGCTAAGTAAAGTAATGGCGTGCTTGTCTTGAAAATGTTTTATGTGCTTCTGGGATGTGACATGGATGTTGATGCATTTTGCTGCACCTTGGTCCTGTCGATGACAAACTTTTAAAACGTGACAGTGGGGAAAGACGTGCCCGAAAAAACAAAACAAAACAAAAAAAAAAAAACATTTAAATGCATTGCGTTTAGAATAAAAGGAATAAATAATTGAAATATTGAATACATTCTAAACGTATTTAACCAAACAAAAAAAAAAACAATTTAAATGCATTGCGTTTAGAATAAAAAGAATAAGTAATTGAAATATTGAATACATTCTAAACGTTTTTTAAAATGTAAGCTGGTAATTGTTTTAATGAGTTAACAAAAGGCGGGAAAACATATTGTATGGTCTTTCTAGCTACTGTTTTATTTTGCTCATCAATAAAATAATTTACTTCTCTAAAAATGTTATCGTCATCACCAATATGGCTCGTTTGTGCTTGGGGAGGAGTTTCGGTTCCATTGACACTCATTTGTGTAATTGTCCGTGAACGCATCGCCGCTTGTCCCACTGCCCCTGAACGCAGTACAGACTGTTGAGGTGATCCATGGCAACAGGGGCGCACCAGCAGCCGAGCTCCGGAGGCTGACGGGGAAGCTGAGGTTGCGGGTGGGCTGCCGCTGCGTCCGTTCGTCCCTCCGGCGTACACGTCTCCGACCCGCCAGTCTCGCGCGTGCCCAAACGCACCTCCATGTAACCGCGGAGCAGTGAGGGGAGGACCAATCCGGCGCGACGGCTCCTCATTTGGGCTCCAAGGTGACCGACCGGGGAGGTGGGGAGCCAGACGGCAGCCTGACTTGCGCTGCACGTCAGCGGCAGGTGAAGCCGGCCGTACCCCGACCTCGGGGCGCTCGCGGCGGCGTCGTTCATGATGCCCGCCACTGACATCTCCGGAGCTTAAAATTCTGCTCGTCACTTTTTTTTTTTCCGCGTCAAGACCAGAAGCAAAATGGGACATTTTTTAAACAGCTTGCTGCGTCATGTTTTTAGCCAGGTTTGTGTAAAAAATAAGTCTTCTTTTTTTTTTTAATTATTAAAGACCACATCCCCATCAAGCATTTGAAGCATCATCGTGAAGATGGCGACTGGGTCGGGATGGCAGCAGTATTACTGCCCTGCCGGTCAGGGGAAATACACTTCATCGTCAACGTCGTCCACGTCCACAACCTCCTTCCAGTCCGGCCTGGCCATGGAATATACCCAAGACCTGCACTTAAAAATGAGCAAGAAGATCGCCCAGCTGACCAAGGTAAGGCACAGATGTGTGGAGGCCTTTTTGCATCCCCGAGTAGCGATGCCACACCGCTGCTTTCAACTCTTCGCCCAGACTCCGTTCAGAAGTGTGCAAATATTAGGTTTGCACCCTCGGCGTTGTGGATTTCTCATAGATAACACAATAATTCGCATTTACCTCGAATTCGTACAGTCCTCAAATTAAATCGGAGTTGGTAACGTAAATTTGCATCGGTGGCACCGTGTGCTTAACTGAGTTTTAAACACGAGAACGCGTCCGATTTTAGCCAAGTGCTCATCAATTTTGATTGTTTTATTGAATGCACGCTGAATTTGAGAGCAGCCTCACGTGTTGCTGTCAACGCCGCCAAACGGCACATGTGCATGCACGAACGCCTTGGGGGCAAACAATCCTTAAATTAGGCGATTCTTAAAGGAAGTATGGTGTTGGCATTCTGTCGCTCCAGAGTGAGCGATGTGTGCTGCCCGAAGGTGAAAACGTTTTGTCGGGATGCTGCATCCATCAGCGAGTCACATGCATGGTCATTAGCCACAACATTACACATCACATCAGTCACTAATCAGACATAGCAACAATCGGTTGACATTTTCTTGCATGTTCATTTTGATATTTTGGAAGCAGAGGCGGCAACTTTGCTCGTGGGATGAAGTCTGTCAAATGTAACCGATTTTTCACATTTAACAGCAATCAAAATAACAATATCCTTCTTTCATCATGAAATTTGACAATTATTCCTAACAAAAACATACACACAAATATGTGAACTGTCTATTACCACCACATTTTCATGTTTCTGAAGAAATATGTATTTGAACGGTCACGGGGAAATTGTCAAACAGTCAAGTCATCTTTCCCCATTGAAATGAATGCCAATGCCATTAATCTGTTCCGCCTCACCAAAAAACGTTTTGCAATGTGTAGTAAAATTGAAGCCTGCATAATATGGTCACTGATAAAAAATAAATAAATAAAAAAAAAACACTGACTAGTTAAAATGTAAAACATTAAAATAATTACACTGCGCATTTTGATTAATTCATTGCAACTCCTTCTGCATGTCACTCTTTGTTTGATGTTAAGTTTGACAGTAAACTAAATAGCAGCTCAACTTTTAATCGCTGCAAGGACTGCATGTTCATTCCGGTTAGGGGGCTGTATGTGTATGTATATATTATGTGTATATGGATAATGTGTATATTTGAGTGGATTTGTATTTGCTCATGATCCAATGCCCTTTATCTATTTCCTATGCTATATTGAACAGCTTAGCTTTTTTTTGGGGCTTTTTTTTATAGCAATGAGCTGTTTAAGCACACAGCCAAGTAAATACAAGTGCTCTGAGCTTGTATAATGCAAGCAGCCAATATTTCACGCCTCTGCTTACTGACTCTAACCTTTCAAGGTTAGTCCAAAACCTCCAGCCTTGCCTTGGGGGAGGTCTGGGCTTTGATCCCCAACAACAAATGACAAGTTACTTGGCAGGTTGGAACTCACGGAGGATTTGAGTGTGTCATTATAAAGCCGGGGGTCTGGCGGCGTCTCACACGTTCACACACGCTTGCTGTTGGAGGCACAGGACACACTTAAATCGGAATAGCGGAGGCTGCCAGACCAGGTGGCGTCGTTGAAATTTGAATGCAGTGCTTTTAAAATGTAAAAAAACAATCAACATTGAGTAAACAAGGTGGAAGGAAAACATTTATCATTGGTTTTCTGTTGCGTTAGCAAAACCGGTGCATTCTGAATGTGAGTCACCAAGTATGCCGACCGTATTCTTGCGTCTCATCCTTCCCTATTTCCCCTCGAAGAGGCAGACGTATGAGAACAAGTAAATGCGCCCCCTAATGGCTGTGATTAATATAGCATTTGCTATCAGCACATTCTGATTGGATGCACAGTGCTGGTTTGAGATTACTTTATTAAGGATCAAATACAAAATCCGTAATATACATTTGACTTAAAAATATGTTTCTTAATTAAAATGTACTTAGTCATAATCCAAAAAAAGATAATTAGTGGGCTTATTTCATTACTGGGAAAATGAATTTGTGAATACGGAATGAGCACATTTGGAATCACGTGGACAGATTGGGAAGGTGATGGAATGGTATAGAAATATATTGAATGTTATCGAAGGATGTGGAATGCTATGGGTGAAAAATGTGGAATTTTGGTATTTGGGGAATTTTTGGTTGAAAATCGTTCCCAAGGTGAATTGAATGAGTTGAAGATTTTTAAATTTGAATGATGTGAATATGTCATTGGGAATGAATGGGGATTTTTTTTTGGCGGGGGGGGGGGTGTGACAAATGTGGAATTGTGGGAAAAAATGAGATTTTGAAATGAGGAAAATTTATAGCCCGCATGGTGTAAATTTTTGGCTGACCCCATACACCCCCAAAGAGCAGGAAGTGATGTCACAACTGTCCAAAGGCAACCGCATATTTCGGCCCTCCCCGCATTTCCATTGCGCCGGCTTTCTAATCTCTATAAAACACCATTCTGGGAGAATGAAAAGCCAGAGGAGATTACGGCTTGAGTGTCTACCTGTGCGTTTGTGTGTGTGTGTGTTGAATTTTATTAACCTCTGCAGGAAGGATCTCCTTCTTCGCTCATTGTCACAATTCTTTGTCAGATTTCATTAAGATACTGCCGCTGTGCACGTGCTTTGGCACGCACATGGATGCTGAAACGCGCCGCTCACATTGAGTGGCGAGCATGATTTGATGGGTCATTGTAGCATCTCTTTCTTTTGATTGGCTAACCAGAAATCAGCTCATCAGCCAACCAGACTGCAAAACATCCTTGAGCGGTTGTCTCCCCGTTACCATGGAGATGCATTCAAGTTGTACCTGAATGTCAACGGAAGCACAGAATATGGAAGAGGAGAAACTGATATTATGTCAGCGGGCTTTGCGGCCACCGCGTGAAGGATGTCACTGCAAAATGGTGGCAGAGCATGACTCAGCATTCCGTCCGGGCATTTGAAATGTCATCGATAACTTCTGCACTCCATACACGACTGTCGCTTTTGCCTTGTATTGAATTTAGCGCATAGCATAGCATTTTCACACTGTATTTAGCTCATCCGTTCCGTCAAGAAGTTGGATTTAGCATCTTTAGCATTTTCACAGCATTCATCTCAGCAGTTTAATCAAGAATGTTGAATTTATAGAGTATATGTATCGTGTACTTAGAAGTTGAATGTCTGTGTTTAGCTTAGCAGTTGAATTTAGCATGAACGTTAGCATTTTAGCCCTTTTCCTTTAGCCCAAATTAGGCGTCGTTTGAGTCTTTCTCCGCTTCATTGGCACCGCAGCGCGCTAACGAGTCCGTCAAAGTAGAATATCCAACAACAAAAGAGCGCCACAGTTTCCATGACAACATACCCCCCCAAAAGTGTTCTACTTGCTGGGAGACAAATGCTCTCAAAAGGCAACAAGCATGAAGACCGAACACGACGCTAATATGCTGAGCCTCACACGACTATCTGGAGCACGTTGCTCTAATTATCGGAAAAGTTACAGGACGTGTTACTTTTATGTACTTCTAGTTTTTGAAGTTTAAAAAAAAAAAAGTTTCCTCCAGAGGTTTCAAGTTCTTTGGGGGAAAAATTCCAGTGGCTGGAAATTCACCGCGAAATATTACAGGGACTTCGAGCCACTCCACAATTTTATTTTATTTTTCATACGCTACGTTGAGGGGCTGGCTAATTATAACCTATAGCTGAAAAAGGAAAACCTGAACGGGTGAATTTGTGATTGGCAAAAATGTTTTTAACTAAAATAGTAATACTTTTTTTTTTTTTAAGCACTTTGGCCATACGGTGACTTGTCATGTGACCCAACGCCCCCACCCGCCCGCCTCCCCTGAGAGTGCAGCAGGTTTATCTCAGGCTGACGTTTTGTTCACTGACGAAATGCAGCATATGATGACACACAAAACACGAAGGCTGCAGGCTACACGCTGCCAACGTAAACTGATGGCAGCGCTAATGGGAGTCAGCGCTCCGCGCCCTGTGTGCGCGCGCCTTCCCAAGCTGTGTGCGGTTCTTCCTCCCCGCGTTCATCGTCATCTCATTCATGCCGAGCGGCACAGTGTACCAGTGGTTGGTATGTCTGCCTCACAGTCAAAAGTTCTGTGTTCCAATCCCCAGCCTTCCACTGCCGTGCGTTTCATTTCTCGTCCACGTTTTCCAGCACGCCGCGCTGCTCTCCACGTCGAGTCGGACCTTCTCGTATTGTCATTCCCGGTGTACCTAATGTAGTGTCCGGCGGCCCTCCGTGCATAACAGCGTTTTCCTACGGGGCAGGCGGTGTATGACATCAGGCCGAGGGTGGATTAGAGATTTGTAGCTTTGAGCAGCACGCCGCTGGTGACTCATCTGACCTGATTTTGCATAGCAGCAATAGCGCAGAGGCAGAAGCAAAATCAGCCACTCGGGCAGAAAAAGGAAGAAAAAAAAACGACAACAAAGCCTATGAAACACACTTGCATGGTGGATGTGTGACCATATGCTGAATGCTCTGATGTGTTACTCGCTGCATCCACAAATGATACATGTAGAGTCTATCTCAGGCATGGTGTCAAACTCGAGGCACGGGGGCCTCATCTGGCCCATCATGTCATTTTTTTGTTGCCCGTGATCAAAAATCGTCTGTCAACTTGTATGATGCTTGCTAAAATCTGTACCAAAATGTCAAAAACCAAAAAAAAAAAAAAAAAAAAAAATCAAGCTGAAATTGTTAATAAGACTGCAAAATCAAAATTTTCGGATGTGCTCTTTTACATGGACACCCTGTTCTCGGAATGTACGGTGGTCCTAAGGGGACAAAAGACAAACATGCTTGCCAAGTGCTACATCATTGTCCAAACAGAACGCAAGTTGACTGCATGGAGCTGGAAGCAAAAAGGCTCAGGCTCAATCTCATTTGGAGTCTTTTTGACCATTCCAGGCCACCATATTTCTTGCTCACTCATTTCAGAGTGAGACAGACTGTTCCTAATTGTGGTCCTCATCGTGTCCATACGACCATGGCGGACAGGGACTCTTAAACACACCATCATGACCAAATGATCTGCTTCAGAGTTATGCTCATGTTTGTCGTATGACAATATTTTGGGTCAGTAGTTTTTGTGTTTTTTTTTTTTGTGGACTGGTTTGTTCTTTGGTTGCTTTATTGGTTTGTGGGTTGGCTTGTGCGTTTTGTTAACTGTTAACTCGGATGATTTATTTCATTTGTGGTAGTAATATAGTAAGCAACTTTGGTCTTGATTTAGCGCGTGGCTAAAGCGCCAACATGACCACCAAAATGGCCGCGGCAATGGCTTGCCACCGAACGTGTTCTTTGTCACGTATGCCTCGCTTTCACTTCGCCCGACGTCCACTTCATCAAGCACTTCCCTCCTTACGCAGGTGGCTATGTCCAGTTGCCATGGAAACCTAGTCGGATATATAGATGTGTGTGTGTGTGTGTGTGTGTGAGAGTGTGAAAGAGAAAGTATTTAACCCCCCCCACCCACCCCCCATCTTTCGCTCCCCTGCCTTACCTGTCTGTGGTGCAGGTAATTACAGTCTTCCCACTCAGTTCTAAAAATATTCCGAGCCTCTGGAGGCAGGCAGCGGGCCAAATGTTCCAGATGGACTTTTATCAGCTTTGGAAAACATCGAAAAGGAAAGAAAACTTTTGAAGTGTTGGACACTGGACAGTATTATCACGTGTTCTCACTTGAGTTTAGCAAAGGTGCTAAATATTTCTCTTGTTGGCCGAGGTGGCTATGTGTTTTTTTTTTGGGGGGGGGGCTATTTGTTGAACAGTCCGCTTTCGAATTTTGTGGCTAGGCTACTAAAACAGTATTTGTTAGCTTGGTTTACTCAAGCATAGGCCTTGTTAGTTTGGTCTTTGGTTCGATACTTGTTCGTTAGTTTGGTCTTTGACATATTTAGTGAGTTCTATCGTTCAAAGCCAAGTGAAAACATCCTGATGTCTGTATCGCTCCAGCTAATTGTGCTTGTGTGTGCGTGTGGAAGTCAAGCTAGCAGTGGCATGAAATTAGAAAGTCAAGCACACATCGTCTTGCTCCGGTAAACCCGGCCGCGGCTGCCGCTTTTCTTTTCTTCCCTCTCCCGAGCCGCTCCATTCCCAAGCGCATCCGTGCAAAGACGTGCCCACCCGCTTCCGTCTCCCTGATTAGCGAGCGCCGCTAGCGGATTAAAATGTGATCACCACGCGCAACGGTCGCAAATCTTCGGGGGGCGGGGAGTGGAAATCACCGAGCGCATACAGTGAAACTAAATTATCTTCCACAGAGCTAATAGAATTATTAACGAAAATGATTTGTCAATTTCATGTCTTTTTCGGGGGGGGGGAGACTTTTTCGTGAATTTTAATAACTTTAGTCCAATGAAAGTCTGCTAGCGAAAGGCTGACATCGAATTGAAAACACCAATGACTAACGTATGCTAAAGAAAATAAGCATAGATGGTACGATGATTATAACAGCGGCTACTCAAACGCCGCAGCAATGCTTACAAACAGAGCATCCAACAATCTGCGATGTAAGTGGGTGCAAAATTGCGGGGGTTCAACTGGATTCTGATCTACTGAATTATTGAACAACTTTTGCCTTCATCCCAACACACACTCAGCTTTCTTTCTCACGATCCGGAGCAGGGAATCTCCTCACCGTGCCATTCGGACTTGTGTGTTCCCCGGCGTTATTTCTGGGGTGGACTTAAGGGTCAAAATGATGCCGGTGGTAGCTTTTCTTTTTTTGTGATCGACGGGCTAAAAATGGCTTTGGTTCATGTTTAATTCAAGTTTTTTTTTTCCCCGGAGAACAACAGTTGCATCTGTTTCACCAATGTATTATTTTTTCCCATGAAAATATTTTCTTTTTGTTTCAGACAAAAAAGAATTAAAAAAAAAACCAAACAACTTTTGACGTTTCTATATTTTTCCCTGTTTAGTCCCAAAACAGCAATTGTACATGTGACGCCCACGTATGTCAATTCTGCTCGCGCAGGTAATCTACGCACTCAACACCAAGAACGACGAGCACGAGGCGGCCATCGCCACCCTGAAGGAGGCCCACGAGGAGGAAGTGCAGCAGATCCTCTCTGAGACCAGGGAGAAAATTTTACAGGTAGGTCCACACCTCTACATTCAAAAAGCAGATGCCATCAGAAGATCTTTACCACCATGCGCTTAGTCGGGTTGGTGATTAAGAATAGCACCTTAGCATGTTGTTTTTGTAGTATGCTTTGAGTCTCATGCAACCCCAGTTTACTTACCTGTTGGTCTGTCTGCCCACTTAGGCAACAAAAATCCTAAATTTATCACTCTCTTGACTTGTTAATTACACGTTTAATCTCACGGACTACCAGGGGTCTCTCGACCTGTTTTGTTTGCTATGGCTGCCCATTTAACTAGCAAAAATGCACATCAATTGTATGGTTACTCATTCAGTTGGACATTACAACAAACTTTTGTATGCCTTACTTCAAAAAAGGGGATTCCTGCTTGCTTACTGTTTCATTCCCTATGGCTGCTCGTTTAGGCAGCAAACAACCCGATTTCATTTTGCCCTCTGCTTTGGTGCCTTCATTGCTTCCAGTCATACCGGTAGCAGGACACAACACTTTTTTTTAATTGAAAAAAAGATGTACGTTTGAGAAGTGAATGAATTTATGTCCTCTTTCATTTTCACACTTTGGCAGCCCGTTAAGGCAATCATGAGATGCAAGTCATTGCAATATGCATCCATTGATTCAAAACGTAGCCCTACGCAACACAGCCTTTTTGATACAAAGATGTTAAATCGAGCAATGAATCGGTGAGATCCCTGTTTCCATCCCTGTGGCTGCCCATCTAGGCAGAAATCAGCTCGAATTCATATCATAACAAAGCCTTTGCTTCAAGACGCAACCTTACGCAACACAGACTTACTGATACAAACATGTTAGATTGAGCAATGAATCGGTGAGATTCCTGTTTCCATCCCTGTGGCTGCCCATCTAGGCAGAAAACAGCTAGAATTCAGAGCATGGCGCAGGCATTGCTCCAAGACGCAGCCCTACGCAACACAGACTTACTGATACAAACATGTTAGATTGAGCAATGAATCGGTTGAATACCTGTTTCTATCCCTTTGGGCACCCGTTTAGGCAGCAAACGGCCTGCTGCTCCAATCCAAATCCATTATGCCTCCCCTGCATTTTGAACAAATGGTCAAGGGGTTTGTTTCCAGTTCAAAATATTGTTTCTTCATTGTTTTATTGTATCCCCGCTGCAGTACAAGAGCAAGATCAGCGACGAGATGGACTTAAAGAGACGCATCCAGTCCCTGGAGGAGTCCATGGAGTTGCATGAGCGGATGAAGAGGCAGGCGCTGGCCGAGTTTGATAACTACCGGCAGAGGGTGGAGGACCTGCAGCTGTGCACCGAGGCTCAGGTAGCTCCAGTAGTCGGGAATATTTCCAAGCCTGCCTCCGCTTCTCCTCACTCGAGACGTTTACTTGTGACTTTGGCTCTCAGCACACTCAACGGGTGGTGTCCATGTCGCGCGAGGTGGAGGACATGCGACGCTCCTTCGAGGAGAAGCTGCGTACCTTCGGCCAGGCGCAGGCGCAGTTTGAGCAAGAGAAGAAGGTGGCGCTAGAGGAGCTGAAGGGCCAACACCGGCAGGAGGTCCAGGAGCTGCTCCGCAGCCACCAGAGCCACAATGCCAACTACAGCAAAGACCAAGAGAAGCTGGGCCAGCTCCACAAAGCCGAGGTACGCTGCAAAAACTCAAATCTAAGCGGGAGGAGGGACCTCAGACGCTGATTCTGTTTTGGTTGTTTCAGGTGGATTCTCTGACGGAGCGAGTGGAAGAACTCAAGCAGGACAAGAAGAGACTGGTGGAAGAGTATGAGGCCAAACTGAGCAAGGTACCGACCGGTGTGACCTTTCTGAGACCTCAAATGTGTTTTACGATCATTACAGTTTTTTTATTTTTTTTCCCAAGGCTCAAGCCTTCTACGAACGTGAACTAGAGGCCATGAAGCGGACTCAGCAGCTGACGGCCGACAACCTCTTGGCGTGGAAGCGCACCGAGGCCGAGCTGCGCCGCGAATTTCAGACGCAGGAGGCGGCATTGCAGAAGACTCTGGGCAAGCTCCGGACCGAGTTGGCCCGCGTCACGGATGAGGCGCGCGAAAACCGCGAGCGCTCGCACAAGCTGCAGGCCTCGCTCGCCACCTCCGAGAACGCCGTCAAGGTGAGGACGGCAGTATGATCATGCTTTTATTCAACGTCATTAAAGTTGATACAGAAATGATGCCTGAAAAAAAACGAATTAAATAAAATATGTAAGTAAAAAAAAAAAAAAAAAAAAAATCACAAATATTAATTTAATAGTTATTAGACTTGTTATAGAAGTGTAAGGGGGATTCATTCAAACGTGTGCGCACGGCCGCTTCCTCAGGAGCTGAGCAAGCAGCTGGAAGAGGTGACGCAGAATTCCGAGATCGTGGAAATCCGCCAAAAGGAGGCCGAGTGCGAGCTGGAGGCGGCCCGGGATCGAGTTCAGCAGCAGGCCACCGAGATCCTCCTCAAAGTGCCCCCCCCCCCCCCCCCAAAAAAAAAAAAAAAAAAATTGGGGAGCACCCGGTTTGGCGGCCACGTTGTTAGTGCGAGCGGAGCTCGACCGTGAGGTTGTGTGAACTGCCGTCAGGTCAGATCAGCAGCCTGCAGGCCACCCAGATGACGCAGGAGGCGGCCGTGCGCGACCTGGACAACGAGCGCAGCCGTCTGAAAGACAAGGTGCTCAGGCTGGAGGAGGAGCGAGAGGCGCTTCACGGGCAGAGCCAAGCGCTGGACGAGAGGCACAAGCAGCAGCTGCAGTCACTACACAAGGTAGAGGACCACAGAAAAATAGACACGCTAAGTTTGACTACGAGGAGTGAAAAAAAGAATCAAATTGCAATTTTTATGATATTTTTCTCTCCCCTCAATATTGCAAAGTTGCGAAATTGAATAATGGCGAAAATAGTGAGAGGCCGCAGTGACAGAGTGTCAATAAGCGTATTTGCCAGTCTTGAGGAAAAACAACTCTTTGGAAAAGGTCGCATGAAGAGCCGGCGGCGCCTGCCCGATGCTGAATGTCAAGTATGGCGGCTTCATGTCGCCTTTGTCGGCCCACCGGCGCTGACATTTGCCGCCGCGTTGTCTTCTGGGAGCCGCTGACGGAAGGCTACAATTCATGGAAATGAGCGCAAGTTGAGCTTGGAAAGCACTGCAAAACATTGGGTGAAATTTCGAAAATTCTTGGAACGTTGCCGCCGCTTTCAGGCAAAGCGCCTTGAGGACGCTCCGCTTTGATTCCGAGCCGTTTTTGTCGGACTTGTGTAAGATTTGCTTCAAAAATGTCACGTGCTGCTTCACCAAGACGTATGTCAAAGGACTGGTGAATCCTCAGAATCTGGTCGCCCAGGTGCTCTGACTAAACCTCAAAACGGCAAACATACAATCGTTTACAGTGGCTGCGACTACCCTTGAGCCGCATGCTGCTTCACCAAGACAACAAGTCATTGGGAAGGACACAGCCGAGAAAAGGCGTGAGACGCTTTCTGAATCCGCGCCGGCTCATTAGTAATCGCTGTCAATATGGCAGAGTGACGAAGCATATGGCGCGAGTGTCAGCGTGTGTGTGTGTTTTGGCAGACGCTACGTGAGGAGAAGGCGGCTCACGAAAAGGACATGAGCGGCCTGCGAGCTCGCTACGAGGAAGAGAGCAGCCAAACCAAGGAGAACCAGGCCCGGGTTCTGGACGACATGGCCAAGAAGCATCGGGCCGCGCTGGAGAATGCGCTCAGTGGCGCAGAGAAGGACAAAAACAGGCTCTTGGCGGTGAGTGCATCCCCCCACCCTTCCCTTAACGCCGTAACTCGTTGTCATGGCGACCAACACATTCTTATAAATGCTAATAGAAAATATTCACAAGTAAATGCAGCCATAGACAGTTGCCGGCGCACTTTGACCTGTGAGAGAAAATCGCAGTCTCGCAGCTAAACTCGGGCCGTGGGAACATGAGTTGTTCTTCACAGAGGAGAAAGAATATCTGACTTTGCGATGGGGGCTTGCGACTGGGTGTCAAGGAGGCATTCAACAGAGGGAGGCGTCCACAGCCCACCCCCATCACTCTCCATCCATAAAAAGGTCAAGAGCCCCTCAACAATCATTTTTTTTAAGCGGCATCAAGACTGTGGCTAGCATGATTGTGGCCGCTGAGCATCCAGTACATGAAGTGCGCATACTTAGAGATGAATATTTGAAGTTACTTAGCATCAGCGGGGCCGTGTACTTGCATTAAAATCCGACATGTGAGTTATTCATGCTGATGCTTTTAAGCCGCTTGCGTCCTACATACGCTACGTGTTATGTCATCGTCATCATCATCATCGGCACCACATGCACACATCGGTATAGCGCGGATATAGTACGCCGTGTTCGGTGCGCAGGGCTTCGAAAAAACATGAATGTCGGCTTGGTGCCGACAGGATGTGTTTAAATTGGGCGATCAAGCCTCGGTTATGGTTTCAAATAAGGTTAGGGTTTTTAGTTAGGGTTCCAAACAAGGGTCGGGCTTTGAATATCGAGTTTTAAACACAGGTTATGTTTTCAAGTCTGCGTTGGGGTTTTAATTTCGTGTTTGAAGCCTTTGTTGGGATTTCAAACATAAGGGTTGTGGTTTGAATAAATTGTTTTTCAAAGCCTGGGTTGGGTTGAAAAGTCAAAGTCGATGTTCAGGTTTGAAGACTGGCTTGATGTTCAGATTCATATTTCAAATAAGGGTATAAATTGGGGTTTTAAAATTGTGTCAAATCATGGTGAGGATTTAAGATGGGGCTCATGTTTTCGACAACAGTTTGGGATTCAGGGTAGGGTTTTGAAATGAGGGTTTCAGTTCTGGGCTCGTGTTTCAAACCAGGGTTGTAGATCTGATTTAGGATATCAAATGAAGGTTTTACGATTGCGTTAGGATACAAAATCATTCAAATCCCCGCAGACCCATCATGGAAGCCGATTCGTACGACGAGAGGGCCCAACGAGCGTCCGTGCGGTTGTCCGGCCGCGCTTTTCCGCTCGAACGATCCCCCGCTGGCTCCCCAGCAAAGCCGCGCTCGTTAGCCCGAACCCGAAATAAACCTGGAGCCACGTGGCACATTTGGCAAATGACGCTGCGAGCGGCACACAAGATCCAAAGTGACACATGGCGTCGCTTCCATTTGGTAGCAGCTTTTTACATTTCACTCAAATGCTCGTGTGTTTGTGTGCGCGCGTGCAGGAGCTGGAGCAGCAGTTTGAGCGAGAGCGCCACACGCTGGAGGAGCAGAGGAGTGCTCTGCTTCAGCAGCTGGAGCAGCTGAGAGAGGAAATGAGCTCAAAGCTCGACGCCGCCGACCACGAGGTGAGCAGAAATGACGGTTTTTCAAGCCTGGGTTTGGCTATCAAACAAGGCTGAAAACTTCGGTTAGGGTTTCAAGCCTCGGTCAGGGTTCTAAACGAGGGTTACAGATTCAAATTAAGGTTTCAAATTGGAGTTTAGGGAAAAACAAGGGTTCATTGGGGCTTCGAGTTAGCGCAGGGATTTAAAAAAAAAAAGACTGCCAGTTTTAAAGTTGGGTTTCAATACTTTGTCAGGGTTTTAAACAGCAGTTAGAGATTCAAATTAAGGTTTCATGAAATTAGGGTTTCAAGCCTCGGTCAGGGTTCTAAACGAGAGTTACAGATTCAAATTAAGGTTTCAAATTGGGTTGGGGCTTCGAGTTAGCGCAGGGATTCAAAACAAAACAAAACTGCCACATTTTAAAGTCGGGTTTCGAGACTTTGTCAGGGTTTCAAACAGCAGTTAGAGATTCAAATTAAGGTTTCATGAAATTAGGGTTTCAAGTCTTGGCTACAATTTCAATCAAGGGTTATGATTTTTTAAAATAGGGTCTTACATTTAGGTTTAAGTTTCAAGACTTGGTCAGGGTCTCAAGAAACTTACAGATTCAAATTAGGGCTTCCAGACAGGGTTTGGGTTCCAATTTGGGGTTTCAAGCCTGGGTCAGGGTTTCAAACAAGGGTTATGGTTTTAGAGTAGGGTTTCAAGTCAAGGTTAGGTGTTGAAGACGTGGCCATAATTTTGAATTAAGAATTCCCCCCAAAAATATTTTGGATTGAAATTAGGGTGTCAAGACAGAGATTTCAAGCAAAGGTTCCCAGCCATGGTTAGGGTTCTAAATTAAGATTTTACTGGAAATCTCTGTTGGGGTTTTAAATTTGGTGGCTAAAACTGGGTTAGTGTTTCAAGCCTGGTTTTAAGGTTGGGGTTAAGGTTTTAAGCAAGGGTTATGGTTTTAAGTGCATTCATCATGAATTTCCCTCCCAACTGTATGTCAGGTGCGACGTCTGCAGGAGGAGGTGAAGCGTGGCGAGAGGGAGATGGGCGCGGCCGAGGGCCAAATGGCCACCATGAAACAGGCGCAGGACAAACTGCTAGAGGAGCTGGACGCCACCAGGGGGCGACTACGGGAGACAAGCAATCTGCTCACCGCCTTGCAGGTGCCCGCCACGCTACGCGCCTCGCAAACCTCATTCAGGGACAAATGCCATACACTTACTGTGTGTGTGTGTGTGTGTGTGTGTGTGTGTGTGTGTGGTGGGGGGGGCGCAGGCCGAGCTCGAGGTCCAAACACGCCAACATGAAGCTAAAGTGATCAGCACCAAAGAGGAAGAAAAACATAAGATGGATAAAATGGCTTTGGAGCTGGAACTGAAGTGGACGGAGACCCTCAGGTGACGCACGCTCACACGCCATGTATGTGTGAGCACGGAAGCGTGTGGCACAGAAATGGCAGTTGGGAAATGACTTTTTCAGAATTAAAAAAAAAATCTTTTGGAGTGGTGACAAATATCAGCCTGAAGAAAAAGCAAAAATGTGACTGAAAAAAGCGTGCTGTAAGAGATGATTGGATGGATGGCTCAGATTTGTGATCAATGAATGTTAGATTGTTGGATGAATGGATGATGGCTGATGGATCGATACAAGGCTGAATGTTGGAGGGATGGAAGGAGGACATTTGGATAAACTGATGGATTGGTGCATGGATGGCGAATGGATGGACGCAGTGGATAGGTCAGTGGATGCCCATTGGAAGGAGGGTGAGCTAGGTTGTTGGATGGATGGATGCTTAGATCAATGATGGATGGAAGGACGGATGGATGGAGGGAGGGATGCACGGATGTCCATTGGATACATTGCTAGTCGGATGGAGAGTTTGATAGCTTGTTGCATGGATGGATGACACAGTGGCTGGATGGATCAATGATGGATGACATTTGGATACATTGATGGATGAATGGATGGATGAATAATGGATGGATGGCTGCATGGATGGATGGATCAAAGATGGATGGACGCATTGATGAGGGTTAGATGATGCGTGGATGGATCAGTGGATGACTATTGGAAGGAGCTAGGTTATTGGATGAAGGGATGCTTAGATCAATGATGGCTGGAAAAATGGATGGATGGAGGGAGGGATAGATGGATGGATGCATGGATGTCCATTGGATACATTGCTAGTCGGATGGAGAGTTTGATCGCTTCTTGCATAGATGGATGATACAGTTGATGGATGGATCATTGATAGATGACGGACACACGCATGGATGGATGGTTGGATGACCGTCGGTTGGAGGTTTTTGGTCGTTGTGCTCACGTTGTGTTTCATTTTTCAGGCAGGAATGCAAGAAGCTGCGCGAGGAGCTGCGCGAGGCACACGAGGCGGACAAAGCGACCGCCTTGAGCCAGCTGGCCCAAAACAAAGACCAGGAGATGAGCAACTCCCGAGACAGCTGGCAGAGGAAAGTGGACGACCTGCTGGAACAGGTGCGCCCCGTCGTCTCTTCCACCACCGTTCTCTTTTTATGACGGGACAGTTTAAATTTGCGTGCAACAAGAGAGGTGATCGGCGGTCCCGTGCCGATATTACTTTTTATAGATCAGCGTGAACTGCAGACGGCCTTGAAAAATTAACGTGCACCTGCAATTTGCCGGCTGATAGAGCAGATTTAATCACACCAGAGCGGGACACAAAAATAATTTCAAAAATCAATACGGCGGAAAAAAGACGGGATGGCAAAACGACAAGAGCGAGGAGCTTCCTTCTTTGTTTTGCTGCGCCGCTAAAGGCCGCCCGCCTGCCGTCCGACGCGTGACGAATGCGGCCCCTTTTTTCGCCACGCTGTCAGCGAGGCGTCAAGCCGCCGCTTTTATGCAAAGCGCCTTGAGGACGCTCCGCTTTGATTCGAAGCCTTTCAAAAGCTCACTTTTTGACATGCGCGGCGCCAAATTAGACTGCTGCAAATTTGCCTGTGGCCTTTAAAGTCGACGACTCGTCTGCGACTGCCTCATATGTTGCGCACGGGGTGTCAAACTCATTTTCACTGCGGTCAACGTTGTAGTTAGTTTCCCTCAGAGGGCCGTTGTTACGGTCTAATCACTTAATCGCATTTTTTTAGGGTGCACAACTCGACCTGCATTTTATTGCGATGCTATATATGTTATTTTAATATCCGTTGCTAGATGCTATTCATGAGCCCTTATGGTATTTTCCATCGTTCATTAGCATTAAGCTAAACAGACCTGATGTAGGTAAACTGATGTGCATGTTTTAAATATGCAGTCGAATTCCCTTTGTTTGATGTTTACTTTGACAGTAAACTTCAGCTGGTTTCAATTTTTTTTAAAATTATTTAAAGCGCGTGTGGGATGGCTAAAGCGATTTAAACAGTTTTTGTGACTTCTCTATATTGCAACATTGTCACCTACCGTTGGACGCGTTGCATGTCTGTGTGGCGGATGCTAACGCTAGCCCTCCTTTTGACACTGTGTGTGACTCACATCTTAGTCACGGCACATTCTCCAAATTTGGGGCAGAAGCGAGCGTGCGTGTGTGTGTGTGTGTGTGTGTGTGTGTGTGTGTGTGTGTGTGTGTGTGTGTGTGTGTGTGTGTGTGTGTGTGTGTGTGTGTGTGTGTGTGTGGTGACACAATCCAGCTTTTCTGCTTTATTCTTAGTCGCGTTTCAAGTGCTGATGAATTAGCAATGTGCGTCCCCTTCCACTCTGAAACAATACCAAAAAAAAAAAAAAAAAAAAAACAATTCTAGACCGCACACTCCCTGTTGTTTTCCTTTTGGCATTAGAGCGGTCTAGCTTTAGTAAAATGACATATTTACCAATACTTAAAGTAAACTTTGTTTTTGTCAAAGGAGGATAGTTTGCAGGTTGCTGCTGTTGTATGTTCTGTTCTCTTTCAAAAAAGACCTTTTTAAAAACAAATCTGCCTTTTGTCTATTGGAAAGAATGTTGAAAGTGAATCTCAAGCCATCTCTTTTGTTTTTAGATCTCCTTGCTGAAACAGAGTCTGGAGATGCAACTGTCGCAGTCACAGTCGTCGTTGCAGCAGCTTCAGCAGCAGTTCAGTCAGGAGCGCGAGCACCTGCGCACGCAGCTGGACGAGCTGCAGACGGAGCATCAGCGCAGACACCAGCGGCTGCACGAGGCTCAGTGCTGCGCCCTGCAGGACGTCGAGCACGCGCGACAACGAGATATCAAGGTTTGAATTAGGAATGGCGGTATTCTGAAAACATTCCCTGTGCCACGGATGGGCAACTTCAATAATAGAGGCAGTCACAATTTTGCATCAGCCCTACTGAGAACGGCACATTGCACTGGGCTCTTCCGAACCAGATTTATGACAAAAATGCCATTTTAAATATGGACCAAATGCATGTATATATTTTTTAAACCAGCCCACTTAATATATCATCTGACAATATACATCAATAATTGTGGCCAAAGATGCACCTTATGAAATGAACCTACAGCTGTCACGTTCTGTCAGCATAAAAAGCAGGATTACAGCAAATGCCATTCATCCATTTTCAACCCCACCCCACCCCCCTTTCGTTCTTCCTCCTTCAAAATCAAATAAGTGTGCCCCCATCTAGTGGTTAACAGTAGAATTACACCAGATATAAATGAAACCAAAATCGAGTTAACTCTCTGATTAAAAAAAAAACAAAAACAAAACATCATCATATTAACAGGACCAGAGAACTGGAACATGCGTTGGTGGGAGCTGTAGCCCAAGAAACAAGAAGTCATGCAAAAAAACAACAAATACTGTGCTTTCGGATTTTATCACTCCTGTTTGACGACTTAATTTGCCTTTTACCATCATGACGGAATTGTTCCCCCTCACCTCACTCCAGAATCAAAAAATGGAACAGTCCCATCATGTTGCGTCAGCAGCAGTAATTATGTAAAAGCTTCAGGTCGGAAAAGGCGTCCTTCTTTTTATTCATCATCTCAAAACGTCTCTCACACACGCACACACATACGCATTCATATTTCTATTTATTATTCTATGCAAACGTCATCACACGGCTCGAGAACAGAAGCAATAAATAAAACGCCTTCTTTCTTCTTTCCTCCCACTCGCTCGCTCTCATTTTCACAAACACAGACGGCAAATTGCCTGGTTTGCTTTATAATCATTAAGTGGAATCGCATTACAAAGTCTGTGCAGAGAGAGAGACAGTCGTGTTGCCGGGCAAGAGATGAAGTGAGGACTGCACAGTTGTGTGCTGCTTTACCCATTACAATTTCAACTCCCGGAACAATTTAGTTCCACTGATCCAGCTGTTGCCATTCTCAAACTTTGAAGTCACGTTCTGAGCCGCTGCTTCTCAAGTAGATATTTCACACTCTATAAATACAATACACTGGTACCTTGAGATACAAGTGCCCCGACTTGAGTTTTTTTTAAGATGAGAATTTAAAAAAAATCTTTTTACTTGTTTTGAAGTTGAAGTTTACTGTCAAACATAAAACAAAGGGAATTAGACATTGTGTATTGCAAATAATCTCATATTTTAACCTCATATTATCATGTGGTGGGAAAAGCTATTCTTTATCCTCTGCGAAGAACAATGAATATTATTATGGCTTCCTAAAGAATGTACATCCATTTTCGTATAGTACTGCCCCCAGCTGGCCAAGACACAAATAACAGAAGGAGCAGCACAATACGCATTGAACTGATTCAAAACAACAAAATTCTTACATTTTTTTTTTTACTTAATATTTTATTTTTACATAAGTGCAAGTTTTTATGAAATAAAATAGAGATTCGGATATTGGATGGGTGAGTTATAGAGTGCTATTTTCTCTCTTAAAACCACATTATTTTGTTCAACCAAGCCGTAAAATTTCATCTAATGAAGGTTTGCTAGTTTAATGCTAACGTATAATGCGAAACATCATCAAGAGGCTAATGGAAACTACCGTAGACGTCGTGGTAATTACATAGCAAGGGTTTCACAGTAGCCCAAATGATAATAAGCTTTTAATACTTTATAATTGTGAGTGCTTTAAAAAAAGAAAATGAAGCTTATTGTTAGACTTCACGCCGCGTTTGTGCAGTAGCCGCAGTGTTGTGAGTTGCACCTAGGGAGCCATAAAAAGAGGAGGGGGAACTCCCCCCACCCACTCCATTAAGCAGTGCGAGAAGGAGCCATCACGTTGTTATTATCCTCCATCTCGCTCATCTCAGACGGGGACCATTTGGTTTGATGAAAGGGGCAACGCTGAAGGTTCTTCAGATTTCCTTCTGCGCCTGAATTTTAAAGACCGCGCGGGAAAAAAAAAATGTTTGGAGTGCAGCCATCACATAGGAGTGAATATCATGTAAACCTCCAGTGAAGCTGATCATAATGCGGCAGAGTGCTGAGCAAGAATGTTCCACTTGCAAGCTCGGGAGCCTTGAAATCACTCTTTCTTTCACGCTGACGCGTTTATGAGCAAGTGCTCGGATTACGAATGTTTGCCTTGAGTTGTAGGTTTTTAAAAAAAAAAAAATTAAGCACTAGAAAGATCCATGGTTGATCAATAAGAGCAAATAACCCACCGCGCACCGAGCGATGATTATGGACGCAACTAAAGTGTCACAGCGTGCAGGCTTCTGCAACAAATTTTCACGAGTGGCCGACCATCAGCGACTAGTGTTGCAGCGCTTCGAAATTTATTACTTCTTCAAAGATCAGTACCTGTCATGGCGGCAATCCCCAAAGGCCGTTGGTGTCAAGGCTTTCCCTCCGCTTAGTCAGATGAGGTGGTTCGGGCATCAACTTAAGATGGACGCCTCCCAGGTGTTCTGTGCAGAAGCCATTAGGAGGAAAGACCCTGGGGAAGACCCAGGACATACTGGACAGACTATGGAATACTCTTGTAAGAGCTGGAAGAAGTGGCTGGGGGAGACGGAAGTCTGGGCTACCCCGCTCAGCTTTCATTTCCACCATTGAGATTTTTTTTTTTTTAGGAGCTGGAGGAGCGTCTCCGTCAGCACCACCATGCCGAGCTCCAGTCACTGCGAGAGGCCCACCGGCACAGCGTGGAGACCCTCAAGCAGCAGTCGGAGCAGGAGCTGCAGACGCTCCGCTTCGAGCTGGAGGATGAGGGCAAGGCCATGCTGGGTACGCGCAAGCACTTTGAACTGGTTTAATATTTTACATACTGTACACATTTGGAATTCTTTTCTTTTTTTTTTTTCTTTTTTTTTAATTTTAAACTGGCCTATCCTTCCCTTTAAAAAAAAAAAAAAATCCAATGAGCGCAAAAGCTTGCCCACCCCTGTTCAATATAGAGCTCCAGCCACCCAAACGGAAGGTTCCAAACCGCGTCCAATGGACGCGGTAGGGTGACAGCACTGATGGATGATCCTCCATTAACCTTCACGCTCACGCACCTGACACCTCAACGCCACCGCCATCCGTCTCACTACCGACGCTCCTTTTTTATTATCCTGCCCTCCACTTCTTTTCTGCAGTATGTGCATATATGTGTGTGTGTGTGTGTGTGTGTGTGTGTGTGTGTGTGTGTGTGCGCGCGTGTGTGTGAGTTCTTGGCTCTATGGCCTGAAATAAGTGTCAAGCTAATAGTGTCTAATGGTGTGTGTTTATCTTCCACATCGAGAAGCTTTTCAATAGAATTAAAACCGAAGATATTTAAACACCAACAACACATCTTTGAACTAAGGTTTACTAGCTTAAAGCTAATGTATAATGCGAAACGCCATTGTCGTGCTAGCAGAAATTAGCATTGATGTTAGGGTAATAATGAAACTTCCAACAACTACTACTGCAGCTTAGTAGGAGGCAGGTAAGTTTTATGGACAGGCGAGTTGTGATCCCCAAGTGGTAATTAGTAGATGGAAGTAATTGAATAATATTTTGAAAAAGGATCTTTTTTTTTGTTTGTTTTTCGTCGTCGTCATAGCATCTCTTCGGTCGGAGCTGAACCACATCCACGCGTTGGCCATCGAGCACCTGCGACAAAACCACCAGCAGGAAGTGACGGCCGCCAAGAAGGAACTGGAAAAGACGGTGGAGAAAAATCGCCTCCAGGTCCGATCAATACATTATAAGTGCCGTGTTTATTTTTATTTATTTAAATTTTTTTCGAACTTTGTGTGCCAGTGTATGTGTGTGTTTGTTTTCCCACCGCTAATTGGACAAATGCCGTTTGCATAAATGTGTTAAATTGGCCTCTGGGCTCTCGGCCTGCATGCGAGCGAGCGGGCGAGCGCTCTTTTGGTTCATGTTAATGAGCGCACAGCTTTTAAAAAATCATGCTTCATTTTTTGTCATCACAGCGTGGGCGTTCTTCGCTATTTAAAAGCGTTTGAATGAAGGACACGCACACCCGCGCGCGTCATATGATGCAGTTCTTGCACTGGATGACATTCGATTATGTACCAAATGAATCGGAGGGGATGTTCAAATTCTATTTTCAGCACAGTGAGACAAAAGCGCTGGCTAATGTCCTCATTGGATGAATAATTAAAGCCTTTTTTTTTTCTTATTTAGAAAGATGGCTAAAAAAAAAAAAATGAGCAGGGAAATAGTTGGACGGAGGAAGATGGGGAGGAAATGAACTCATTAATGTTTTGTGGGTCGGAAAGGAAAGAACAGCCAAAGTGGTTCCGATAGAGCAAGCAGATGTCTCATCTGGCAGCACATCTGCTTGGAAAGTCAACTTCTCATTAGCATGTTTAATCACATCGTAAAGAAGTAGCACAAAAGTATTCTTTTTAAAAAAAATTTTAATGCAAAACGCATTTTATTTAAATCGCTGAAATTACTGAATGTTTTAATCATTTTTTATGTATTTTATTTTGAAGGTTTTCCTTTCATTTATTGATGTTTTTCTTCATGTCATTGTAATAATAAAAAAAAAATGATTGGAGATAATAAAATGACATTTAGTGACAAATATATTTGCAGATACACTTAATTTTTTTTTTTTTTTTTTTTTTTTTTTAAATTGGTAACCCGGAGAGGCTTTGTTTCCGGTCAGGAGCGCGAGCTGCTGGGCCGCATGGCCGAGCTGCAGGAGGAGGTGACACGCAGGAAGAAGCACATCGCTCAGCTGGACCACCAAATCCACACGCTCAACGAGAACATCAGCAGCCTCACCAAGGAGCTGGAGCTCAAAGGCAAGGAGGTGCTCAAGATACGCAGCGAGTCCAACCAGCAGATCAGGTAGCTCGCCGATGCCGAAACTTGACATTTGGTTCAGAAGAACGATCCCGCCAAACAATTTGAGTGCAGTCGAGAGCAAAATGTTTTTTGTGTGTACAGGTCTCAAAAAAGGATTTGTCCGACTTCTTGTCAAACTAAACAAAACAGATTACATGCATTGTGGATAGAAAACAATCACATAACCTTCAGCTAGCTTCGTGCTAACTCCCGAAGCAAATCGCTCTTGCTAGGCTAACGAATAGATTTGATAGTCATCTCGTCACATTTTAATAAATTTTTCCACAAAAATCCTGTTTATATATATTTTTTATATATATATATTCTGTTGCGTGTGTGGCGTTCCTGGTGTCAGGCTTCGAGAATCTTCTTTTCTGTCGCATGATGGGAATTCATGAAGAATCAATCTTGCTGCTGGTTAAAAAGCGCGTGTGTGCGCACAGCATGCGTCCATTATGTAATGCGCGCATGTGTGTGTGTGTGTGTGTGGTGTGTGTGTGTGTGTGTGTGTGTGTGGGGG
>NW_017805701.1:173588-256183 GCF_001891065.2 Hippocampus comes | reverse complement strand
GTGTGTGTGTGAGTGAAAGAGAGAGAGAGCGAGGCTATCAGCGAGCTAAAAATAGAAAATAATGAAATAAATGAATGAATGCAGAAGATGAGGAAATGAGTCGTGTTCCTCCGGGAGCGACACCATTTGGAGGAGATATATTGCCCAATATTTAGCTCTAATAACGTATGGTAACGGAGCAATTTTATATATATATAAAATCACGATCTGCCATTATTCCATCTGGTGTCTGTATTTCATAAAGCATAGACTAATTCAAAGTAGAATGTTTAAACTGAATATAAGAAATGACCAATTTAATTGTGATTCCTTCTGGTGTCTGCAACTGCGGAAACCTGAGTTGGTTTTCATAGAGGATAAAGAATCAGATTGTCTGTCTATGTGTTGCTCCACCATTTGTGTTCAACGATTCATTTCCCATGCCGAGACGGCACATCAAATGCATGGGGGGGGTTACGAGAGACATAGCCAGCGTTCTTCACCGGCTGAATAGATCATTAGTGAAATGGGTGTCGGTAGGCACTTTATGTTCTCTGACTGTACATTAGGTGGCAGTTTTGCTATAAAAATACTGAAATGAAATAGCCTGTTAAGAAAATCTAGTGTTTGTCTACACTCTGGCTTTGTTTTTACATACTTAACCCAGTTAGTGACGATTAAAGGGACGGACGAAAACCCACTTTCGGACGGACGCATGAAGCTTGCAAAAGGCAACGTTGTGTGTTTCTTGTGCTCAGGGCCCACGAGCAGGAGCTACAGAAGCGTCACGAGCGAGACGTGACGGAGCTGAACGCCGTACACAGCAGAGAGACGCACAACATGTTGGCCGACTTCAACAAAGCGCAGGAGGTCCTCAAGGATAAGATCTCGGCCCTGCAAATTCTGTACGTGTGCGCCCCTCATACTCCACATTCACGCTTTGTCCGTACTCCACGTGCACTGTCATATGATAAGTGTGACATTTTCATTTTGCTTCCCCGGCAATGTCCAAGTGCAAATAAAGTGCTCGCCTTGGAGTTGATGAATGGTTTTACCATCAAATGCTTGATATGTTTTTTTAAAAAGGCCATCGCTGATGATTTTTGCGCCTTTTCCCGTATGGGAGGCATTTAAATGGCGTACTTCTTCAATGTCAGTTTTTAAATCACCATCAACTGTTTCCTTTTTACACAACAACATTTCACACACATTCATCAGCAACTAATCGATTTCTGTCACAGAATGGAGAGAAATTCCAATGAAAGGTTGTGAGAGTTCATTTTAATTCTTACGATGAAACCTTTAGCGGGAGCTGTGATTATTGCTAAACACTTGATGAAAAATGGCATCTCCGCATTTTTCTTTTTCACTTTTGCTTAAAATTATTATTATTATTGTATATATATTTTTTTTTATGTGACAGGCTGGAAGGCACCGAGGAGAAATTCAGGAACAGGGAAAGTCGCCCCGAAGATCTGCAGATGATCGCCGAGCTAAAGGACATGGTGTCCGAGAGGGAATCTCTTGTCAAGAAGCTGGTGGTAGGTCCCCCAGAGGGGGTGGGAGGTGGGGTCATTTCTGGGGGTGTGACGTCAACTGGAATAAATAGATGCTTGACCTCAATTAAACACGTCAATCTTCCCCTCCAGGGGAAATACCGAGTGGTGCCACTAGAGGGTGTAATTACCTTCACTATGACATAACACTAGCATGTGTCTCAGTCGATGCTAGCAAGCACAAGTGTAGGGCAGGCAAGGCATCCGTAAAGCCGATGTGTGAGAAGCTGAGCCGTTTCGTTGCCGCCACTGCAGGATGACAAGAAGTTCTACCAGCTGGAGCTGGTCAACCGAGAGAGCAACTTCAACAAAGTGTTCAACGCCAGTCCCAACGTAGGCGTCATCAACCCGCTCATCAAGGTAAGAGCAATGCGGTCGCTGCCCGTCATGGCGCCATCTTGTCATCGCAAACGCGCAACAGTTCACCACGTCACAAATACGTGCTGAATATTTCAAGTTCCTATTATGCTCTGTTTTTATTTATTTATTTATTTTGTGCTTTACATTTTTTTTTTTTTTTTTTGCTTACGAGACTAACTTACACACACACACACACACACACACACACACACACGACTTCCATATCATACAGTAAATGAATAGCTTTTTTATGGTACTTGTAATATTTATTTTTACTGAACTTTTTGTCTTTATACTTTTCTCATTTTAATACATGTTTATTTTTTACTTTGCTTTTAATACATTTTGCTTTAGATCATTTCTACTTTTTATACTTTCTATTTTTCTACTTTTACTGGACTGCATTTTTGTTGACTTGTTCACATGGTTAAAATCTGTTTTTTACTTTATTTTTAACATTTTGACTTTTTGATTTTTCTTTTTTTTGAAAATAATACATTTACTTTCAGTACATTTTTTCTACTTGGTTATTATTTTCTTGACTTTTTAGTTTCAAAAAAAACTTTACTGTATTTTTTCTTTACCATTTTACTTTTACAAGCAATACCTTAAATTATACATTTTTAGACTTTTTAATTCATTTTACTTTTTTTCTCCTCCAGTTTTAACATGTTTGAAATAGTTTTCAAAGCTTTTTTTTCATTCTGAAAACCCATCATCCAATCAAATGTTCTGCTCCCGATGAGCAGTTTAAATGACTTTGGGGGCTTCGGGACTGTCATTTTCCTCACTGCATGCTCATCATGGATGTGTAACTGTGTGTTTTGTCGTTTTGTGTGTGTGTGTGTGTGTGTGTGTGTGTGTGTGTGTGCGTGTGTGTGTGTGTGTGTGTGCGCGCGTGTGTGTGGCATTGTGTCCTTCCTGACCGCCTCACTTTGCTTTCCAAGCCATTTGGATGTCGCAAGCCCAACAAGCAGCGCCGGGCTCCCAGTTGGGGGACGATCACATTCCCGCGTCTTTGGGACCTTTCCTCATTTTCCCTTTTTTCTTTACCTCATTAATTTTGCCTCTTTTGGATTATTTACACCCTGATTTTTGCTTTGAACCCTCCCCCCCTCCTCCCCCTTTGTCTTCCCCGTGCTCCCTCCCTCCTTCCTTTCTTTCTGTGTAGCAAAAGCGAAAGAATGAGAAAGTGGCAGCGAGCAGATTCGGCAGGTCCGCCGGTTTCAGGGTTCTGGAGGCAGCCGGCTCGGGCCCGGCGGGCCCCGGGGGCGGCCTGCAGCCGCAGCAGCCGCCGCCGCCGCCTCCGCCGCCGCCCCCGGCCCAGCCTGGCCGCCTCGAACCTCTTCCCCATTCCCCCCTCCTCCTCCATCACCTCGAGCTGAACGCCAACAAACCTCTTCCCCCACCGCCGACCCCTCCCACAGAACCCAAGAAGTTCACGAGGTGAGAAAGAGAGAGCGAGAGCGTCTCAGGTCTGGTGGGCGGCGGCCAGTCATCAATCATCCAATCACAGAGCTCGATTAGCCCGAAGAACATAACCTCCATATCTGATTGGCCTTCACTCTCTCTAGCGGCCTTGAGAGGTGTGTCGCTAAAAAAATTAAATTAAATTCAAAAATATCTGTCATGCAGTTGAGTCTCCACCCCGTTCAATCATTTCAAATGCTGCATTCAGGAAAACTGGGAAACACGACAACCCCAAAGTTAAAAGTAAACAAAATAAATCGCTTTAAAAAAAGACGATAAAGTGCAGCTAATAAATCCGTGTAGTTATGTCGCATTTCCTCAAATAATGGCCTAGATCCGAGTAAATGCCATGCCTCCTCTGAAAAAGATTTTAAAAAATTTAAACAGACTGGAAAGTGCCGCCGAGGAATCCACCCATCACCGAGTGACATTTCTTCAAATTATGTTTTAAAGGACACTCTCTGCGCTTGAAAAATAAACACCTCTCGATGACGTGAAATTACCAGTGGACAAACGAAATAAATCATTTTTAAAAATCTATCCTGTTATGAAATATTTTCAATAAAATGACAGAGGTAAAAAATAAATGCCTCCTATCTCGTCAATGCCAGTACTTACGGCAGTCGGTTAAATGTCGTTTAACCACTCCTTTAAAATGACTTGCTCCGCTCTAATAGATGCCACTTCATTTGGAAAAAAATAAAAAATAAACACCTCACCTCAAATAAACATCTTTTTGTTTCACATAAACACCCAAGAGTTGAGTAAATAGAGTAAATAGTGTAGCCCAGACTAGTCGTTTTGCATTGGGGAGGTATGAAATTTCCCACTTGCCTTGAAACGCAGCAGAGTGGAAACGAAGACGGCAGCCGAGAAACTGCTCGCCGCGACGTGATTGGATGGTTGCTGTTGATGGGCAGGGTCTGCTCTTTGTTGTGACTTAAACAGGAGGCATCAAAGAATGGCTTTGGGACGCAAAAGGAGCATGTATGCGTGTATGTTTTTTTGTGGTTCTTGTTGTTCATTGCCGTTGTATGTTTTTTTGTCGTTTGCTCATCCTCATCTTCACCTCTTGAATGTTTTTTTTTTCCGCTTTCGACGATGACGTCAGTGAGTTGTGGGCGGCGCTCGTTAATGTGCCTTAAAGAGGATCGCTGATCACACAGGCGAGCGCATTTGCATGCCCACAAGCACACGCGGCGTCAACAAAAACAAGCGGGTGCATGTGCGTGGTGGTGTTTGTTCGACTGCATGGGGGAACGCTGCCGCTCTGCTGATATGTCTTATCGGGTATTTCATGATAATTTGGGATGTGTGGACAAATGGAAGGAGGGAAGGTGATGAAAAACAAGAAAAAGAGGAAGACATAAATACATTAATTCATTTTAGGGGGTGGGGCTAAATGAAGGCAACTACTCTTGATAATGTAAATGCTCGGTGTGCTGGATTATGCCCTCAGTAGTATTACGTTACCACACACACACACACACACACACACACACACACACACACACACCCGATACACACAAACTCAGCATTGACAGTATGAGGTCACATACAGTAGAACACATCCGCTCTGGGTTCAGATTTGCCCCAGCGTTGGCTCCACACGCCCCTTTTCTAAATCCGTCAGTCACCTCGTTCATTTTCATAAATCTTTCATTATCTTAAAATAGGACTCGGTGCACGCTAAGGGAATATTTTGAACCCTGAAAAGTTTCAGGAAATGCAAAAATGATGAGCGCAATCATGAGGCAAGTGTGGAGTCATCCATCGTTGATGTTAAACAGAGGCTTGTCGCCCTCTGCTGGACAGCCGCTAAACTACAATACGACACTTAGCGACGACAATGTTCAACTAATCACAGATTTGAGATTTTCAACTCGGATTTTTTTTTCTCCATGCGTTTGTTTTGATGTAGTTCGGTTGTGGAGTTCATAAATCAATCGGAAAAAATGGAAATATGGCGATAAAGATGGACCAGAGTCACGCATCTGCTGAATCATTATTATTACTATATGTATGTTTTTTTTTATTTTTATAACATGGAGCATTTTGTACAGAGTACTCACAAAGATCATTAAAATACAAGGTAAAATTCTGTCGTATTTTAACATCGATTAAAAGATTTTATTTTATTATATCATTCAAAAAAATACCAAGATATCTGGAAAAAAACATTTCAAACTATTTTCCAATCAAATCTTTTTATTTTTAATTCCATCATTTTAATGTATTACCTTTTCCAAGCCTTATACAAAAGCGAAAAACGAAATCAAGAATTACACACACACACACACACACAAAAAGACATGCAGTATTAGATCGTGGTGTCCAAACTGCGGCCCGGGGGGCATTTGCGGCCCACCTACCATTTTCCAGTGGCCCGCGATGTGACAAAAAAAAAATATAATACAGTATTAAAAATGACATTTGACATGGGCCACAAGGTTGGTTAAAAAAGGTGAAGATGGGATCGATATTGGAAGATTCAAATAAATGATTAAAAGAATAACACAGTTTATCTTAAAACACTGTCAGATTAGATATTCTTAACACATTTTTTTGGGAGGCGCGGGGGATCAACTATATATTTACATCGCTATATTAATATTTAACAATTCCCCCACAGTTCTGAAGGTAAAATGAATACATATCAGTATAATTTTTTTTTTTTTTTGGTCACTCTTCTTTTCTTCCCTGCAGCCCTCCTGAGACAAAGGACGTCGCCATCGACCTTCCGGATGCTCAGCGGCAAGAGTGGTTTGCTCAGTACTTTTCTTTTTGATTTGACAGCACACATTTACACGCACATACACACACACACACACACACACACACACACACACACAAACCTGCAGCCAGAAACACACTAGGATTCAGCAGCATGTCAGCCAAACTTTCAAAAAAAAATGTCTGGATTTAATCTACTACAAAAAAAAAGAGAGAGAAAATGTTTGTTTTCTATATTGTTTGAAAAAAAAAAACGTTCGGGCTTGCTTCAGTTTATGAAATAAATGATTGGCAGCTTGAGGAGATGATGTCATTCATCTTCAGGTCTATGTACTTGTGCGTTCTTTTTCTAGAAGGACGCCTGTGACTTACTAGTACCATTTTCCCAATACGAGTGCCACTTTTTAGCACACAATTAAACCTGACTGGTCAACTCTTTTGGTGCACTGCTACTTGGCCAAACTAGTAGGCATGCCGCACACTAATAACGTCCCGGACTTGACTATTAGGATCAAAATACCCACTAGTAACATGTGCTTGTCCATCTAGTATGCCAAAAATGTCCTATAAGTGTCCAAATGTCAAAAAGTAATGGAAAAATGTTACTAGGAAGACAGTTATGCTTAAAGTCCCTGTAAAGTGAAAATTAGTTTCTTCTAAATTGGACACAATACAGAGAAGATCATGAACAATCCTGATAAATTTGAATGATTACAAAAACATTGCTAGGCATCTAAAATGTGGATTCCACTTGTCGGCTGTCACATTGAATTTGAATTTAAATTTTTAAAAATTTGCCTCCTGCCATCTCTCCGTGACATGCATGCACTCAACGCTACGATGAGCCGCTCTAAACTGGCCATGCCAATCCAAAGTCCTGGTCCACCCACTGGCTGTTAAATTAAAAAAATATCTATAAGAAAATCCACTCTCGTTACTCTTTTGCCTTTTCCTGCAAGACGTGCGCACACTCGCGGCTGACAATGATGTACTCTAAAGTGGCCGTGCCAGCGGACTGTCTGAAAGGAGCATTTTCGGGGTGTAAGCATTGCTAGTTTGGCAACAGCGTGTCAACGAAAGCACGGGGGGACGTCATTTAGCTTTGTGTGTCACTCAACCATGCCCCCCCCCCACCCTCTCAAAAAATCTGGCACGTTGTCAGCAGTTACCTTCAACCATGCAAGATGTTTTTGAAACGAATTTCCGAATTCACTTTACAAGGTCTTTAAGATGGATTTAAGGATTTGGAGGAAATGCTCAAATGGCATTGGCATCTTGAAATCAAAGATATGAAATCAATGCTCATCATTCAGATTTTATTTTCTTTTTGGGGAGGGGGATGGGGGGTTGAGAAGTAGACGTGTGTGTGGGGTTTAGAAGTCCTTGTTGCTCTTCTCTGTGCGTTCCTAAAAAAGATCAAATAATAATAATAATAATAATAGGAGAAAAAAGAAAAGAAAAAGCTGCTTTTCTGTTAGACGCCAGATTAGTCGGTCCGTTTTAGGGGGCGCCATCCTCGTGATAGAAGAAGATGATGATGCTGCTGCTGATGATGATGATGGTGATCTTTTTGGGTAGACAACAAAACTCTTGTTTGTATGCTTGTCTGTCTCTACACAGATACAATGATGTCTCACTGATTTTAAGAGAAAAAAAAATAGCATTTTATATTTATATTATAATGTGTATGCTGAATAAATGATTATTGTGACATTCTTTTCCCGTCTCCTATTTGGCAAATCTGGTGAAAACAGTTCCATTTACAAATGTGAAAAATATTTTTGCACCTTTCACCACATTTATATTTTGCGCTTGTTTAAAATGTCATTGAACAGATGTTTATATTTAACCTTTTGCTGCAAAATAATCGGCTTCAGATTTTTAATAAAACATCTGAATCCGATTTTTTGTATTCGATATAATAGGAATTTTCCAGATGATTGTGATAAAACTAAACACTTAAAATGTTAAAAACTATGCGTTTGTGTGAGATTTTATTCATCTTTTCAGTTTTATTATACTGTACATACCAGATGAATCGACTTGCAATTCTAGATATCTGTCGCTAGGGGGAAGCAGCATCATTTGTGTTGATCCAAGCGCCCGATCTTTGACCCGGAAAATAAACACACGCTGTGGCGAAAACAAATGGCTGCCACGGGAGCCGTCGGTTCCCCGGGCCGCCTGGTCCAGTACGTCGTGGTCCGCTCGGACCTGGTTCACAAGCTGTCATGGCCGCTTGGAGCCGTCATCACGCAAGCGTGCCACGCCGCAACCGCTGCCGTCCACTTGCACTACGCCGACGGGGACACGCAAAGCTACCTGGCTGAGCTCGACTCCATGCACAAAGTAGTGCTCGGGGTGAGTCGCGACGAACTCCATTGGACGAGTAATAGATTTCAGGCTACTACGATTTAAAACGCGTTTATCATGGATTTACCCCCTTATACGTGTTCTACACATATTTGCAACGTAGTATGTATCATTCGGTGATAACTAATGCCGTTTTTGTTGCTTTGAAAAATGTTTAGGCTTTTTTTTTTAATAGGCTTGCTGTCGGAATGTTACATTGCGCGTTGTGTCCGTATAATATTTTGATGTTTTTGTTCTCCATTTTAGTAGGAACGTGTTACAAGTGGGGAGTAAACCTAGAGCCGAACCATAGTCACACCAGAAGATCGTTATAGTTGAGGTAATAATTTTTGTTTGGCCTACGTTATTCTTCTTAAAGGTAGGCAACCTTAACATGGCCTTTTTAAAACCCTGCGACTGGAACATATTAAACGAGTTAAATTCATGAACCAAGATTCCATGTACAGGATTTCGGTTGTGGCCCAAACTCATAAGATATGGCGATTGCTGATTTGGACAAGCTGAAAGTCACAAGTTGTTTCCACATCAGACTATGAACCAAATTCACACTTCCTCTTGTGTCCTTCAGGCTCCCGACGAAGCCGCCCTTTCAGGCTTATCTGAGAGCCTGACCCAGGCTGGTGTGGCCCACAAGCTTTGGATTGAGCAGCCTGAGAATATACCCACCTGTCTGGCCCTGAAGCCATACCCCAAAGAAACAGTGCAGCCCCTGCTCCGCAAGTTCAAACTCTTTAAGTGATCTTGCCTGCCCATCAACGTCAACGTGGCCCAACAGCCATTGTTACCACATCCCTATGACTGGAATATTCACGTTTTCTCGGATAAACTGAACTGTATTCATGAACATTGAAAAAGCTGCTTCTGTGTGGCAGTAAAACAGGCCAAAGTCCAGATGTCAAGGTGTAAGAGGCAGTTTGCCTGGCAAGTGTGGTCAAGCAATAAATCAATTATTTCATGAATGAATACATCTTAATTATTTATAATACATGAAGTATTCTTCTTTTAATTAACTCTTCATTTTATTGAAGAAAAGGTCAATTCAAAAGCATCTCAATCCTGGCCTGACGGGTATGGTAGCGAAACATCAAGAGGGCCGGAAACCAAGTGGGAGCCAATCAGAGGAGTCGTTTGCACACTTGAAAAGAAGCGCAGCAGTGACTTTCTCACCGTCGATCCCGAGCGCTTGTCTGGGTGCACTCACATGAATGTCTGCCGTCCTGTTGATGATAACTTATTTGAACCTGGGAAACTACAATAACACACACGGTCTGCACAGCACACGTGGCATCTGTAAATGTGGTGTTTACAGTGGAGTGCCTCATCTCAAATCGACGCCCTGTTCTGATGTGGCATCAGAAAGGCTGATACTAATACTGACTTTTTTTTTCTGCAAAAATGCTGCTGAGATCCACCGACCATAATACCTAATTAAGATTTCAGGTTCCTTGTCTTTGAGCGTACTTCATATTCGAAGGTGCTTGTCTTCAAGTGTACCTTTGGATTATAAGGAACGAGTCTGTTAAACATATTTAAGGTCCTACCGTACATGTAAGTGTACTTCAGGTTTATATGATGTTTAAATGTACTTCAGGTTCTAAGGTAGTTGTCTTTCAGTGTACTTAAGGTTGGAAGGTGCTCATCTTTAAGTGGACCTTGAGGTTCTAAGCCAGGGGTGTCAAACTCCGGTCCTGGAGGGCCGCTGTCCTGCATGTTTTCCAAGTCTCCCTGTTGCAACACACCTGATTCAAATGAACAGGTTCAATGTCAGGTTTCCGCAGAGCTTGCTGGTGATCTGATCATTTCAATCAGGTGTGTTGCAACAGGGAGACTTGGAAAACATGCAGGACAGCGGCCCTCCAGGACCTGAGTTTGACACCCCTGTTCTAAGCCAAGGTAACCGTGTTTAAATGTGCTTCAGGTTCAGGTTGTTTTTGTAAGGTACTTGTAAGTATACTTCAGATTCTCAGGCACTCTTGAAAGTGTTTTCTGGTTTCCAAGGCACTCGGGTACTTTCCATTTAATCAAACAATCCTTTACATGTAACATTTGATTCCTGCGGTAGAATTTTACCACTCAATAGTGTCGGGACAATAAAAAATAATCTTGTTAAAAGACGGCCAATCACGGTCTCGAATTCAACATTCTTGCGTGATATTTCGACGCATTACATGAGTCAGGTAACGTTTTCTCATGCTTCTGCTCATGAGCGCGCACGCAGGCTCGGCGCGCGCGCTCCCGCAGCCCTGTTTGTTTGTGTTGGAGCGAGAGAGCGAGAGAGCTTGGAAATGGCGGAGAGCGCCGAGCAAAGTGACAACTTGGCTTCGCGACCTGGGCCACCACGACGCCCGCGCAGTCTTGGACATACACGGGAGTGACACGCCGAGTCGCCCCACCACCACCACCAGCAGCGCGGACTGGAAGACTCCAGGCGGGCCTACGGGGAATTTTTTAGCGGGGTCCAGCGCGGTCTGATTGCTTAGCCAAGCTGGCTAGCTGCGGCTAAGCTAACTGACGTTGAGGCTCGCTGGCTTCGAGTCGTGTGTGATTTCCCCCCCCCTCCCCTTTTCTCCTCCACGCAAGCTTGTTTGTCAACAGACGCCGATGGCAACTTGCTAGCCAGCTTGCTAATCACAACAAAAAGCCCAATTTAGGCGAATCCTTTTTATCGGATGTTACGTGTCAGCCACTGCTGAGCGAGTGTAAAGTTACCCACCTAAAGTTAGCAACAGACAAACACCCCAAAAACAGGCCAACGTTATCCGTCACGCAAGTTAAGTTAGCTGCATCTCGGCTAACTGGCTGTTGTTGGACGCCCCGCAATAGCGGGGAGGCGCGGCGGACTGGGTGGGGGAAGAAAACAACAACCGTGGAGCGGCTGCGAGAGCGCGCCGGGAGGACGACGCCTGCTTGTGCCACAACAAGGTAAGCCAATTGAGCAAAGGGTGCTGTGTGCTGTTGACATCCACGATGGGACCCGGCCGCTGCAGCGCGGCCTCCCACGGATGATTCCTTGCCTAGCTTGGACGCCGTGCGCGTGTACGTGCGCGCTAACGTCCCCCCCCCCTTTCCTCTTGGCCCACCTGTAAATTAATCAGATTCTTACGTAAGCGCACCAGAGCAGCCTCACGCTGTCCTTGCCACCAGAATTTAAGCTGCTGTTGTTTTTTTTTTCTCGTCTTCATGACCTTCTTTTTGGCTTGTTGTGGTTCGAGGCTAATCTGTGCTGTGGAAGAAAGAGGCGCTGCAACATTTGCATGTGTGCAGGCATGGTGTTAGCATCAGCTAATTGAGCCAGTGGATACCTTAATTGGCTTCAAAAGCCTCCCAAAGAGGCACTGATGGATTGTTGTGGACGTTTGTTTGATAAAGAACGCTTCAAGACTAGTAGCTCAGTACCCGAGGTGCCCACAAAAAAAAAAAAATACTCGACCCGAAGTCTACTTAGTTGATATATTCTAAAATATGAGTATTGCACAATAACCACCCTGCAATTTTGCAGCTTGGCATGCTTCAATCAAAACTTACTTACTCTTTGTGTCCTCAAGCCGAAGCCACAAAGGTATTGTTTGTGGCGTCTTGGTGCCAGAGAACTTTGCTGCAGTGAGTTCAGGAGCTTTCATGAGACAACAGTGGTGCAGTAAAAGGCTAATACTGGAAAACCTCAAGCAATCATTTTCCTCAGGACCACGAGTCCACGTGAACCGGGTTGAGCGAGGCCTGTGCGGTGTGTCGTCAGGGCGTTCTAGAACCTGTAAAATGGTCAAGAATGAGATATCAAGGAATTTGTATCAAACACAGAGACATGTACCTAGCACCTCCTGCACTTAGGGGACTGGTACCTTAGAACGTTAACATGGGTGCTCCAAAGTGAGTATTATCAAAGACGCCCAAGACAAAGGTTGTGTTTACGCGATACGCCGACTTGTTTTTGTCAAGCGCACGTTTGATTGTGTGTGTGTGTGTGTGTGTGTGTGTGTGTGTGTGTGTCTCGCTGGGCCTCTGGAGGTTAAGATGTCGTCAGATAAATGTGTTCAGCTATCTGCAGCACAAAAAGGTGCGCGGGAGCTTGAGACGGCGACTTCATCCGACACCCGTTTTTTTTTTTTTGTTTTTTTTTTAAAGTGCGCGGGCGGCTCAAAGCAAAAATGTCATTGGTGAGCAAAGTTGAGTGGGTAAGCGATATCTGCTGTGGAATTCCTCCACACTAATCTCTCCAAACAGAAAGCTGGGGGTGGGGGGGCCAGCGTGAGGTTGTGTTAAGTGGATCCCTCCGCAGGGTCCAGTCGTTGTTTGGATCCTTGGGAGTTTTACTGTTACTCTTGGGATGGAGCTTTGGAGCAGCTGGTGATTTTTGTTGTTGTTGTTGTTGTTGTTGTTTTTGTCATCTCAATGTCACCACGGCCCGCCGAGGACGTTCATTTTCAAACAAAGCGTTCCTCCTCGCCCGGGTTCTTGTCGTGTTGTTAGGCGAGAACGCAGACTCCAGGAAGTAGACTGTGGCCGAGGGTCGCCAGCCAACGTTCAAGTCACAATGCTTTTTATCAACATTATCATGAAATTAGGATAACATGAAGTGTTGGCGAAGACAAGCACCTTTAGAAAGTATCCAAAAAACTTTCAAACTAGTACCTTAGAACCTGATATACTCTTGAAGACAGTTGAAGACTATTTTAGTACCTCAAGTACAATTAAACATGAGTACCATAACAACCTTAGTACTTCAATAACTTTACACCCTGAAGTAGTTCTAGACGAGTACCCAAGTCCACTTATGGCAGTGCCGAAGAGTCTAAATGAAACTAGGACCCGAAGAACCTGAAGTATGGCTTGACTGATACCGTAGCACTTCAACTACTACTTGGAAGAGTCATACACAAAGCGTAAAATGCACTCGGATACGACTACCATAGAATCTGAGGTTCTCTTCCTTTTTTTTTTTTTAAATTGGTGAAACAGCAGCCCTCGTTTCACCGAGGCCATCCATTCAAAAACGAAGCACTCTCACCGTCGGAGCCCTGCAGCTTCTCCTGTGTGTCACTTGACTCCAGGAAGTAGTCTGATTCCATCGTCTCGAGACCGTCGAGGGAGGCCAGTTGCCCTTCATGTCACTATGATTTTTATTTTTTTTAAATCAACACGCTCAATCAGCATCCGAGCCTCGCCGCCAGAACTTGGCTGCACTTGACTCAGCGGCTTTAATCGCCCGCGCGGCTTCCGGCCTGCGCGGTGCCGTGTCAAGTTAAGTCAGACTGCAGTGGCATCTGCCGGACGTGAACATGGAAAAGTTTGCGCCCGCTGTTAGTTAGTTCGTTCGCAAGCAGCCTTTGGAAGGTTGTTAATGGGACATTTCTATCGCGACGCTATTGCTGCCTGACCCCATGTCAGATGTTAGGTCGGTTCGGTAAATCCCCCGCTATTAGCAAGCAATTGATTGTCTCTACGGCTTTCACAAATACAAGGCAACAAAATGCTGACAATGCAGAAGACATCAGCGGTAATTACGTGCGATCTGTACAGTGTGTAAGAAATGATAAGTTTAATGATGTCAACATGGGTTTCCCGGCAATGTAGAAGTTGATGATGATGATTTGGAGTCATGTAGTATGATTAGGCTTTGGCTGGTTACCATTTAAAAAAAAAAAAAGTTAACTGTTTCAAACCCACCGAAACCTCACGTCAGCGGTTTGATCTTTGGTGGTGAGAGCAGTCGGTAGTCCCACGAATTTGCCCTTGTCGAAAAGTCCAGGTGCGGCTGTTGCGTAGAGGTAGATGTGTCACGTGCTTTCAGAGTGGCTGCTTCACGTGGGGGGCAATAGCTCCAATACAAAATTACATTTCGGAAAGCAGCATCCGTTACTCCTCGACAAATTCAACGTCATGAAATGAACGTTTACAAATTGCTACGAGAGTTATCGCGTCTACAACCGCTGAAATTCCAGTTTCGCCTTGCTCCTAACTAGCTAACAAGCTAACCAGCAAGGCTAAACATCAGCTTGTGTAACTTTGCAAGTGGAGAAGAGAAGAGACAGAGCGACCCGTTTTCTAAGAAACAAGCATTTTTACTGTCGTACGACATTTTATTGACGGGGGGGGGGGAAATCAACTGTTTATGTTCTTAAATTTTGCCACATTAGCTTGGCTTCCGGTTAGCATACTCAACAAATTCAAGGTCATGAAATGAACATTTGCAACTCGCTATGAGAGTTAGCGCGTCTACAACCGGTGAAATTCTAGTATGGCCTTGCTCCTAACTAGCTAACAAGCGAGCTAGCAAAGCTAAACATCAGGTTGTGTAACTTTGCAAGTGGAAAAGAGAAGAGACAGAGCTACCCGTTTTCTAAGAAAAACATATTTCTACTGTCGTACAACATTTTATTGAGGAAAAAAAAAAATCAACTGTTTATGTTCTTAAGTTTGGCCACATTAGCTTGCTCCCGGTTAGCATACCGAATGTGATAGCGGCCCATTGCGATGGGAATTTCTCAACGTGGAAATGACGCATTCTGTCCCCTTTTTTAAAATAACATCGGGGATAGAAATATGAGTTGATACGACGCCTTTCCCAAGGGGAAGTCCACAAAAACGCCGATTGCATTCTCACCAGATGTGAACGAGCGGGAACGAAATAGCATCCACAGTATGTACAGCGTCCAAGGCATGAGTTGAAGTCTAAATGCGTTATCATGAGTGTCCTATGACTCTGATTATGAGCAATATGATAACTACAGTATGCCCAGTGTCCTATGCTCTCTCTCCCCTATGGTCTTGTGCTCTCCCGACCACATGATCGCCACGCCGTCCTCGCGTGAACCTGCCATAGATGCATTATATGTTTTATTTAGACCGCCGCAGAAACATACGTACGTGCCTTTCCCCCCTACGCCTGCACCGGATTCGGCTCGGACGTGAATCCTCTTGGATTTATTTGTTTAGTAGATGAGCCAAACGCGTCATTTGGCCTTTATTTATTTTTTTTATTATTATTTTGTTTCCATCCTCGGAAAAAGGCTTGATGGCTATATTGGTGCCGCGCTTTCCAGCCGCGGGACACAATCGAGCGTTTTCATCATGTCGGAGGCCCCGGGCCCGCGCGTCGCGTCGACGCGTAACCGATCGGTCTCTCGTAGCCTGGCTTGCTGCTGTTGTGTTGTTGTCGTTATTGTTGTGGTATGCCCTCTCTCTCTCCATTTTGGATTCAGTGTGAGACAGCGAGCCGACCCCCCTCCCTCAACACCCCCCAAGACGCACAAAAGCACAAAGCCGCAAAAGACGAAGAAGAATGGCGTGCCGCAGCCCCCTTGCGACTTTATTTTCCTGCGGTTTGTAAGCGATGGCCGTCATTGTCAGCCCAAGACTGATGGCATGCGAGGCGTGGAGAAAAAGGACGGCGAAGGCAGCGAGGCGGCAGGCGGAGAAATTGATCGGGCCATTGAGACAACGGCGTGACATATTGTTGCCTCCAAAAAGCCTCCACGTATGTGCTGCTCCGGCACAGTAAACAAGATGAGGAGTCGTGAAGTGGTTGAACGGTTGGAATGCGCTGCTGGGCCAGGGGACAAAATATAGATTTGATCTTACACAATCCTCTCTCTCTCTCTCTCTCTCTCTCTCTCTCTCTCTCTCTCTCTCTCTCTCTCTCTCTCTCTCTCTGTGCCTAAGAGGCACGACAGATGACCCTCAATCCATCACGTAAACCGACGCCATGATACCGAGGCCATATAAGAAAAAAAAAATGGCCACAAACCCCATTTTCTCTTTTTCTAACACTCTTTTGAAAAAAAAAAAAAGTATTCCTCCTCTTTTTTGGCTCGCACCGTTCTCCAAAAAAGAAGCAAGCCGCGCTGTTTCTTTTTCCATGCCCGGTTGAAGTTACTGTCAAGCTGTCGCGTCGCGCAAGAGAATTGTTAACGTCGTCTGTTAGCTTAATGCTAAAAGTGTGCTGTGCATCGCCATAGACGGGCGAAGTGAAAGAAGATGGTCGCTCACAAACTCGCGATGTACTGTCGCGCGGGCGTAAACGACGAAGCGACGACGAGCCACCGCGGCGCAGGTGAACTTCATTTGACCTCTGAACCTTCAAATGTTTCAGTACTTTTGCTGTTCTCTTTTCTCAAATTAGCCGAATGGCAACATTTAGAATGATGCCCACGATGCCTTTCTGTGACTCTTGCGGTCTCCGTATTTCTGTCGCAACCTCGCCGACGATGCTTTGGGACACGCTCAGCTCAGTTGGCCTGTTGCCAAAGTCAAAGGCGTCAAAGGTGTCAAGTGGTTCGCTTCGGTTTTGCAACATTACGTCCTTATCCGAGATTATCAGCGCTCGCTTTATTAGTGGCCCCGTTGTGACCTTGCCGAAACAAAACAAACGATTGTAAAACTGTGACGGAGCGAGTAGTGCGGGTTCGGATTGAGATGACGAAACACGACACTTCGGCGTCCTCTTGTTCCCTTCACAGTCCAAAAAAAAAAAAAAAAAACCTCGACAATTGGCCACCTCATCGATCCAAATCGATGCGGCATTGGCGGGAGACCTCACGTCATGCTTGAACCCCTCAAGACAGAAAAAAAACAATTCCCCCGAGGTAGAGAAGAGCGCAGACTCACTAAATCGTACAGTCGGACCTTTTCCAGGGCTCGCCGTCATTGATGCAGTTGCGTTTGCTCGGCTAACCTCATTATCCGCAACAGAAGCGTGACTTCACACACAAGAAACCCTTTTTTTGGGTTTTTTTTTTTGTGCGCTCATGTGGTGCTCAGTTGGATGTGCAAGCAGGCAGTTAATGACTAAATAACAACGCCCAATTAAAGGTCATTTATTTTTAATTTCAGGGGCGTGTATCAAACCGGTAGCCCTTTGCACTCATCCTGAGGACAGCAGAAAGGTCGGCGACCCCTCTGAAAGACCTTCGAAAACAAAAGTACTCAGAAAGATTGAGTACCTTGGGAGTCGAGAGTACGCTTCAATGGTTGTATCTTGGTACCTTGAAGTACTCCTGAAAAGTTGCACCGTTTGATTCCGAAGTACACGTCGCCGTAGCGCTTCACCAGAAATACCAAATGTCAAGCGGTCTCAATCACGACGGCCAATCAGGTTGTTCCGGTGACGGCGAATTCATCACAAAGTTCATCTAAAACGCGGCGCGGGTTCCTATCGAGTGAAGGAAAGCACGCATTCAAAGCTCTAATTGCAATCCAGCCGGTCCGCTGTCATTAGCTCAATAAACAAGCATAAAAAGCACGTCGACGCCTTGAGGAAATGCGGCCACAATGACTGCGCTCGCCAATTATCTAACGAGATAAATGATTACGCAATCAAATGGGCGAGATGGGACAAGTCATGCGTACACGGCTTAACATTTGTAAAATACTTTTTCAATTTGACGTCACACCTCCAACCCGGATTATAATAAGCACGTCGGAAAACGGACCGATTGTCATTCATTTTTTTGGGAAATGATTTCGCCTATTCGCGTATTCCGTAAGTTGCACCGGCCATAAAATACAGAATAAAGAAGAAATAAAACATATTTAAGTCACACCGGAGTCCAAGTCGCATTTTTGCAGGAAATGTATTGGATAAAATGCAACGCAAAGAACAGACGTGTCATCTTGAAAGGCAATTAAAAAACTAAAATAAAGAGAGAACAGGCTGAATAAGTGTACGATATGCTAACGTTACATGATGCAGAAAAAAACGAACTGAGAACGTGCCTGGTATCGTCACGTAACATATGAAGAGTTATCCCGATAACTAGAGCATGAAGAACATGCTAACAAGTTCACCAAACCATCAGTGTCTCTCCAAATCACGAAATCCAATGAAATCTTCATCTTCGGTGTCACTTGTAAACAACACCGTCAAATCTAGAGGTAGTGAGAGCGGCGCTTCCGGCCTAGAGCGCCCTCTTGTGGCTCAACGTGAAAACGATATGTGAAATGACACAATAATGTGTGAATAATTTCACACGGAAATCCCTCCAGAGTATAAATCGCACCCCGGGCTAAACTACGAAAAAAAAAACTGCGATTTATAGTCCGGAAAATCCGTTATGTAAGAGTTAAAATTGACGTCGGCACGTTTGTGTGCGACTTAAACAACGATGCAGCATCTTGACGCCGTTGTCTTTCCCGCCTCTGCCTCAGGTGCAGTGTTCCCCGCAGCGCCCGCCATGTTGCCATGTGACGGAGGGACCGCGAAACGACCGTAAGCCACCTGGACTCGCATCTACTTCGAAGCCCACCTCCTGCTCCACTGACCGGTCGCCATTTTTGCGCTGGACACAAGCCGGCCGACACATGACTCAGCCCCTGGTGACCTAGACCACCGTAGGTACCTCGCGCTTCCAACGAAGCCGCCCAAAATGGCGGGGAAGTCGCGGTCGAGATTTTCGAGCCTCGCCTCCATCTTTGTTGTCTCCCTCCAAGAACTGCCGTGCGGAAAACATTGGAGTCGCTTGGCCCCGCGCGTGTTTGTCGCTCATCAATCGCGGGCTAACGGCAAGATAAGTTTCCCCTCATTGATGAAGCCATGAGCGCGCTGACCCGACCCACCGCCTTGCACGTGATACGCTCGCCAACGGGAAGTCTTCATGTCCGTTGACTGATCGCGCGAGCTGCTAGCAGGGGGGAGTCAACGGGTGCGGCGTAGCTTTGGGGCCGTGTATACATTCCATATGGCCTCCATGTTAGAGGGCGGGCCACAGCAACACTGACTGAGCAGCTTCTCACGGGCGGCGCCGCAGCTCCCGCCGTTACTCTCTGACTCGCAACGCCTATTTGGTACGCTCATCCGAACTAGGCTTGCGCGGTAAGCAAGTACTCGAAAAGTAGCGCGATACCCCACTGTGAAAAAGGAACGATACTGTGTGGTTTCAAGTGCCGGCCGGGACTCGCGCGGAATTGTCTGGTTCTCCCACAAAGACAAGAACGAAATTGATATGAATAAAAGTATTTTGGATAGTGCTTTAAAATGTATTTCTTTTTTTTTTTTTTTTCTTTTTCAGACATTGTACTTCAAGTTAATATGGCCCGGGTACATGTGGTGTGTGTTGACTGTCGGGTTCGTAAATAAGCGCGTCAGTGGGCTCTATAGAAACCAGGCAGGCATCCCGCCCTCTGCCTCGCATTCCCCCCAAGCAGGCTCCCAACGTCACGCTGGGCCCCAAAGGAGCTTAAATCATCAACTGGGAACAATTGAAAGTTTTCAGCATACAGTGAGAAGATTAATAAGGACAACGTGTGGCAGCGTGTGTGTGCAGGTTCCTTCCTCCCCTCCCTCCCGCCGATGTCGATTCCGCGCTGCAGTTACCAGGTGGTCTTTTCCCCGCTCGCCCCCCGTTGACCATACATTTCTTTGTGTTAGGGGGAGGGGGGAAGTCAGGTGGATCTGCTCCACCGCTCTCCCGTGTTTACCTGCTCGCCCGGCTGTTGTGTGTGTGTATGTGTGTGTGTGTGTGTGTGTGTGTGTGTGTGTGTGTGTGTGTGTGTGTATCGTGTTGTTTATCGTCCTGCTGGTTTCTGGTCACATGGACCTGATGGGTTAAGTGTAACCTGTCAACTCAACACGGCAACGGCGCGAACAAGCCGGTGGGCCGACTTTATGTTCTTGTTTAAAACCAGAAGACAGGTTTGAATTCACAGAGTGACTTGTGAAATTATTGTGCCTTTCCCAAGTGCTTGAACCAGACTTAAATTGATGAAAACACTTTTGGAAGGATTCTTCTGCACCTATTCCCCCTCGTTGGCAGTTTTGCAGCTTAGAGGCCAAGCGTGCTTGCTTTAAGCTGTCTATCCCTCCCAGAGGCTTTTTACTGTCCAACTGACACCCGAGGCAAATAATCATTGTATATTTCACCACAGAATATTCACCAATTCACATCATTTTGTCCAAAGGTGTGCTAGCGGAATGCTAACATATAACAAGAAACGGAAGTTAGCATCATTATTGCAATAATAAATGCACGTTGTAACAATTGCTACCTTCACATACACGGATCAGTAACGCACACAAACAAAACATAAAACAAAATTCAATTCAACATTATGTATTTTAACACCAGAAGCATCACATTTCAATTTTCAAGTCCGCGCACTTTGCGCTAACATACCACGCGAAACGCCGCGGACGGGCGAGCAGAATTTAACTGCGCCATAAACCTTCAGACAAGTGCTCCTTTTAACACTCGGCGGAGTAGCAATGCATACAAACACGCTAATAACCCGCGAGTATGTAATCTCTGCTCTGTGTGAACAACGATACCACTTCTCATACAGTCGTATGAGAAAAAAAAAAAAATCTGAGCTTTGACCCTTTTGGAAATGTCTTAAGAAAGCCAACGTTTATACACACTCGCACGACAAAGCCTTGAAATCCACCAGTGGCGAGGGCGCAGAACGAAGGCGCGGTGGGGTTTGGGGGTGGGGGGGCTAAGCAGCTATTGTCGCAGCGACGCTAATCCCTCCTGACTAGCCTTGTTTGCATCCGACCTCAGATCACCCCTCTGACACGCTACTAACACGCAGCGCCGGGGGGAAAAAAGAGAAAAAAAGAAAGGTGCCCGCTGTGCATTAACACCGTGCCCGCGTCCTGTAAAGACCCCCACGCCGACCACCCCCTTGAGCCGCAATTGAGCCCAAGCACATTTCCATGTATATGCTTCTCTTTCGTACGTTCTCTCCGAGGACTGTTTTCATTCGTCACGCTGTGGTTTTTGAAATATGCGTCGCCGAGGCTGTTTGCCCCGTTCATAAATTAAAGGAGGAATTTCCACCGCGTCGTCGGACAAATACAGCCGACCGCACTGCATGTCACGGTTCATTATTCACACGCCTTGTCATAATATGGATTATTATTATTATTATTATTATTATTATTATTATTTTATTTATTATTATTTTTTTTACAAGTCTGTCCAGGCAAGTCTGAATTTCACATTTAATCGCTTTCCATTTGTCCTTATGGAAGTTTATACTTCAGTGCCGTCAAGCTAACCTGGAGTCAACGTTGAGCCTTTCTCCAAGCTAACGTTTTAACATTTTTTAAATTAATTAATTTTTTTGATGTGCAATTGTTGTTGCTGAGCGTCGGTCTTTGTTGCCCCCCCCCCCACCTTCCGCTTTGCAGGTCAGTCAAAACTGAAAATGAGCGCCGTCGGGGAAAGTCCCCTGGACCCTGACACGGCCGAGTCACGCAAGAGGAAAGGCTCACCATGCGACACGTCAGCGCAAAGGTAATCTCGAAGAGATCATATTTCACGTCGACCCCGCCGGTGTAACATTGAGTAAAAATTTTTTAATGTTGACATTTCTTTACTCTTCTGTTTACATATTTAGTGTTTGTACACCTGTAATTTAGCATGCACTTAATATTTGTCTACACACCTCTAATTGGCCATATTTCATGTTCATAAACCTCGGCGGAGGAGTCGTCTCATTTTTTTGATCTTTACACTGTCGATCATGACTACATTTTTTTAATATACTTCTTTAACGTCAACGCATGCTTACTGTAGCGCATTTATATATTATTCCTTGCTCTGTCCGCTCTCGTGTGCTGACACCCACGGCACTCACCCGGCCTGGTCCCGCATGTTTAAGCCACGCACATTCACAGTTATAGATACGACAGTGTACGAACGTGAGGATGGCAGCCTCAAATGGACAAAAATAATACCAACACCACACATGCACATTTTTTTTTCCTTACTGAGATTGTTGATGATCCAATTACTTGCGTTGGTAACTGCTGCTCGAGTACCAAGCTTACATTCTTGAAAATAACACCTTCGGTGTACCATACATCATGTTTACTGCCTTTACAGCAGCTCCATTATTTTGTTCTTCTCCTTCTTCCTTTCATACCTTTGCTGCTGTGAATTGGGAATTTCTCCAGTGTGAGACTAATCAAGGTTTTCTTATCTTACACACCTCTAATTTTGCACATTTGACCTTGTATTAACATTTCTGACCTTGGTGTGACGTTGACCAAAATGTGCGCATTTCTCCTATCGCATGTTGACATTGCATTTCATGTCTGCGCCCAACACGTACAGTAGCATATCGTCATCATTTTGACGCATACGTGCCTCTGTAGTGCCAAGTTGACATCCAATTCGGTGGTCTCCGTTGTTCCCGCGTTTACATCTCATTGCTTCCCGAGCCTTCTGCCCGTGTTTAACAACATGAGTGGATTAGGTTGGCCCGGGGAAGGTGTGTGTGCAGACGGCTCATCAGATCACGGGTTAGCCAAAGTTTAGCCGAAGGGTCGAGGTGGAAGCGAGGACGCTCTCTCTCTCTCTCTCTCACTCACTCACTCACTCACTCACTCACTCACACATACAAACAAACGCACTCGCAGCTCCCAGAATCAGCGCACCCGCTCTTGTGAGCCTTTTAAGGCCCAATAGCTGATGTAAGCTGATGTAACATCCCGGCTCGCATTTCCAAAAGCAACCAGTGACCTGCGCGTTCAAACTGCGCCCTCCTCCTCACCCCTTCCCCCTCCCTCCCTCCCTTCCTCCCTCTCTGGGCCACCATGCTTGTATGTTTTGGCCGTCCAATGCACTGACCTACTTTTTGCTGCTGTTGTCCTCGTTCGCTTACACACAGACACACACGCGCGCGTGCGCTCACACGTTTTGTTTTTCACGTTTACCACATATTATAGTCGCTCATTGTGAGTGGAGCAGACGGAGACGAGCGTTAAAGACGTAAGTGCTTTAACCATGTGCAGTCGCATCTATGTCCAACACGCTCATTTCCACAAAATAAAGTCTTTAAAAAAAAAAAAAAAGTTTGAAAAGGAGGTCACCTTTAACTTCCGGTGGCACATGGCAGGAAGTTGACAGCGGTCAGGAGTCACTTGTAGCCAGCGATCAGAGCTGTTCATTCTCTTTGTCTCTATCTCGATCTCTCTCTTGAGCTATCTCTCAATTTCTATTTATCTCTTTCTGTCGACGGATATTTGTTTATTTATTGTCGGTCAAAGCTTGTTTGTTTGATCAGCAGTGGCTTTGGCAAAAAAAAAAAAAAAAAAAGTAAATCTGGAGGGGCATTTCAGAACTGTCCATGTGAGCTATGAAAGGGATGTCAATATGTAAGAATGTATATTCCCTGCCAAAAGTGGCTCTAAGCGCTGCAAAAAAAGTGCCCTTCTCTCACCGCGTTTGAAAGCCTCATGTTAAATACAGCCTTGCTTCTTTGTGAAGTGTGAGTCTTTTTGGTCTGGTCAGGGAGTCGGTTTGAGCGCAGGCTTTCATGCGGTCGACCGGCGCGGGCAATGTGTCCCTTTTAAGCGCAATAAAATGGTGACCGTTACATGGGTTGTTAAAGCGGCCTTTTCTCAGGGTCCATCGGGGAGTCTGAAAAAGTCAATCCGTGGTCGGCTGTTTTTTTTTTTTCGGCAGTCTGGAGAAGCGGCGGCGCGAGCTGGAGAGTCGCTACATCGGCGAGCTGGCGGAGCTGCTCTCCTCCAACATGGGCGACATCGCCAGTCTCAGCGCCAAGCCCGACAAGTGCCACATCCTCAAGAGCACCGTGGACCAAATCCAACAGATGAAGCGACGCGAGCTGGGTGAAGGACCGCGGTTCCTCTTCCTGTTTCGTTCCACGTTTTCACCACCGACTGCTGACGCTCAGTGCTCGTCCTGCCTCCACAGAGAAAGCAGCTCTTCGCTCTCCGGATGACGCGGTGCAGAAGAGCGACATCTCCTCCAGTAGCCAGGGCCTGCTGGAGAAAGAAGCCCTGGGACCCATGCTGCTCGAGGTGAAGCGTGTCCAGTAAACCGAATCCCTGTTTAGTTCAGGGGGACACTTAAGTAAAACCACATGTTGCTCGCATCCAGGCTCTGGATGGCTTCTTCTTCGTGGTGAATCGCGAAGGTCGTATCGTCTTTGTCTCCGAGAATGTGATAAGCTACCTGGGCTACCCTCAAGAGGAGCTGATGATGTCCAGCGTCTACAGCATCCTACACGTGGGAGACCACAACGAGTTTGTCCGCAATCTGCTGCCCAAAAGTCTGGGTGAGCGTTTATGAATTGACATGATTTTGAACGTTCCACCTCAAATGTGTCATGTCCTTCATATTTAATGTCTGCTATACCTGGATCGGGCGGCCCGGTGCTCGACCTCACAGTGCAGAGGTCGTGGGTATGATCCCGGCTTCCTGTGTGGAGTTTGCATGTTCTCCCCGTGCCTGCGTGGGTTTTCTCCGGGTACTCCGGTTTCCTCCCACATTCCAAAAACATGCGTGGCTGATTGAACACTCGAAATTATCCCGAGGTGTGACTGTGAGCGCGGATGGTTGTTTGTCTCTGTGTGCCCTGCGATTGGCTGGCAACCGGTTCAGGGTGTCCTCCGCCGACTGCCCGAAGACCCTTGTAAGGATAAAGTGGAGCGGAAAATGGATGGATGGGTGGATAAACCTGAAGCATATTTTGTTTAGGTACAGAGGGCGTCATCACTGTCCAGGAGTCAAATGCTCATATCTTTATTATTACTTTTTTTTTGCCCCTGCATCATGAACTTAATTGTTTGTGTGCATGTGAGTGTAGTGAACGGCTCGCCGTGGCCTCAGGAGTCCGCCCACAGGAGCAGCCATACCTTCAACTGCCGCATGCTGAAGAGGCCGCCCGACGAGATGGACTCGGAGAACCAGGAGGCCCGGCAGCAGTACGAGATCATGCAGTGCTTCACCGTGTCGCAGCCCCGCACCGCAATGCAGGAGGAGGGCGATGGTGCGGAAACGGCCCAATGTTATTTTTTGAATGGATTTCTCTGTTCTATCAATCAAATCACCCATTTTGTGATTCAGACGTGCAAAGCTGCCTGATCTGCATCGCCTGCCGGATGCCTCGTGCCCAGCCTGTCAGCACGGAGTCTTTTATCACCAAGCAGGACCCGACAGGTACCATCTTCATCTAGGCCACAGGTGTCGAACTCAAGGCCCGGGGGCCAGATCTGGCCCGCCACATCATTTTATGTGGCCCGCGAAAGCAAATCAAAGTTGTCAACTTTCATGATGCTTGCTAAAATCTCTCCCAAAATTTCAAATTCTCATTTGTAATAAATAAGACTGATACTGTAAGCATTTTCTTGTTCCCAAACCCGTCATTACAGTAACTTAAACAATTGGTGAATAAACTTATTCTTGACCTCTTTATATGGTTTCAGTCATAACGGCCCTCCAAGGGAAATTGGAACTAAAATCTGGCCTGCGACAAAAATGAGTTTGACACCCATGATCCCGGCCCTTGCATGAAAAACTGAAAATAGAGTTTTATTTATTTATTTATTTATTTTTGGAGAGGGGTGACAAAAATCAAAGATTTTATTTTAAGGCCATGCCCATCCTTAGGTGAAATTGTCGTGATTTCATGTAAATAAACCGACGTGTGTTTTGTCGTTGGTCCTCTCAGGGAAGATCATCTCCATCGAGACCGGTGCTCTGCGGGCGACTGGCCGGCCCGGCTGGGAGGACCTGGTCCGGAAGTGCATCTACGCCTTCTTCCAGTCGCAGGGCAAAGAGCCCTCCCATGCCAAAAAGCTGCTACATGAGGGTGAGAGTCCATCCGCTTGAGCCAGTCTTTCGTCTTTACGTCGTTGCAGGCTGGGGTTGCAAAGGGTCGGAAAATGACCGGTAAATCTCGGTCTTCTTTCCGTCGCAAAAATTTGAACAGGGGTGTGTCGACTTTTCAGCCATTTTTTTTGTATTTGTATGAAAGTCAGGATGCTGCAAATTGTATTTCCCTCACCTGTTTTTAAGTTCTCGAACAAGAGCCAGTTTTCAAGTTTGTGTATTCTTGTTTTAGTGCCCTTAATTTCAAAGGAACGTTTCCGGGTTCCCAGAATTCACAGAACTTTGCAATGCCAATGCTGAGTCAACTTTTTTGTTGTCTGTTGGCGCCCAGTGATGAGCCACGGCGCCGCCATCAGCCCGCTGTACCGCTTCGCCTTGAGCGACGGAACGCTGCTCAGCGCTCAGACCCGCTGCAAGTTCTGCTGCCCCCCAAACCCGGACGTTCAGCCCTTCATCATGGGCATTCACACTATTGACAGGTACCGGCACTCACGTTTGTGTTTATCTGCCGGATGAACTTTACTGACTAGTGCGCCGTCCCCAGGGAACACAACACTGGTAGCTCTCAGGAAAACTCGAACCCCAGCCTTCAGCCAACTCTGGGCAACCTCGCCCAGACGCCCTCGCCGGTCCTCGCCACCGGCAGCAACTCAAAACAAACCTCAGGCCCCGCCGCCGCCTCAGCCTCCTCCGCCCCCTCCGCCTCAACGGGGCTTCACCCGGGCAACAGCAGCGTCTCCTCGCAACGACTGAACCCGGCCGCCGGCTACTTGCCGCCCAGCCGGACGCGTCCCCAGCAGGGCAACTGCCCGTCGCCTCTCAGCAGCCCCGCCACAGCCGCCCCTACCTCGTTTATGTCGGCTGCCGTGTCGCGGGCCAGTCCCGGACTGGCCGGGAGCCCGAGGGTGCCGGGCCTCCACTCGCCAGCGGGTGCACTGAACAGACAACACTCTGGCGGCGACGCTAGCAACGCCACCCAGGTCGGGTCAAAAGTATGCTTGTCCAGACAAGCCGGGACCCCCACCGGTTTCTCCTCTTCCCGGCCTGGAGCGGAGGGAGGGGTACAGGACTCCGTCAAAGCCCCCCTGCCCTCTAGCACGCCGTTGGCTCATCTCAGACTTCATCACTCGCTGGACAGCAACGGGACAGGAAGTGACACGAGTGACGTCCACTGCACCTCGTTGCCTCATCCCAAACCCTCTCCCGGTCCTCAGTGTCCCGCCTCCCACAGCACACTGACGGAACGGCACAAGATCTTACATCGACTGCTCCAGGATAGCAACGACTCACCCACCCCTGCCGCCATCACCACCACCTCCACCGCCACCACCTCCACCTCATCCTCCTCCGCCACTGCCACCACGTGTGAGGACATCGTCAACAGAAGCGAGGTGGAGATCAAAAAAGAGCCGCCATCCAGTCCCCTGGTGAGCGCGGCGCTGCAGCGCTCGACTTCCAGAGAGCCGCAGGACCATCAGCTGCTGCGCTTTCTGCTCGACACGGACGAGAAGGTGAGAGTAACAATTCCAGCTACTCTCAAGCGTTTTTTTTTTTTTTTGTTTTTGTTTTTCTCAATTGTTAGTAGAGTGATATAGAGACCGTCTGGCAAAATATTTGAGATGCAGTTAGCTTGATGCTAACATATCACAGGAAACACCATAGACAGGCAAACACAAATTAGCATACATGTTATGCGGTAATGACACGCCTTCGAACCACTGCTTCATGAACACACAAGAGCAGCAACACATACAAAACAGAGCATACAACAAAATTCACAGCAAGGCATTTTCGCAAGCATTTCTGAATAAGGGATGTCCAATCTTTGCAAACTATTTGCTCTAATCTGACAGCGACCACTGACTATGTTGACTGCGAGCTAATTTGTCTTTGCAGGATTTGGGAGACCTCCCTCCCCCCTCGGCTCTAAGCCTGCAGACGGTACGAGTGAAGGTGGAGAAGCGAGGCGCCGGGGAGGCGTGCGCGGCCGCCGTGGGTGCGGGCCTCGCCTCCAAGACGGGCGGCCCGGGTTGCGTCAGCCCCAAATCGAGTCCCATTGGGGAGAGACGGCGAGACAGCCGGCGAGACAGCCGGCGAGATAGCCGAGACTCGACGGTAACTTTTTCTTGTCGGCTGACTATGGCTATGATGTTTGGAATTAGCAGTAGCGGTGCAGCGTTAAGAAAAAAAAAATGGTGGTTAGTTGCATTTCGATTCTATCTCCTTAAATTCATTTTCCCACAATTCCCCTGTTCACGCTCCTGCCGTTTTTCATCCGCCGCATCGTTGCTCTTCTCAATTGTTGCTCTTTCACCCTCTGCCCCTCAGATGTCCAGCGGCGCCTCTGACACAGAGGCCCTGGTCCAGCTGCCCCCTGCCCCGAGAGGCCAGAGTGTGGCCAAGCAAGGTGCCGACGACGCCGCCGTCGCTGCCGCCGCAGGCCCCCAGCTCCACTCTCCGGCCCCCCACACCCCGGGGCAGCTCCAATCCCCGGGGCCTCCGCTGCAGTCTCCGCTGTCACAGCCCCGCTTGCAGTCGCCGTCGCCGCAGCTCCACTCGCCGTCGCCCAAGCTCAAGCTGCAGTCGCCCACCCAACTGCAGCCCGGCGGCGGCGGCATGAAGAGGGAACCACCTGGCACTCCGAACAGAGGTAGGCCTTAATTCTGGTGTGGATAATGCGAGGCGGGAGGGGCGGGGGGGTATTCTAGCTGTCAAATATAACAAGAACCAGAGTAGCGTCATGACGGTGAACCTCCGCCAGACCCTCCCGCAATTGCTTCAAATCAACAAAGTCCTTTGTTTGTATTCATTTTATGAAGCACTCTCATCTGAAAACAAAATAAGGACATTCACTCATTCCCTCCTCCCGAATCACTTCAGTAGACAATTTTTTTTTTTTTTGTGGGTGAACTTTATTGTGAACGATGTAGTCCACTCGATAAAAATACCCATTTCAGAAGTAGGAAATGAGTGAACGCTTCCAAATGGCACCCTGCATGTGTTTCCCCAGCCAGTAATGATGGCGGCCCCGCTTCAGCCTCCAATCTCCAGAATCAGTCGGCCTTCGATTTTTGCAGTCCCTTGACTCCGAGCCAGGTCCAAGGAAAGGGGCAGGGAGACCTCTTCCAGGCCCCCAAAGACAGCGGCAGCCCCTTCCCCGAGGCAGAAATTGTCAACCCATTCAACTCAAGCACTGGTACGTAATTTGACACATGTAGTCTCTCACTGGGGGGGGAACGAAAAAAAAAAAACAATGAAGTGGATCTCAAGTTGCATGCACGGGATCACTGTGAGGCAGATGTGCATTCTGTCACATCCATGTGGGGCAACAACAATAACCTGGCGCTCATTTGCACCTCGGTGTTGACAGCGGCAGCCTCGCTAATGATAAATGAGGTTTACGTTGCCTAAAACCAAACAGACGATTACGGCGCAGGCAAAAAATCAAATGCAATGTTTTTGTGATGTATAAAAAAAAAAAAAAAAAGAAGAGCAACTTTTCCCATTAATGTGGCCTTTACTGGACAACAAAAAAAAAACAAAACAAAAAGAATTTAAGAGGAAAAGTACAATTACACTGAGAAAAAAATATATATATATATATATATATATATATATAATATTATTACTTTTTTTAAATTAATTTCAGATGTTCTAGTAGGCTGTCCAATGAAGCTTTAGAATCTCCTTATTTGTTCTTGACTTTCAAAATTTTGTTCACAGAACCCGTAAAAAAATTTTTTTTAAAAATGGATACCTACTGTGGACCGCCCCTGTTTATGGTTGCCCTTTCCAACTTTGTTGCTTCACCCACTCAGGCCCGACCAAGTTGGACTTGGCTGACTCGCAGTTCCAGCCTCTTTCTCTGTCGGACTCGTTGTCCTTCGATGCCCTGGGAACGCCGTTGCAAGCGCCCCTCACCTCGCCCCAAGAGTGAGCATCACACACGCGCACACAATAAAGCAGTGGCAATGCACAGACATTGTTTTCAGTGCGTTCTGCCACCCGCAAGTACGGTGACGCCCCGTTGTTGACTACAATTATGAAAACATCTAAGCGCATTGTTGTTCTTGAGCAGGCAGCGCGTACCCTGTACGCTGGATGAAGTCCTGGGTCCGCCGCCCACGCCCGAGGCCCGGAATGACGAGAAGGCTCTGCTCGAGCAGCTGGTCTCCTTCCTCAGCGGCACTGATGAAAGTGAACTGGCCGAGTTAGACAAAGCCCTGGGCATCGATAAGCTGGTGCAGGTGCGGAGTGTCTGACTTCCTGCCTTGGAATGTTATTCACAGCGTTTCACTCGACCCACACACATTTTGTTTTATGCTCCAGCCATATTTCAAAATGGATTAAATGTAGTCTGTTCCTCAGAATTTTACACACAACTCCGGATGGATGGAAATTCATATTTCTGAAACACACTCATATGCCACAAGATGGCGCCAAAGCCCTGTCTAAATGGGAACCTAATAATGTCCAGTAAAAGGTCCAAGGAAGTGGAAAGCTGCTTTTGTGTATCTCAGGAAGGAGCCTGGGTTGCTCCCGAGAGTGTTTGCCACATCTTCATGTTTATGTACATTGAAGGAAAGTACATCTTGATATTTTTTTTTCCTCCAAAAAAACCCCATTGAAGAGCAAGTGGGATTCTGTATTTGGTGCACGCATTTGAGAGATTAAAAATCATTTCTTCATTTTTTTGCATTAGGCTGTAACCGACCAAAATACGGACGAAATGAAGCACTGTGAATACTTTCTGCTTGCACACAAATTGCACCGTTCTCAAGTGGTCTCTTGGTTCCTGACATCTGGGCTTGACTTGTCCCTCCACACAGGGTGGCTGCTATGACCTCATGCCCCAAAGCTTCCCAACTCAGCAAGTCACTGCCACCGGACTTTCTCTGGACCCCAAGCTGCCCTCCTACACCTCCCAGTTCACGCCGCCCGCTCAGTTTCCGGCCGAACTGGCCACCATGGGGCAGCAGCAGGCGCTGGGCTACGGGGCCGCCCGGGGGACGTTCCTCGGCGGGGCTCCCGCGGCCGTGGCGGGTCTCCGGCCGGGCATGAGCCGTCCTCCGCAAGGGATGGGCCCCCAGCCGCGGCTGCCACCCAACCAGCTCCGGCTGCAACTCCAGCAAAGACTGCAGGGTCCTCAGCAGGTGAGAGCAAAGACGCAGTTCACATTTTGGGACTTTGATGGGTACGTACAGAGTGTATGCGGGCCTTATTCACCTCCTCTTTTCTGTCCCTCCTAAGGTTCTTTAATTATCCTGTCCATGTCTGATATCTCGCCTTTCCCTTTCATCCTTAGCTCCAGAACCGTCTGGCACTGAATACGTTCCCTGGAGGAGGAGGAGGAGGAGGAGGAGGAGGAGGAGGCCAGCACATGAACATGGCTGTTCGTCTGGGGGCGCCGCAACCTCAAATTCCTTCACAGGTGAGCCACCTGTGCAGCCGTTGGCCTTCAGAGACGATCTGAAACGTGACTTCTGCACTTCTCAATACTGCAAGTTGTTACACTGTATGGAGGTGCATCTCCTGGAAGTAGAGGAGTGTATCAAAAAATTTTTTTTTAATTCATTAGCACATTACAACAAAAGATAAGGGCTTTCCAACATTTTCCCTGATTTTCCTCTCAGTTGTATTTTTTTTATTTTTTTTTTTATCTGTGGCTGGAATTTCATTCTGCCAAATATTAGAATCTCATTTTGACGTAAAAAAAAAAAGCCATATTGATCGGGACCGACATATATTACACACAGTGTGGAATATTATTATTATTATTTTTTTTTTTTTGGTATTTGTTAAACAATTACACAAGAAACTGGAGTCCTGTATTACATAACAAAAACTGAACATTTTTTTTTTCAATTAGGAAGAATTGACTTTGTGAAAATAATATTCAATGAATGTGACTTTGACCATATATAAATTTCAGCAGTAACATTCTGTAGTTCAATACAAACAGCGGCGCTCAATGTTAAAGTGTAGATTTGTCAAGTGAAGTTAGTTTGCATGACTAAATTGATTAGTGAATGACTGTAAAAGTGTTTCATACCTTTTTATTGGAACTTAAAAAAAGTATGACCTCCTTTTGTGTTCATGTTTAGCGAAGGAGGGGTCTTAAATTTGCCTTTGTCTTCGGTCCCCAGCCTCCATTAAACGCTCAGATGCTGGCTCAGCGTCAGAGGGAGCTGTACAGCATCCAGCACCGCCAGCGTCAGCTTTTCCAGCAGAAGGTCATGCTGATGAGACAGAACATGGCCTCCGCCGCCCCCATGGGGGGCACCGGCTTCGCCGCCCCGGCCGCAGTCGTCGCCAGGGTCCCGAAAGGGGCCAACAATAACAACAATAACAACGCGTCAGCGCCTCAGCAGCAAGCGCAGTTCAACTTCAGCGCCGGCTACATCCCGGTTTCGGGGAACCCTCCTACCTCACCCGGTCAATTCAGTGGCCCCATGCCGGGCGGGGCGCCCATCCCCGGGAGCCCCCTGGACGGCAAACTGAATAGCCAGACAACGTTGCTAGGCGGCGTACAGGCTCCTCCCTTCGGTGGCGGCTCCCCGATGCAGCAGTTTGCGGGCGCAGGTGAGTACAAACACCACCGCCTACATTCAAAATGATCATCCTCATATTTATGGTCAGATTTAAGATCCGGGCTGGAAGATTTTCCATCTCAATTAAATCCAATTTCATGATTTGAATGTAATTCCCCCTCCTCCATTTCAGATTTTCTTTTTCTCGTGATACCAAAAAAAAAAAAAAGCTTTGGAAACTGAAAATTTCCGAGAAAGGCATTTTTAGTTATGCCATACAGCGTAGTCATAGCATGGCCACATTCTGGATTTTTGGGGGGGTGCAATTTAACTAACTAAAATACAAAATTCACAAACATCCAATTTACAATTATTCCCCCCCTATGAAAAAAATGGTACTGACAACATTGAAAAAAAATTATGTATTTCAGCAACGCCTTTCTGTTTTCTGCTTCATTTCTTCCAAATCCAAACAAGCTTTGAAACAAGAAGACACGGAACTATGGGAGCCACCAAAAATTCTATCCAAAAAAAAAAAAATGCAGTCTTGACAACTAAATTCGAATGAATGAAAAAATGGCCCAGCCCACATATATATAAAATATGACCATTTACTTTGACTTCCCTGCAGCCATGGCCCAGCTGGACCCGCCTTTTCCTCCTGAGATCAGACCCTCCAGTCCACTGTTGTCGCCTCAGAACTCCACTTCCCAGAGTCCTCTGCTCCAACAATCTCCACCCCCTGGCTACCAGTCTCCAGATATGAAGACCTGGCAGCAGGCCAGCAACAGGTGAGCATTGCAGAAATACTGCCGAGATGTTGTCATTATTACCCCCCTCCTCATATTTTACCACCTGCAGAAACTGCAATGCGTTTATTTCTGCTGCTTGCTGTGTTCTGTCTGTGTCACAGCCTGTTCAGTCCGTCATCGCAGCACGGCGGGGGAGGGACGTTTGGCCAGCAGGGGGTGTACAACAACATGAGCATCACAGTGTCCATGGCGGGGGGCTCGGCCGGCGTGGGCTCCTTACCTTCCTTGGGGCAGCCGGTCGGCGGCCTGAACAGCAGCGGCGGCGGCGTAGGCCCGCTGTGTGGCGACCAGCAGGTCGGAAACAAAGAACGGGAATGATTTTCGACTATTATGAAATATTTTCCTCTTCGTGAACAAAACACGACTTCCAGGGATTTTTTGAAAGATTTTTTTTATTTGTCTTGAACTTAAAACCGAAATACAACTGAGCTCTGCTTGGGCAGTGATTCTTCTGCGTACCACTAGGGGGAGCCCGCGTTCCACAGCCTGAAAAATCACTTGTGTATTATGTCCATATGTAAGCATGTTTTTTTCCCCGTGTGCAGGTGCAGCAGGTTCAGCAGTTGCAGCAGGTGCAAGTGTTCGCCGACGTCCAATGCACCGTCAACCTGGTCGGGGGCGACTCATATCTGAGTCAGGGTTCCATAGCAGCCGCCGCCCAGAAGGGTTCCGGACCCCCGCAGGGCCCCCAGACCAGCCAGGCCCAGCAGAAGAGCCTTCTCCAGCAGCTGCTCACCGAGTGACCCCCGTAGCCACCTCAAACCGTCAGCAGACAGACCACCACTCCCACTTCACTCGTACGCCTCCTCCGGACTCGTGACAGCCTCACCTAACTTCAGGATGGATGGACGGCGTCTGGCCGCGGGTGGCGTGTAACCACTTCCCGCGCCGCCGACGCCCACGAGGACGGGCTGGCGTGGGAGGGCGCCGGCGAGCTGCCTGTCTGACAACCTGTCTGTCTGCCTCAGCCTATTGAATAGGCAGTGTTGTCTTTGCTGCTCATCAACCCCCCACCCCAGCGATCACCCACCCACCTGCTTCCTGGTTTCTGTCCAATCAGGACACGGGAGTACCTCGCAGGGGCGGTGCCCCCATCGTCTGGGCTTTTCCGTTCGCTTTTCCGGGAATGTGACGACAGAAGCTCGGTATCAGCTGGTTCTGCGACGCTCTCTCTTTGTCAGCTACACAGTGCCTGGTGGAAGTTTGAGCTTCTTCTCCTTCGTTTTTCTTCTTCCACACACACACGATTATTCGATTTGATTTTTAATTTTTGATGTTTTTCCTCGTTGTCGCTCTGCTCTCTTCATCATCGTCATCTCGATCTGACAACAGCCCGCAAAGGGCACGGTGAAGATTTTAAGGATGGGAGACAGACGGGATGCTGCTCACTTTTTATTTTGAAACTCTTTACTCTCTTATTTGTTTTTTTTTTTGTATTGAGTATAAAAGACAAAACCCGTGAGAGACTGTTGGGATCATTTATCAGTCGCGTGTTTATTAGCCCTCACCTCAGCAGCTGTGAATATGAGGCCGGCTCGGCCTCCCCTCTCTCTTTTGATTCTCTCATTTTCTATCCCGCGCTAACTCGGCCTATCAGTGTTGTTTGCCACGCTGGTGTGTGTGTGGCGTTGTACAGTACAGAAGGAAGGACATTAAAGGGTGACTCATGACAAAAAAAATAAATGGAAAATGCCCCTTTCACGCCGTGCCGGCAAGTCGAAGCAAGGAAACAAGTTTCTTTTTATGTTTGCCTGATTCGACTGCCCTCTTAAGGATTCTCGATGTAACACAGGGATTAATCAAGATGGCGACAAACATCAGCTCTCGATGCAAAAATTGTCACAAATTCAGTCATATTTCCCCGAATACGGCACGAACATTCAGCCACCGTTTTACAAACTCAACAAGTTATCCTGGCACCGTCCCTTTCACGCGGTGCTGACAAGGCAAAATAAGCACCGGTGCTATGACATTTGACTAAATCCGGCACCAGTAATGGAATTCAGACTTCCTATTTGGTATTGACCAAAGCAGCTTTGGTCCCTCCTTAGTGCAAAAGGGGTAATAAACAAAACGGCTATTCACGTCTCGCTGGTGTTTTCGCACCGGTGGTTCTTTTGTTTTTTGTTTTTTTTTCCCTGAATCCGGCACAAGCACTCGAGCCCTATTTTACCTACCCAAGATGGCCACCGGCTCCGTGTGAAAGGAGGCTATAAATGCAACAGTTATCAGAGTCATACCGTACTGATATTTAAAAAAATAAATAAAAATTGCATCGGAGGAGGAAGTAGTTCCCTGCCCCTCAAAAAAATGTGAAGAACTTCATGCAAATGTTCAAATATACCCCAACCCTACATGGCTGTTTTTGTAGTTTTAAAGCCTTCAAGGAAGCACTTCAGGCACCGCGCCGAATCAGGTGCGTATTTTTGAGGTCGTAATCGGCGGCAAACATTCTCTCACGCGCCGGCCAAACCGGTTTGTTCATCTTTTCATGCCTTGGGTATTCGCATCCTGCACTTCAGACTCCCTCAAAATCGAACGCCACCACCATGAGATGTCATTCCGCGCCCTACCTCAGAGCACTTTTATGTTACTTGGATTTTCTTACAATTACCTCATCCTCCTCTTTACCAGACACGCATGGTGCCTGGTTTTCGGACCTCGTTTCACACTGTGAACTCAGCAGTTTCTTCTTCGGTTATTTTGTTCTTATTTTATTTTTTTTACAGTTTTTATTTTTTGTATTCTGGTAACGCAGTCTCGAGCTAGCAAAACCGCAACATGCTCTTTTCGCACAACTTTAGAGACAACTTTTTTTTTTTTCCTTTTGACGACCATTTCTCCACTTTGCCGAATTTTTCTATTTGAACCACTATGTGGACAAAAGTATTGGGCCAGGCCGGAAAAAGCTGTGTCCCAATACTTTTGTCCAAATAGCGCAGGGGTGGGATAAGGGTCCTAAAATTGGTTCTTTAAGATGCTGTTATTTTTCTTAATCGTTGTCATTAAAAAAAAAGTAAATATTAGTCCAAACAATTTTATATGGAGTCCATCCAGAAAGTATTCAGTATTCTGAAATCGATTAAAAAAAAAAAAAAATCCTCAAAAATTCTACTCACAACATCCCGAAATGACAACGTGTGAAACATGTTTAACTGTTTTTGTTTTTTTTAAAGCACCTGATCAATATGGATTTTTTTTTTTTTAAGGCTGATGCCAATTTTGATATTTGCTCGAATAAAATTCCAATTGCCGATTAATCAAATTACAGTAATTTAAAATACTGTAATGAATATAAAAAAATGTCTCATAATGTTTACACTATATTCTCTATATTTTTACAATATTTTAACTTTTTTTAACTTTAAGAGATAAAAAAATCGGCCAAATTTCTTTTTCTGACTTTCTTTTCATGGATGTCATTATCTTGGTCTTAGGCTATAATGTGTTCTGCTTTAAAAAAAAAAAAGTATTTAAATTAAAAGAGTCGTGCCCCATTTTTAAAAAAAAATACTTTTGCAAATTTCATGTTGTTGCGGGATGTTGTGTATAAAATTTGGGGGGCAAAATGAATGTTTTTTTTCTATTTACTAAAATGTGAAAAACTGAAGATGTGAATGCTTTCATTCATTTACGTATCGTTATTAAATGATTGGTTCTAATGATTTTGAAATTTGGACTTTTTTTTGAAACTATGAGAATGAAATATTTAATCATGCATGTAAATTTGATTTTTTTAAATTTTTTTTTTTAAATGAGTCCAAAAGTGTGCCCACCCCTGATGATAGCGTTTGCATCTTTCGTGTCTTCTCTTTTGGTTTGGCGTTGAAACTTCCCATATCCGATGTTCCCATGTCGTTAAAAAAAAAAAGGTATTTTGGGCAGACACTCAGCTCGGAAGAACCATTTTGTTTTTGTTGAATTTGTTTCTTTCCGGCACATGCAAAGTGAGAGAATGTTTATTAATATATATATATATGTCTATATTTTTTTTAAGTATTTGTCCTGTGTCCAGTCCCTTGGTTGATGTATTTTCCTGCAGGGATGATGGATCCTTTCCGCTATTCACTCCACACTACAAAAAAAAAAAAAAAAAAAAAAGACAAAAAAAAAAAATAAGACAAAAAACTAGCGATGCACATTGAAATTCCGGATGTTATGAAACAGCTGCTCAGTGGAAAGGCCTCCACCCTTTTCTTCCTCTTCCTCCTCCTAGTCGGCAGGTACAGGCTTTTTTTGTTAACACGATGTACATAGACAAATGTGAATAATAATAATAGTAAGGAGAATCATCATCAAGACAAGTTTGTGGTAAATAACTACTCGCCTCTGTCCTTTTTTTTTTTTTTTTAAAGATTTTCTACTTTTTATTTTTCAGATTCTTTCGGTGATGATGATGATGATGATGCGTATGTATATGACTATCAGTGCGTGTGATGAATACTGTATATTATTATTATTATTATTATTATGATGGATCTTCTCCTTTCCTGCTCCACGTATCTGATGCCAGAGAATGGTTTCTATAGCGACTGCTGAATGTGATTTTTACTGAGCGACGAGCAGTGTGGACTGGCTTTGTTTTTGTTTGTCATCGTCGTCGTACGGGTTCTTTTAAAAGAGAAAAAAAAAGGCCATATTGTATTTCTCTCTCTCTCTCTCTCTCTCTCTCTTTTTCTCTCTCTCTCATTGTCATAGCGGACGTGGGATGGTGGAGCCTCGGCAGGGTGGAGAAACCACCACCAGAACCCCCCCCCCGCCCCCCCCTTCTAAATGTCCAATGCCTCAAAAGATCTTGTATGCAAACCTCATTACGATGTTAGCGTCCCCTGTCTTTTAACTGAAGCGGCCCAAAGTCAACATTAGCTATGCACCTTTTTCTCATCGGAAAGAAAGGGTGTTCAAAAAAAAAATCACTGGAATTAGCCACAATCCATCCATCCATCCATCTATTTGCTAATCCGCATATCCTAACGGTCGTGGGGGTGCTGGAGCCTATCCCAGCTGTCTTGGGGCAGTAGATGGGGGACACCCTGTACTAGTCGCCAGCCAATCATAGGGCACACAGAGACGAACAGCCATTCGCGTTTGTAATTACACCTCAGGAGTGTTCCATTTACCTGCCATGCATGTTTTTGGAATGTAGGAGGAAACCGGAGTACCCGGAGAAAACCCACACAGGCACGGGGAGAACATGCAAACGCCACACAGGGAGGCCGGAGCCGGGATCGAACCCGGTACCACTGCACTGTGGGGCAGACTTGCTAACCAGACACCCGCCATGTTGCCCGAGCCACAGTCCATTCACGTCAATTCACAAGCGTTAGCATTTTGCTTGTCTCAGTTCCAAAAAATCTGAACCTTGTTTTTGCAATAATGACAAATTTGGATCCAAAAAATTTTCACTAAAATAATACATTAAAAAAAACAAGATACAGTACATGCCTAGCAGTGGGTAGCAAAATTGAGAGCAACTTAAAATGGTAGCAGAAAAAGGGACGATTACGATTGCTTTATCAAATTTTCTTTTTTTCCATCATTGCCAACCTCAATGCAAAAAAAAAAAAAATTCTGATTTCAAAAATCATTAGTCAAAGTACTGGTGGAAAAAATGCTGGTTAGCACAAATTTCATGTTTTTGCTACTTATACAATTCAAATATCGGCAAAAAAAACATGGAAAGCCACATTTGAAGCTGTTTTTTGTTCCTGTTCTGAACAACTGAAAAATTTTTTGGACCTTTTAGATTTGCAAAAAAAAAACATAGAAAGCCACATTTGAAGCTGTTTTTTGTTCCTATTCTGAACAACTGAAAATTCTTTGCACCTTTTAGATTTTAAAAACATTGACATGTTTAGCACTGGAAAATATTTTAAATAATTTGCCATAAAGTAGTTGCAAAAGAAGAGACCATTACCATTGCCATTCACAATTTCCCCGTCTTTGCGAAACATATATGCAAATATCCCCCAAAAATGTATCCAGGTTTTGTGAACATTTTTTTATCAGAAAAGAAGAAAAAAAAACTATTTTTTCTTCGTATTTGAGACTGTTAAAAAAATGGCAATACATGATTAGCATTGTGCAGCAGCATATTTAACAATTTATTGTCAAGCTGTCGCAAAAAAAAGACGTTTTGCCTTTGCCAAACTTTTATGCAAAAATCATCAACAACAAAAAAACATGTCTCACCTACATTTGTTTCTGTACAAAAAAAAAAAAACGTCTCACCTACATTTGTTTCTGTATCATTTTTTTTTTTCTTGATGTTTCAAGTTCAAAATCATAGTGATGGAAATAGTTACTTCTCATTGGACAGCTACATTTTAAACAATCTGGTAGAATTAATCCTCGATCAGCTTCATTTTTTTTGTTCCCCGCTCAAACTCTCAGAACATTCCAGATAACACGTTTCTAGGCGGTGTTGAGGCACCAATCTACTGTTGAGCTTCTCTCGACCGTTTTTTTTCGTCAACTCACTTTTCGTGTACAGTTTTTATACATATTAGGAATAAAAATAAAGGTCTGCTCTGGATTTTGGTGGTGTTTTCTCCGCTTTCGAGCGCAGAGGTTCCACTTTCTCCCCTTGTACAAATTAATATAAATAAATATATTGGAGATATAAATATATGATACATTTTACTTTTTTTGTGATATGCCCCTCATGTAAGGTTTGGTTGTAAAGAAGAGGCACGGGAGCAGCTACAATATGACAAATGACAGTATGCATGTTGGGAGTTTTTCTGTCTTTCTCACCCACCACCTCTTTCTTTTTTCTTTTTTTTTTTTTTATTTTACAATCCCCGTCCACCACCACCAATCTGTTCAGGTGTGATTTGAAAAACAAACAACAAAAAAGGACCTTTTTTTTCTTTTTTGGGGTGTTCTAGACAATCAGTGTGGGCCGCCTCAGTGCCCCTTTCCCTCTCCCTCTTGTTGTTGGACTCATTTGTGCAAAAAAAAAACAACAAAAACTCTGCTGGAACTTTTTTTTTTTTGTCTGTGGCTGCTCAAGTTTACACACACTAAAGAAAGACACACTTGTCGAGTACACACGAAACACCTCGTGCATCATTTTTTGATCCCTTGCTATTTTTAAAAGACAATTCTTTTGAATGTTTTCGTTATTCGTGACTCTTGCTCCTACTCTGAGGTGAGGACATGATATTTCTTTCTTTTTTTTTTTTTTTTTTTTTTGGACTAACAAATCTATAACATCTGAATATGAATGTGGGAATGCAACACATTGCAATAAAAGCACCATTTAAAATGCAGCCACCATTTGGTGTGTGTGATTTAACTGAATGTTATTCACCTGACTTCAGGAGACAAGCCCATGTTTAAAAAACGTACAACAAATGTATTTCTATCTTTCTAGATGGATTGAATTTGCAGTTAATTTGAATACTCGTTTTTTCTTCTTTTTTTTTTTTTAATAAACAAATGTGTTTCTACTCCACAGGGCCATCCCGAACAATTTACGAGTAAAAGGCAGGTGAGTCGTGGTGAAGCATAAGATCTTTTTGTAGTATTTAAAAATATGTTTGCTTTCCGCTTCTATAAACTTGAATCAATCTGTTTGAACACTATGAGTTTTATTTTATATGTATACAGTTGCGTGTGTGTATACTTTTATACCCATGTCTGTTATAACTTGCAACACACGTGAATCCAGGCTTGTATTAGAACATGTAGCCACAAGATGCCAGCAAAGCCTTTCCAGTGGCCCTTTCCCCGCTCCAACACTTAAAAGTACACGTTTAACATTTTATTACACACACAGCGGCTATCCACACGCTTGTATATTGCTTTGCTCATGTTTATATACTCGCGACACGAGTATGACACGGCATGGTTTCTTAAAGTACATGTTGTTGCTTCCTGGGAGAAGTTTGTCTGTTCCTTTGAGCGAGAATTATTATTCTTATTTTTTTTTTTTTAATAATTAGTCATTCAACGTACAACTCTTTTAGCTTCTAAAAACACAGTACTGACATAATTCAATAGAATGTATGGCGTGTGTGTGTGCACCATGGCCACCTGGGTATACTGTAATACAGATATCAGTCTGTATTGAGCTGCTGTGATATTACTGTGATTGAATATGATAATATTAAAGAATATATATGCCTGTTATCTCTCTCTACGTGTTGCTCCACTGTTTGTGGTCAAATATCCACTATTTAAAGGGGTTCAAAAACCATAACTGACAATGTTAGCATGTCAACAGCATTGTTCGCATTTGTTAGCTTTTCCAAAGGAATGCTAAATGGCTACGAAGAATGAACATGGACTACATGCTGCTCGCTGTGAGGTGAGTTGAGTTCACTCCCACCGCTGCGGCGCTCGTATCTAAAACGTTTGCTCGCAAGACAAAGTGAACAATTAACAAAACGGTGGCTCATATCTTGGAAAATTCCTAAGTGGGGGTCAATCGTATCTCAAGGCACCAGTGTATCCTTAATGAGGGTTGCTGCTCTGCGCTTCAACCTTTGGCTGATTATTAAGGCTCTCATGTTTAATTGATCAATGCTCGCTGGCTCATGTTTGCGCCTGCAAAGACGAGATGAGCACGCACGCGCACACACACACACACACACACACACTCACGCACACAAACCATGGCCTACTTTGAAAAAGCTTTTCCCGTTTGTGTCGTCCCAATCCGGTCAAAATTTCCCAAGATGCAGCTTGTTGTGAGCGTGTATGTTGTTGTTGCTTAGGAACACTTTTTTTTTTGAAGCCCCCCCCCCCAGTCAGTGGTCTCTTTTATGAATATCATTACAAATCTCAGCCGAGACAGCGAGACATCTTTATTCCGTATTAATCGCTATTTTAGCTCTCCATCCGGCACAAGGGGGTTTATTTCTTCTCATGTTAGGGGCGTCCAAAGTAATTAATTTTGTTGTTCCACAACATATTCTAATAATATCGTAGAACCAATTATACAAGGACCGCATTAAAACATGGTGAGAAAAAAAATTGGAAAGTTGACCGATTTTCAGAAGAGTAGTTTCTTTAATTAAAAATAAAAGTAAGGCAGGCCTCCACCAATAGTCTCATGCCTATATTCTTTATCCTCGGTTTCCTTGGTTTGAGTCATCATGGTCTCCCTGCTGGTGAAGTCACACACAGCAGAAGGAGTCGGAATTAATAAATCATGATGCAGAAAATGTTTATTGTGTTTAATTATGTTATTGCTGCTGACCAAGAGCATGTTGATTTATTTTTCTAAACATATTTCAAAAGCACAAGATGAAGTGGCCCCCACCTCTTTTTTTTCTGTGTGGCCATGACATGACCACCTTGTGTTCTCAAGTTTGTTCCACGTCAGTTTGGGGACGACTTAATCACAGGTGACATTCGGACTTAACTGCAGGAGGGCCTGGCCAGGGTGACTCCTGGTGGCCCTTCTTTGCTGCACGATGTGTGAGGCTGGAAGCTGAGGGTGATGCCCACCCCAACCCCTCCAGTCACTCCTGCTGGGTCTCCATCTGTTGGCTGCATGCTTACATGCCGCGATTGATGACTGGATGACGGTGGCGCCACCGTGAGTGACAGAGCGATTTGGACCTCCCCCCCTCCCCCTCGAGCATCCCGGGTCGCCCCTCGACCACAGCCCTGGTTGCCGGCACGATGCCAACAAGGCTTAGGGGGATGATGGATGGCTGATGCTGCTGGATGTAAAACTATTGGGACAGCACTGAAATAAAAAATGAAGGCAAAATGTAGAAAAAAAAATCAAGCATTTAATTTCTAAAGATATTTTCAATATAAAGAATGGAGAACGTTTTTTTCAAATTAGATGACTGGATAAACTTTTACCTTTAAATTTCAACCAACATACATTTACAAAGATAATAAATGAATAAATAATAACGTACACTGAGGAGTAAAAAAGGACGTTACATTTTTACATTACTTCTTTTTGGGCCGCCAAAATAAATGCGAAAGCTACTTCTTGAGTTTCTCCACACGGGGGCGTCTGTCCATATTAACACCGCAGTACACCTGCTCGGGTGACGTTTGACGCAAAGAAGAAATGCGTCGAGGTAAGCAATGCAGACAATGCCACGAAATGTCGGATTAAAAGTCATTTTAGTCCATGTGCATACCAAAATTTACTGCCATTTGTGTTTGTAGGATGGTTTTCACTTTTAAAGGCCTGCTATGTGACCCCTGGAGGACGTTTTCAAGACATTTGCAGCGACTCGCACCAGGTAAGCAGCTATGCTAGCTTGTTTCATACAGTACAAGTCAATGCTAATTAGCATTTAGCTTTGTTCACGTGGATTTTTTAGCATTAGCATCATGGATTCATTTCAATGTAGGGCTCATGTTATTGTCATTGATTTTTGCTGAGTTGAAGGGGATATAAGTATATGACATTGTTTTCTGGGTACATAATGTTCCAATGTTGGTGTCTAATTACTTTTTGACACGCTTTGTGGTGAAGTTATCTGGGTTTTGTTGTTGCTGTGTTTTATTGCCGTGCATACATTTTATTTCGTGTATATTGGAAGGTATTTTTCCTTCGTGGAGTGCAGTAATTGATGAAACGCCTCTTTCGAAAATTAGAAATTCTTAAAATTGCTCCCTTGGTCAAAAATTGAATAATGATGAAAATACTGGTAGTTGGAAAAAAAAAATCAAGTTTAGAATCCAGAAAGAAAGACATGATTCAGTTCTGTGTACAACAAGGAATTCAAACATGTTTGTGGGTTTCAAATGGCCAAAGCTGCTCACGATACAACCAAAAGGTAAGTTTTGATGTCAACTGTATACTATGTATGTACTGTATTTCAAGAGCTGAAGTTGGAAAAGACAAATGTTTAAAATACAATAATTGAAGTGGCCAAATGGCCAGTATTAATGCTTATTGCAATTGTGAAAATATATCAAATGGAACATGGTGTTTGAATGTTGGCAGACATTTAGTTGTCACACATTGTATACGTTTTAGAAGCATTTATTTCCTACTAAATAAACTAATAAGACCCCAAAAAGGTAAGTCTTCCAGCTAACTTCGCCGCCAGCTGTCAGAATCAGCATGATTAGCGTTAGCCGCAAGTAGGTGAGCGGGCTTCTTTCCGGTGGGAGTTAATTGAGGCCTGTAGACGGCGGGTGCGCGGCACCTGTTCTTGGATGGCACCCTGCCACCGTGCCCGGTCCCCCTGCTGTGGAGGACATTCATGCCTCGATGAGGAATTAGGAAGTCATTAGGCAACTCCAGACGATGAGCGCCTTCACTTCCACGTGGCCGAGTGCATGACAGACTAATCGGCGGTCTTGTTTAAAAACCATAAAAAAAAAAAAGCGAGAGAGAGAAAAAAAAAAGTCACATGTCCTGCTGGGCTGGATGGGATTTCTTAAATGTACAATGAACCCCTGTTCATCGTGAGAGAACATTGCAAGTGCATTGCAAGGCCACGAATGATGAACTGTAGACAAAGGAGGATTCGGCCTGATGCCAGTGACATCGTCTTTCCAGACCGGACTAAAATTGTCTCTGATCTGTTGACTTAAACTGAAAAACCGCCGCCCCATAACCGAAGGACCTCAGGTAACAGAGGATCATGCTTCCATCTCCAGCCGAGTGGGTTGTAGATTCGCCGCTCATCCCAAAAGCAAGTCGCCGACACTGCACTAACTCCTGACTGCACACTCAATTAGCCGTCAACCTTTGGCAGGCAGACACCAGTAGCTCGTCCAAGCGTTCCAACCTACGCCTGCCTGGAAGAAACCCTACGCAGAAGGCAAAGCGACATGAGGATTTTTTTTTTTTTTCTCCTGGTGGAGAATAAAGGTTAATAACAGTCCTTTCCTGTGTCATATTTGACATGACCAGTCATGGCGGTAATTATAATCATTACACTCTAAAGGATCTCGAGTTATCCCTCTTAAACACAGGCCGCACAAAGGAAATCAATTATTCAATCATAGCTCTCCCATTCAGCGGGTGCCTGAGTTCACTTCATTTTGGGCCCGGGTGAATCTGCCGCAAATAAACCCGGCGACCGACGCGAAGAAAAGACAGCGCAGGCCCCCTAATTTGTCGCCTTTCAGCCGGTCAATCATGCTCTCAAAGGAATGCGAGCGTACTCTGACAATCAGCGCGACGTGAATGGGGAATGGGTTTCATCTGCTGTTTTGCATAAGTTATCTGGCGATAAAGACGGGCACGGGAGGGAGGGGGAGGGGGGTACAGTTGGCAAGTGCGGCCCAAAAAAACCCCATGCCGCCCACCCCTCCTTCAACTTATCGCTTAGCCATCCTCGTCTCGCCCGTGCCTACCACGATTGGCAACGTGTAATTTAAGAGTACGGGCACAAAGACCAAATGCCAAGCCCATAATGGAAGCTGGATGTCTTCTGATTCTAATGGGCCTCTCCGCTGCAGTTCCAGGGCCTGTAATTAAGATCACCAGGACACCGGAGACAAGACAGACTCACAAAGAGCTCAGGACCTCGATCAAGAAGAGGGAAGGGGCGGGGGGGATTTTAACGACTGGCACGCCAAAAAATGTCGAAGTTGGCACTTTTTCCAGTGGACTCTCATGTGGCCTTCAAAAGTCGACTTTGGTGTGGCGTTGACTCACAGGAAGACCAAGTCCATCATAGAAGGTGCTTATGTTCTGCGAGAGTTGCGCAAAGTGCTCAGGAACTTGATTCAGAGGAAAAGAGTAGCTGGCAAATGCCGAAAGTTGGTTTGGGATCAGTCCCATCATAGAAGATGTTTCTGTATGGATTTATTTTGCTTGTTTGATGGTCCCAGGGCACCAGAGAACAGAGCACAAAGTTCTCAGGAACCTAATTTCCACAGCGCGGTACTTACCTGCTTGGAAAAAGTCCGCGCTAGGTTCATGCAGATTAAAAATTGGAGGGAAAAAAAAACCTACCCATGCTAAACTTCGCTTGGGCTTATTTCTGGACATTACCACTTTAAGAGAAAAAAAAACGGAACATTCAAGTCACTGGCTCAGGGGGAAAAAAGTGTAAAGTGTGACTTTTAGTGGCATCCAAGAACAGGTGCCGCGCACTCGCCGTCTATCGGCCTCAATTAACTCCCTCCGGAAAGAAGCCCGCTTGATTTGGCTTGGCGTCGATTCTCAGGAAGCGTTCGTTGGTGACTAAAAAGATTAAATTTTAGAAGGTGGATATGCTCCGATTCGAACCGGCTTCAGCTTCGTGGGCACCAGAGAGAGAAAAATAGCAGCAGCAGCGACAGAACTGTGTAAAAATGATGCAAAACTGTAAAAGTTGGCCTTTTTTTTTTTTTTTTTCAACGGGCTTTGGTGCTTGGACTGCGTTTGGACGGCTTGCGATTCATTAGGCCCCCTCATCGCTTCAAGTTGTCCTGGTTCACTTTCAAGGATGCACGGCGGTCTTTGATTGCTTATGGAGGGTGACGCTCAGTGGAGAGCAGCTTCACTTCAGAGAGAATTCCGATTAGCGAGCGGCAACTCCATCAGCATTCCTGTAGGGATATTTGATCAATCTGACTGATGAAAGGAGTCGCGCGGGCCTTCACATCCGCACGGAGGACAGGAAGTGTTGTCCTCGCCGCCGTCGCCGCCGCCGCTCACTCCCCAGCGTTGTTTTGGTCCCGAGGACACACTCGAGCTGCTGGTGCTCCGGGTGGTTGTGTGTTCAGACCTTTTTCCGTTTAATTAGATTTGTTAAAACAATTTTTGGAGTGCTTTATTCGGTAAAAGCTCTCAGGGGTTAATATCCGCGGAACACTTTCTCTGTTCGCCTCCTTTTCACCAATGGAGCATAAATTATTTAAATTATTCAGAATTGTGCGACCTTTTATCTCACCCCCCTTTGAAGGCGGCAAATTAAAAATGCAAATGGGCGAACTAATTAATATGCAAATGCATTCATTCCCAGTTAACAATTAGCAATTAAACCTGCAGTGTCTAGAAAGAGCACTGGCAAAATTAGCAACTTATTTTTGCTGTTTGGAAAAAAAAAATAGTCAGTCCTGCATGCGCGCACCCAAAAAAAAAAAGATTGACGAGATGACTTGAATTGAAGACCACCTGCCTCGCTGTAAACAAAACCAATAGGACGACGCCGTGTCGCGCCGTGTCGCCCCAAAAAAAACAACAAAGGTGTCATCTTTTTTTTTTCAATCGTCTTTTTTGTCCTGCTTGGCTGCTCGCCTTTCATAACTCAATCAAGCCTAATTAGAACGTTTAAAACTATTTGTAGCTAGTCGTAGCGCGAGCGTGCCCGCGGTTTTGACACGTTAGCATAACGCGAGCGCGTCCATATTCTGCTACATGTCAACGCTGTCTGGGTAAATGACATGGCGGCCGGAAATATCCATCAAACGCAGCCGACTTCCTTTCTAGTCCGACGTGGTTGCGTTCATTTTGTTTACGTACGGCCTCCTCCGAGAGAAAACGTAAATTGCACTGAACTCGGATTTCATCGGACAGAGACCAAATTTTCCTCCTGGTTCACTTCCAAGCTGCGTAATCGAAACGCGGACGATGTCTCCGGACGCGTGTCGAAGACCGTTTTGCGTATAACCCACGCAGATCGGCTTTGATTTTTTTTTTTTTTTTTTCGGACGTGAAAGAAGAGGACGCTATCGCCGCGCACTTTTTCCTATTTCCTCCCCAAACGCAATCTTACACTCCACGCTATCTCCCGCATTACACCGCACGATAGCGGACGCGCCCGCAGTCGACATCAATCATGCGCGGCGAGCCTCCACTCTGTTCATTTTTAGCACGTGGCGATGCCGCGGCGCGATAGCCGTCGAGGTGCCGAGGGCCAGGAGGCGTGAACCGCAACTCCTTAAAGGTTATCTGCCGTACACAGACCCGGGGGGGCACCCGCCTCGCGCACCTCGGCGCCGTTCAGCCGAGGACGTACAAAGTGATGCGTGCGCGGGGGGGGACATCGCTGTCGACGTGACAATAGAGGTCAGTCAGTCAGTCAATCATCAGGGGAGGCGGGAGGGGACAAGAATGATGTTTTTTTTTTTTTTTGAAATGAACATGCTTCCTCATATACAAATCAGAAATGTCAACGTTAGACTTGATCGCTTGTCTATGAAAGAGTATCAGAGCCACGCTCGGGGGAAAAAATTATTAAGTCCTACTCGACAATAGTTTTATGAGGACAAAAAGGTTGAATCAAACAAGAAGTGTTTTGTTCATTTGGGGAGTAAAGTTGTATTTTTGTGAGGAAAAAAGTAGGAATAGAATTTTATTTATACATTTTTTTGGTTTAAATACATTTTTGAGAAGCGTAATCTCATGAGAGTAATCATATGACTGGTCTTAATTTTCAAGAATAAAGTTGTATTTATTCAGGAAAAAAATCGTATGCACTCAGTAAATCTTAAATTTGCGGAAAGATCATGCACATTCTTCAAGTGTTTTTTTTTTTTAAGAATAAATTTGTATTTGGAAAAGGGGCACAGTCCTACGAGAATGAAGTCATCATTTTATAGACTAAGGTGTTTTTTTTTTTTTCCCTAATGTTGCCAAGTTGAAGTTGTAATGTTACACGAATAAAGTCGCCGTTTCGGAAGGGAATAATCTTGCAGAAATAATTTCTTTGGATTTTTTTTCTTTAAACAAAAGGTGGACTATTTTGAGAATACTATAAGGAGCGGCACAACATCAAAGTCATTTATGACGTCTTTTGTTTCTTCTTGTCTGATTGACTTTTCTTTTCCCCTCAAAAGAAATCTATCTTTATTCCGGCATATATTTTTTTTTTCTTCCTTCCTTCAGCGTGTGGCCCGAATACTCACTGGTGCTTGTCAGGGTAGAGCTCGCGCCGGAGGGGCTGAACGGCGCCACCTTTGGCACGGTGATTACTGCGCCTTTAAACGCCAGCGTCTTTCATTAAGCCGCATTTAGTGCCCACTTCCCCTGACGCCCCCCGGTGTTATATTGCCAAAGAAGCTTCATATTTTATTTATTGCACTTTAATATTGTTTTTGAATATTTGCACTGCCTTTAGGCCTCTTGCGCTGTCACGTCGTCCTCTTTAATTTCTCCGTGGAATTGATTTCCTATGGCTGCGAGTGACGTTTGATTATGGGTGGGGGGGGGGTGGAAGGAGGCGTCGCAGTGTCAAAATGGAGCCTTTTGCGACAATATCTTTGGATTACGCTCGCGTTTACCCTCATTTAATCGAATCGATTCCTGTTTACGTTGCATGGCTTGCGCTAGATTGGGCGGCGTTTAAGAAATTCACACCTCACCGGCCCGCCTGGGCCGCTTCCTCGTCCGGTTTAAATATTTAATACGCCGGCGCGCTAATGTACAGCGGCGTAATTAGTGCGACGCGCGGCAGCGGCTCGGCGAAATATCTCTTTATCCGCTGGCTCGTGGAATAAATAGAGCTAAAACACAAGAAAATGCGGGCAACGAGTCGCTTTCAAGCAAATAGGCTGGGGGTGGGCGAGATAATTAATTCCGAGATTAATGTACTGTAGCACTGGTGTGTTATTAAAACGCTATTTTTAAATTACAGCTCAGAAAGCACCCCCTTGGGATTAAGAGTGTTAGCCACTGATCTCTGCTTAAGTTATGGGAGGAAACGCAAAAGGGGGGTGGGGGGGGCTACTTTATATGCCCAGGTCGCTTCTTCTTTCGACTCGACGGCGAGAATCTTTTTTTTTTTTTTTCTTTTTCTATTTGCTCTCCTTGGTGGTTCGCTTAAATCGCCTTTAGTCTCCTCATTAATGCACTTAGAACTTTTTTGCCGGATAGATAGGAGGCCGCAGTGGGCTCACAGCGGGCGTTTGATGCCCGATATCAGGCCGTGTTTGCTGGGAAAACACGTTTGTTTGCCATGTTGGAGACGGCGTACTAGTTTCCGTTTGAAGGGAACTTGGGTGATGGAGGGACGCGACTTTGAACGTAGCAGTCGATGAAAATGGTTGACTCTTCTGATTCAGCTGTTTTTTTTGTGTGTTTGTTTACTGAGCACAGGGTCTTTGGTCAACGCCGGGCCCGACGTAGAATGTTCACGATCATATTTGCGTTTGGTAATTAATAAGGTAACAGTTGTTACCTTGACGACCCGGTGATCCAGTGGTTAGCGTGTCGACCTCACAGTGCAGAGGTGCAGGGTTCGATTCCGGCTCCGGCCTCCCTGTGGAGTTTGCATGTTCTCCCCGGGCCTGCGTGGCTTTTCTCAGGGTACTCCGGTTTCTTCCCACATTCCAAAAACATGCATGGCAGACTGATTGAACACTCTAAATTGTCCCAAGGTGTGAGTGTGACCGTGAATGAGGTTGTTGGTCTCTATGTGCCCTGCGATTGGCTGGCAACCGGTTCAAGGTTTCCCCCGCCTACTGTCCAAAGACGGCTGGGATAGGCTCCAGCACTCCCCGCGACCCTTGTAAGGATAAGCGGATCGGAAAATGGATGCACGGACAGTTGTTACCTTGAGTTTAGGTTGAGCTTTAGGGTAATTACACTTAGGTGTAAGACTTGTGCGTCATAGGTTAAGGTTAAGATTTAAGATGGTGTGGGTTTGAGTGAAAGTCGCCCGAACCTTCGGTTTAAGGTCTCCTAAGCCACAATCATAGACTCGGAGTGTCGACGACGCCTTAGCATAACTCCCGCGCTTCGCTGTCTAGTCCAGTGTTTGTTGTTTTATGCTGGACTGCACTGCTGCAGTAATTCATCAAGTTTGGGTCCTATTACGGCCTGTTTGGTTTGTGCGTGGTTAGCTGTAAGGTGTTTACTGTATTGTTAAAGATTAATGAATGTTTGAGGATGTTTTTAAAGTGTTTGAAATGCTTATTCGTGCTTTGCGGTACATTGATGGGTTCATTTCCGGTTTCGTATCGTTGTCTGCGTGATGTCAATTCCGCCATCATGTTGTATTTTCAGCATCAGCAGGCACCTGTAGCTCGTGGCAGTTGAATCCACCGTGTCGTAGTTCTAGAGGGACCCCAGGGCCCATGGCGGCACAGACCGGTCCATCCCGCTAGCCGTAATTAGCGCGGGCCCTGTTGATTCGCCGATAATGAGCGGCAGTTCATTAGCTCAGCGCTAATTGCTGCCCCCTTCGCCACCACCGGCACCACGCCATGCCGCCCCGCCACCCCCGCTGCTGAACTCCCCAAAAACTTTTCTCACCTGCGAGACAAAAGCAAAGCGATGGGTAACCTGTTGGGAAATGGAAGCGGAAATTTGAGCTTCTTTTAGTATGTTTGTGGCATTTATTGTGCAAATGTACGGAGGCAGGATGCGGTTTTGTCCAAGGACGCCATGGTGAGTCGCCACACTAATTGCTTGGGAACCGTTTGCTGATTCAGCTTATGCTCAACCTCACCTGCAGCATACCGCGTCACCACTAGCACGTTTACATGGAGGAGGAAAAAACTTGCATTGGTCTAATGTCGTAACCGCAGCCGTTAGCTGTTTTCACCAAGGTGAAATTCTCTTGAAAATGAGGGCTCATTTCAAGATACTTCTTCTGTTAACCAAAAATCAAATCATAAAATCATTTTGGAGTAGTCCTGAGAAGTGTCGTCTTATGTTTTAGAAAGGTAAACATGCAGGTAAAGCTTCAATAGACAAATTAAAAGAATCACGCCAACCCCTAAGGCCAATCCTTGTTTGCGCATCTGTGCTAATTGCTCCTCAAAAGCTAATTGATGTTGTTCATTTATGCTGTCGGTGGCACTCCTGTACACCATTTGCTTATGTACACCTGTTCAAACATCTCACCATTGATACAAATACAGTGGTACCTCTACTTACGAAATTAATTGGTACCGGAAGAAATTTTTTAACTAGAAAATTTTGTAAGTCGAGACACGTTTTCCATGTAAATGCCCTAATCCGTTCCAAGCTCCCCAAAATTGAGACATAAATGTTTTCTAAAGCATAAAAATGCATCAACATATGGAACAAATACATGTTACAAATTAGATTATTGCACAATAAATGAGAGTTGTGCATAATGTAAAAAACAAAGAATAAAAATGATCATTTAACTTTTAACTGCGTCCTCATCGTTTTTTGCCTTCTTTAGTTCATGTTCTCTCTCTGATCCAAGGACGTTTGCTTTTGTCGGCTGTTAATAATCCTTTGAAAATGTCCAAGGCATAGTGAGTGATCGCCCGACATTTTTTTCTGGGTGATTTACATTTGCGTACAACTATCGGAACACCTCCTGGGCGAATGACGAGGACGCTACATCGACACATATCTATCTATTTATCTATCTACACGCACAGACACTTGCAGTAGAGGATCCTCATAGCCAATGGGATGCCAGGATGATGCTCGGGAATAGCCAATGGCAGAGCGGCTGTAAGAATGTTGCGTTCAGGAAAGTCGGAGTTACGATAAGGAGCCCGTACTGTATTTTTACCTTTTGTATCTTGAAATTTCTTTCGTAACTAGAGACAATATTTTCCTGTTGAGTGACTTGAAAATTTCGTATGAAGAGACTTTCGTAAGTCGAGGTACCACTGTATGTTATCAAGCTCCCATGCGGGCAACATGTATCAATATTTCAGAAGACCAAAGGAGTCTAATCCTAGTGTAAAATTTCATGTTTTGTCCTTTCCTTTCAGTTTTTGCTGTTTTGTTTCCGCTTCCAATCAGACCTCTATCAGCTTCAACGTTTTATTTCTACTCAATTGTGGTTATGCCCCCCCACCCCATGTTTAAGCAGATACTTAGCGATCCGCCAAATTGGCCACTTGAACGCTTTGCAGCAAAAGCAGCGATGCAATCCTCGGACAGGCGGCCCAGCTTGTCCACAAGTGCGCCAGTAATACCCGCCAGGGTCGCGTGTTCCGACATAACAAGTGTCCATTCGGAAACCAATCTCACCTCGAGCGAGCGATCGGCATCTGCTGAGAGTCTTTATCGGCGAGGCCATGATGAATCCCCGGCAGACCAGCACTCCGCCGCGTGCTCCGAGTGAGCGCGCATTTAAATGAAACCTCTCCTGGTGTGCATATTGTATGACATGAGGACGTCTAAACTCTCTGCCTTGTCAAGCGCTACATCAAACACAATAACAACAGCAACAACCCCCACTCCTCCTCCGCCGCCGCCTCCCTCTTTCCTTTTTGCGTGCTTTCTTTAATACCATCCCTGACATTTCCCTTTCTTGGTCCTCATCTCCAAAGGCTGCTTTCATGTGCCTTTCACGATGGACTCATATACATTCTTTAAAGGCAACTTACCTGCGCGCCACGTCACGGCGCGTTACCGCGTTCAATCACGCCCTGTGGGGACGGCGAGAGTCCTTTTGTCGAATGGGGTTTTGAACCAGAAGGCGTTCGGCAGGAAACCCGGTGATCCGAGCATCAAAGCTGCCAGTCAGCCCTCGAGCGGAGCTGCCTTGTATTGATAAGCGCACGCGCAAATGAACGCAAGTGTGATTGGTAATATGCAAGTTAAGGTGATGCCCCAGTTGATGAAAAAAAACAAAAAAACATGGATTATAACCGCGGAGACGTGGCTTTCTTTGGGTCACTCTTGTCAGGTATTTATCCCGTGATCCGTTAGCTAGAAAGTCCCCCATCTGAGGAAATGATAAGCTAATCAAAAGGTCGATTCCTATCTAGATGTTGCCGCCTTGTTTCCACATACTTGGAACCCCAAGTAGTTCCGAACTGCGGGCTTTCTAAGTCTGGCTTTCCACTGCATGGTTCAAGCGACGGCATCCCAGTTTTGCGTCGTAGTTTGCATCCCTGTCTGACAGTTTTGAGGTTCTGGCTTCCAATCTGGGCTCCGGTCTTCCGGTGATGAGTTTGCATCTTTTGTGTCGTACGTGTGGTGTTTGCCGATATCTTAGCGGCGCTAGAGAAGACGGTCAAGTAAGAGTCGCTGGACCTTTCCAAATTTGCCATGGTGTATAGGGTCCATGGAGGCGACACGAGGACGCAGCCTACGAATTCCGAATATATCTAATTTGGTTGGTAACCAGCCCACATTCTGTACCACGCCTCTCGCCCAAAGTCAACTTGGATAGGCTAATTAATTAATATTTATATTTTGGATGTATTATTGTTCACTTCCGAGCTCTTTCATGAAAACGGTGTGGTCTTGATTTGATACCCAACCACTGCCACTCCATGTGTGTCACTTGAAATGGACACTCAAAAAATTGGCAAGAGACATTAAATTGTAATTGTGCACCTGGACCTGCTGTGTCAAGATTTGGAGCTGTTTTAGAATATTCACGACGATGAGAATGTGTTTTTTATCCTCCCACTCGCCCTCGTAGATTTCAAGGAACAGATGCTGGTATGTATGTGAGACATATGATCCTCATCTCCAGGTTGTAATCATCAGAATGTTGCGTTCATCAGTCAGCGCTGATAGTGGATCGGAGTTGCGCCTTGATGAAATTCGGACGAGTGCGCGTGATCCTATAAGAACTCAATGAGATGCTGAAGTCAAGATTTAAATGTGCTTGCCCCAGGAATGATCAGTCACTCTAATTCTTCGGGTTTCTTGCCCTTTGTCCCCAGAAAGACGTGAACATTTTTGACTCGATCTGATTAATAGATGACAGCAAGTACTGTCACATATTCCTAAAAAGCCTCTCGTTATAGGTGATTTTAATGTATGGGAATTGGTTAGCTTGGAATATACGGGAATATTAGAGCCATACTGACAGTTGACGTCAGAAATTAGTTGCAAATTTTCAACGTGAAATGTGATTTAAAAAAAAAAAAAAAAAACATTGCAAAGCTAGAATGGGTTTTGGACATCCCTATTCTTGAAGAACCATGTCGATTGTCTTTTGGAGCTCTCGGATTGGGCTCAATTAAGACCAAAATTGAGGAGTTTCAAGGACCCCCCCCCCCCCAAAAACAATGAAAAAAAACTCCTGTAATTATTCATAATCCCAACAATTTGAGTGGCGCTTTTTGGCTCAATAGTCATTTTGGCATTTCTTGCATACATTTGCACATTAATGCGGCCGCCTCGCTTGCCGAGGGAGTGTTTTCCCGCGTGATGGCCCAGGCGGGACGTCGGCAACGCCTGACACACAAAGATTGGTTTTGTTCTCGCTGCTTCCGCCATCTTGACGCGCTCAGTTTTGTTGTTGACGACACGCGGGTAAACAGACAGTCATCTGCGCTACTTGTGTGTTCCTGTTGTTGATGCTGCGTTTCTTTTCCTAAGACTCAAATTTGTGATCAGTCGACTTGCTCTTTCATCGGAACTTAGTGGCTACTTCAATTCATCATCGAATTATACTATTATTATTTTAGTTTTCTTTTCACTGGTCATACTTCATCATACTCATAGTTGTATTCTTATTATTTTTGATTCGAGCCATGCTGATAAGAAATCTTCCAAGACATTTTTTTTTAAGACCAGCACTTTTGATAATATGTGAATGTTGTTTTTTTTCTTTTATCTCAGTCAGTTATGTCGAGAAAAATGTGACACTGCCACGAGTAAAAAAAAAAAAAAAAAATCACATTATGAGGTCTGAATCTTAAATTATATTTATGTAAAAAGTCATATTCTTGAGAGAATAGTCATCTCGGTTCAACCAAAAAAGTTGTAATATTATGAGGTTAAAGTTCTACTTTTCGGAGAGAAAACTGTTAATTGTCATTTTTCTAAGTAAAAAAAAAATTATACAAACAGTCCCCAAATTATTTGTCAGTTTTTTTTAACTCTTAAAATTACTAGATGTAAAATATTTACAAAAAGTACCATTTTATTTTATTTTCCTACAAAAAATGTCATGGAAAAAACAAGTAAATTTTTGTTCCTAGAAATCTTTGCGAAATTTTGGTTTTCAAGAAAAATATTGGGGTTAAATTTGGCCATCTTGAAAAAGTTGCAATCTTCCTCATGATTGCAGTTTTCATTCTACAAGGGAGAAATGAAGGATGGAAAAGTACAGACAAAGTCAATTTGCCATCAATTCAACTTGGTAACGTGCATTTTCAAATAAAGCGCAACCAGGTAGAACTATTAAAAACCTCTGAGCTGTGCGACATTCTGAAGTCGAGTTGTCCCAAACGTGTGTCCGGCGAGCGTCCCTCATTTTCCGTGTCCATATACTCGTGTCCTGCCCCCCCTCGGAGGACATCGTGCATGTTTTGCACGTTTTCCGCCCGCCGTGTGGAGATTCATCGCCATCCGCGCGCGGGGCTTCGTGTGGCGCTCTGCCAGATTTGCATAAATAAGCTCGGCGTCACAGCATGGTCACGCTGTTGCCCAGGTGCAGGCGCATTTGCATATAGAGCCGCGATAGGGCTCCCCCGGGTCCTCTCGGCGACTGCGGCGCGGGCAGGGGGCCGGCGGCGCCGCAAATGAGATCTGAATTGGAACCTGGCCGCCCTCCATTTTATGTGCGCGTGCGGAGGTGCCGTATGACCGCGGAGAGAAATAAGAGATAACAAGGGAGTGGGAGAAAGATGGAGGCAGGAGACGGGGACACGTGGCGTCCCCCCCCCTCACCACCACCCCAAATCCCACACGCTTGACTTGTAAAGCAGATTATTGACAGCAGAGGGGGATCAATCACTTGTTTACATTATGTAATGAATCCCATGATGGCTTTCAGGGACGCCGCTGATATATTACCGCGCACGCCATTGGATGCAAAGCAAAGCAATAGCGAGCGCAATACTTGTTGACTCCCTCTGATGGCCCCCATCATGCTTTTCCATTACCGCTCGGTCTCAGTGGCCTTTTGAATCGCCGCGATACGGCGAGGCGGGCCCACTCCTGATTAGTCACATGCCGCTCCTCTGACAATACGACTCCTGCCATCCCGAGCAACCATCCCGCCGTCTCTGGAACGACGAGAGAGAAGGGCGGGTTCTGATGGGTCGCCAGCAAGAGGAGCCTTGTGGGATCACGAGGAAGCAAGAAGACCTTGCTTTGTTGGACTTCAGCTACTGCCAGCTGGCCCATTTTCTTCTCCCTACCACTTAAAAATCTGCCGTCTCGCTATGGCTGTCTACGGGGTGTCCCTTAAGTCTGAACACATGGGCAGAGATCCACATTTTCGAGAAGATAACTTTGAACTGAACGGAAATCTACTACTTGGTGAAAATGAGACTCCAAGATAAGATCAACTGTATTACTCCCGTAATGGAGAAATGTGCAATTTTAATTTCCGCGTTAGCATAGACGTGATAATTCTTTGGTGACAAGTCACCCAAAAAAAAAACATATTGCACAGTGGGAAAAAAAAAGCATGATGGTATATCAGTTGCCTGTTTTTTGACATTGTTGCAAAAACGCCTTCATGGCTTACATTGTTTGAGCAGCTTTTTCAAATAACCTTACGTGTTAAGTTTAGCCAGCAGAGTCTTCATCTTTGGTGCGTGAATACAAAATTCAGAATAAGAAAAAAAAATCCCACTGTTACTCTGTTGTATTGACACCCTATCCTTCACCTCACTTGACCTGTCAGGAAACTTGTCCCTGTTGAAATTACCGCAGGCACTTGAAAGGCATTAAATGGCAATAAGGCCCATTTGGAAGGTTTGCTTAGTGCTGCTTTTTTTTTTTTAAATCATGCATGGTTATGAGAGGTATCATTGTAAAAATCAAGTGCGGCTTCGTGTGAACGGTTTGACCTCAATTAGCGCAGGACGACTCTCTGGAAACCGCGCGGCACAAACCGAAGGCCAAACAAGAAGAAGTTTGTCTCTCGTCAAGGATGCCGAGCGCTTGCTAATTGCTTCTCGCCGTGATTTGATTTCATTTCTCAAATTGCTGTGATACCCCGATGACCCTTCTTATCTCAGTGTCGTCAATCTTTATTCCGACGGTGCCGAATGCTGACCAGAGGCCACGGGTGCCTGACATCACCTTTTTGCCCTTAGGACCAATTAAAATCAGTGCAAGGCTGTCAATCACTCATGTAAATGATCAGTGAAATGAAAGTACCGCGTAGAAATTCGGTACTGTGGTACCTTGACTTGGTCACCCGTGTCTCCAGACCGCTGAACACATTTTATGTCATATTCGTGTCTGTGTTTTCACACAATTCCAAATGATAATTTTGATACACTGGTGAAATTAGCATGGTTGATCCTTTAGCATTCTTGCAATAACAAAGCCTTTCTCGAAGCTTTCACACGATCGAAATACCACTTTTGACAGGCACTTGCTTCATTTTGACTGCGTGACACTCGGCATTCACCCAAGTAACTATTTTTTGATACTCATTTGATTACCACCTGAGTAAAATCGTGTTGTGGGCAGCCAGGTTAGCGCCACGTTAGCAGCTCTCCAAGCCTGTGATGCTAGCGCCGTCCACCGGTGGGAGTACGACTGTGATTGGGCTCCAAGGTGAAGGCTAATGACAAACATTAGCGCTGAAAAGACGATCACACGCGAGCTTGTTGAACCCGAGCTCACATTTTATGTCCTGCCAGCCGGGGGTTTGACACGTGTCATCAATGCATTGATTGATACGCTATGCTTTGGCTTTGTCGGCGCGCCGCCGCCTGCCAAACGGGCTGAGGATGCGATACGCTATGCTTTGGCTTTGTCGGCGCGCCGCCGCACTCCGCCTGCCAAACGGGCTGAGGATGCACTGGCCCCGAAAGGACGCCAAACGCCTGGCGTAACCCCGGCTCCTCATCCAATTTAGGAAGCCTTTTGTTTTTGCCTGTTTTTGTGTTTGGCTCCAGCGCCTCTGACGGTCTAATGACATTGGCACGTCCAGTCGGACGAGCCTCCCGGCACCAAAGATGGCATCAGCGTGAGTTGGACTATTCGTCTCTCGGCATTCCCACAGTGAGGAAGCGCACGTCGTTGGCACGCGTTCGAATGGGTGTAAACGGTGTCTCTCAACCTTCCCCATCATAAATGTTAGTCAGGAGCGTCGGCGGGAGTAATTAACTCTCAGCATTCACACTTGAAAACCTTAAAACCAATCCCTCAGCAATAACGCTCGTCTCTTAGCAGGCGCGCAACGCGATTTATTAATTTATTTTTTAACAGATAATTGCTTGAGTGTCGGCATTCCCACGGTGTATACTTTTGACACGATGCTTGTCTCTCAGTTTATACGGAATAAATATCATTTTAGAAAGAAAATTGCAATATGTGAAAAGCTTGACTCTCAGTATGTACCCAGGAACATTGTGATGAACATTATTATGATTCGCATAAATGAATGTCTCTTCGCGTTTACCCTCTAAGAAATATTTTTATTACAACGTTGCATTCGCTTGAACATTTGTACCTCGGCAGTCTCTCAGCATTCACGCAACCTAAAATGGTTTTGCCTTTGACCATCGCGAAATTTTGCGCGCTTGACCCTCAGCGTTCCCACGCTAGAAAATTTTGACGCGTTAGCATTAGCGCCAACGCTTGTCTGTCCACATTGTGACAGTCCCAAATAAAATTTTTAATCCACGATAGCATGTGCTTGAACGACCGTCCCTCGGCGTTCTCTGACGGCAAGCAGACATGACCCCCGGCAGTTACCGCGAGCGCTTGCTTCTCCGCGCTAATGACATTGGCACATCCAGTCGACGGCCTCCCAACACGAAGGCCTGCCGCCGCCACCGCCGGGTCTTCGGAGAGCTCCCATTTAGCCATTCTCTGTGATTCCCCTTTCAGGAAACAAGCAAATCATTTTCTCATAGACACGCTCATTAGCCACCCTCTCGTTACCCACCCGCCCTTCTTCCTCTTTTTACACTGCCAGTTTCAACATTGGAATATTCCCCCACGCGACTCGGCAAACATCGGAGGTCTCGTGGTTTATTTTTTATTTTTTTCCAACCAAAGTCGCCCGCGACGTGTGCCAGCGACGCACTCCAAGGAGACCGGCGAGATGCCAAAGCTATAATGCCAGAAGTGGAAAGAAAAATAATAGCTCAGATGTCGTGATACTTAATCATGTGAAATTTGTGGCTATTATATATTTTAAAACATAAATGTGTCCGATTGTCCATCCACTTTCTGAATTTTGTATACCTTAAAGCTATGGCCTGTGGGATGCAGTTAATTTGAGGACCACTGCTCTTAATTTTGAGGGGGTCCTCAATCTTTACCCTCATATGGGGGTCCCTGGGCCCAAAAGGTTTGAGAGCCCCTGCTTTACACTCTTAGATGATGCCGGCGGGTGCGTTTTTGGAGGGAGGTAGAAAGAAAACATGCCAACCCCGCACAGAGAGGCCAGGGCGGAGATTAGAACCCCGGGCCCCAGAACTGCGCGGCAGACGTGCTCACCGCTCGTCCACCGCTTTCTTGCGCCTTGATTGTATTCCCCCTAATATGCTCGGCGCGCTAAATCTGCATTGAAACGCCAGAGAAAAGAGAGATCAATATAATAGCTTTGGCACCTGGCCCGAAACGGTCCGCACAATAGGGCCGAGCCTTTTGGAAATCATCGGCGCGTAGCCCCGCGTGTTTGGGGGATAAAAATAATTCCTCGCCTCTTTGCCAAGCGAGCGCCAGGCACAATGCCCGCGTCTGAAGGGAAGGGTGCCACGCGGGCCCCGCAAATTGGCTCTGACGATCACCGAGCGAGCATCTTCTTTTCTTTTTTGTGTGTGCGGAAGAGCAGAAGGAGGCGGGGAGGTGCGTTGAGGGGGTGTAGTTGGGCTAAACAATCCCAATGATTTCCCAGCTCTGGCACGGTCCGGGATGTGGACGGCTGCACTGGAGAGGAATTGCGTTTATTTGGCACGCCGTTTGTTTCTTTATTGGAGTGTGAGAGAGATGGAGGGGGGGGGGTTGAAAAAAGACAAAAGGGGAGCGCGTCAGCCAAGGGGAGGGAGGCAAGCTTGTTGTCGAATGAGGGAAGATGCTTAGAAGAAATTACTTCGTTCATGCCAAGCTCCCCGAAAAAAATTGGACCCGCGTTATTTGCAAACACAAGTTTCAACAGCCAATGCAAAAGTATTGGGACACAAACGCTGCACTGGGATCCAATTCGACTCGAACTGACAGCTTTTCTGACTCGGTGTTCAGTCTTCTATCATTTTGCAGTTTGAAAAGAGCTGTAGAGAATTTTAACCAACTAAACATCAAGGTGTGTACCAAAAAAAAAAAAAATTGTCGCAGTTTCACCCCTTGAACACCCCCCACAAGGCCAGACTTGATTTAAAGTGGACCACCGCAACTTTGTGGTTCACTACCTATCCTCGTATTATGGTGCAAAATAAGGCAGATCTTTTTTTCTTTTAATTTTGCCGGCAAACAATCGTCTGTTTATTGTTTTGTTATGTAGCATCTCTTTAATTGAGACAACGAACGGTGACTGTCGGCTGTAAACACGCTAAAACCACATCAAACTAGCTGCCTCTATTCCATAGCTGAAGGCTGCTGTGTGTGTGTAGGCGGAAGTTCTGCGTTAGTTTTGTGATTGATGTGACGAAAGATGTCAGAATGTTATTTCCTTTTTTTTTTTCATGACAAAATATTGTCTGAAGGATGGATGATGCTTATCACACAGTGGTGACCATTTATACCGTCTTGCTCCTTGTAACCTCATCCAACTAAAAGTTTCAGATCAGCTATCTTCAGAAATAGAGACCCTGCCTCAGAAGTTCCGGGACCTCCTGAAAATGCAGACGCCTCTAGCGGGGTCTTCTTTTGCAAAACACAATGTTTTGCAAATCCCAGTCTTGGCACTTGTCAGTCCTGAAGTTGTAGTTGTATACAGGCAGGCTGCATACCAGGCAGCACTCAGGTTGACCAAAAGATGAGACGCAAAGACAGATTTGGTACCTTATTCTGCCTGGTTCGACCACCGGGAGGCAGTATAATGCAGTCATGTAGACACAAACGAAGAAAATTAGTGCTTCTTCGTCTACTACTACTGTAAGTGACTAAGTAAGATGCAATATTAGTCATTTTCAGAGAATATATGAGACTGAAAATGATCTATCTACATGTTTTGCTGCACCATTTGTGTCGGAATACCCGTCAAGCCGCAACGATCAATGCCAACCGTTAGCATGTCAATGGCGGGTTGCATTGTTTAGCATTGAGCTAAGTGAACTATCCTAAGGCAAAGCTATGTGGTAGTTTTTAAATACACAACGCTACGTTTAATTGTCTCTGGTTATTTCGTATTTTCACCTCTCGCCGGTTGGTCTGAAAAGATTCCTGTCATCTTCATGGCATGTTCCGTCGCTGCATACCTTTGCACATACATGGCGTACCCCCCCCCCACCCCCCCTTCAAGCCTTCCGCGTACAGGTAGCGCCGCCACCTTACAAACAAGGCCGCCACCGACAAAGCCGCAGCGGGGAGAGGCAGATTAAAAATGACAATCAGTCGGGGGGTTGCACAGCGACGCCTCGACAGGGTGTGCGGTGAGGGAGGGAGGGACGCAGGTGCCTTTGTTAAGAGACACCCCCGCACTCTAAAGGGCCTAATTATCTGCTGTTATTTTGGCACTTATCAGCCCGCCGAATAACTCCCCCTGCTCTGCCGTCGAACTCACACAGCGAAAAATTACTCACCGGCTCCCGGCGAGGTATTGTGCCGCGCCGCCGACAAGGTATGCATATTATGTGCTCGGCTGGAAATTTCACCACTGTGTGTGTGTGTGTGTGTGTGTGTGTGTGTGTGTGTGTGTGTGTGCGTGTGCGTGCGCGAGTTCAGAGTGATTAGGAAACAGGGAATTGTCAGAGAAAATATCAATTTTTTTTTCTTTTTTGTGACGTATCATTCAGTATTTTTAGTCCCCCCCTTCCGCTAAATATCTAGACGACACTGCGGTGCATATTTGGGTACTAGGGGGCACTGTTGCGCGTGCTTTGGTGGCACAGCCTCGCGAACACATTCACACATAATTGGACAGTTTTATGGAGGATATGAACTCTGAAGGGGAATTTAAGCCATCTAATCATTGGCATTCAGCGTATGCCATTCATATGCATAAACACAAATAAAAGGCACAGAGAGGAGCCAGGCTTCTCCAAAGGAAGTCGAGGCCGCCCCCCCCCCCAAAAAAAGTGGGGGGGCTCGTCGGAGTTGAAGTCAAGATTATCGGAAGTGAAAGACTTCAGTTAGAAGGGAACAAATACACATTTTACTCCTAATCCATCGAGCAAAAGCACTCGTGGATTAACCAAAATTCACCGGACACGTTTGGTACACCTGCGCTCTCGAAATAGGGACATTCTGCCTTTGCAAAGATCAGAATGCTTGATTTTGATGCCATGAATGTCACGATGTTGATTAATGTGCTCCAACGTTTGCACTGCATCACATCGAATATTTTCATCGTCTTCATTTTGCCGCATGAGATTTGACATCTGGATGCGATCATGACTCTTATGTAGGTGTACCTAATTTGATGGCTAGCATTGGTTTGACTAATATTATAAATGAGTAAAAATTATTTGAAGCCACTTTTTTATTGGAGCTTATATAAATTAATTTCTTGCTTATTATCCTCGTCGTTTATGCACCTAATGTGTGTGTGTGTGTGTGTGGGGGGAGGGTGTTTCTAACATTTTGACCTTCTCATCGAGCCAATGAGGGGTTGAAACTAGAATACTGTAAGTCCTTTTCGATGCAAGTGTACCTAATTTTGTGTCCTTGCAGTCAGGAGGCGTTGTGGTGTTTCGGTCATCCAAAGGATCAAGTCACAGGAACAGGATCTGATCAGATTGTAATAAAGTCGGTCTGTGTGTGACATTGGCGCGTGTGTTGAACCAGTCCTCCTCATACTCAGAACACAGCGTGGCATTTAAGTTTTTTTTTTTTTCTCTCAACATGTTTGCCCTCATAAATTTATTTTGCGTGTGCATGCGCGCTCCTTCTCCAGCCGGGCTCATGCTAACCACCTCCTCCTCCTCTTCGCTGTATCCGCTAATGTACCCGTCTCCATATAATATGCAGATAATGGCACGTCAGCATATCCCGACCATGTCGTCCGCCCGAGTTACACCAGATGACGCGACGAGAGGACAGCGGCCGAGGCCCTGGGTGAGCGCGACGTTGGGGGGTGAATACAAGCGCTTGTAATTGAAACAAACAACCCCCACCTCCCCCCCCAGCCCCAAAAATAAATAAATAAATAAAATAAAACTTCTCGTGTGGGCATACTCAGAGGGGATCCAGCCTTGAGATGGTACCGCCACCCGTCATGGGGGCCAGGGCCGAGCCTCAGCGTGGGGTGCCGGAATGAGGACAGTCCCCAACGGTCCCCGGCCTCCCTCCCCCGCCTGTCGCCTCCCACTTCCTCCTTTTTCGCGCCGGTTTCCCTCTCGTGTGCAAATGGCGCGCCGCTCTCCTTCTTCTTGTGATCTTTGGCTCCTCTTCTTCTCCGTCGCTGTGATCTCTCGCTTCCTGTTTCCCTCCCACTCGCCCGCTTCCTCCCCTATCTTTGTGTCGGTTTGTCTCTCCCCATGGCCCGTCCTCGCTTCATCTTCCTCTGCGTGTTCGCTCGGCGTCGCTACCGCTGCTGCCGTTTTTTTTTTAACTTACTTTTTTTTAAGTCTACGTGTGTGTGTGTGTGTGTGTGTGTGTGTGTGTGTGTGTGTGTGTGTGTGTGTGTGTGTGTGTGTGAGAGAGAGAGAAAAAAATGGAGCGAGAGAGGGAGTGAGGTAAAGCAAAAGAAGTCGTCTTCGTCTTGTTGTGGGTATCTCAGCACCTGCGCTTTGTGAAGCAGAATCATTTCCATCTTTCATAACTTTTTTTTTTATAGCGGACACGTCTCGTCCTTTCTCTCGCACTATTTTATTGGGATGTTTCCCCATTCTGGAAGTTTTCCCCCACAAAGTGAAACAAGTGCTCAGAGTGGTGCGGCGCAGACCTCGGCCGAGGGTTTACGCTCGGGTCACGTCACGTCTGCTGTCTTCTGTCCAACCACCATTTGTCATGTTGAAAAAAAAAAAAAGATGGATTACGCCACCGTTTGACGTCGCTTTAACCCCACTAAATTGCAACTTTGTGGTGCTTGAGAGGTTTTCGAGCACTTCCTTCAAATTTTGCAGGAAAAAAAAGTGTGTGTCGATCAACATAGAAGAATCTTGAATGAGCCCACTGGAAGTAAACTTAGACAGTAGTCGCTACGGTCCTTCAAAAGTTCAATTTTCCGGGGGAAAATTCAAAGTTTTTGTGCTATACGCCCAGAGCTGCCACATGAAAAAAAAAAAAATCATATTCTTTTTCTTGACTGTGTGTGTGTGTGTGTGCCTGTCCGTTTGAAGCGAAGCAAAAAAGAAGTCGTCGTCCTGTTGCGGCCGCAGAATAATTTACATCGCTCTATTTCTCTCTCTCTCGCTCTCTCTGTCTTGCCATATTTTACTGGGACATTCTGAAAATGGTCCCGGCAGTGTAAAACAAGTCGAGCGACGCAGACCTCCGCCAAGGCCAAACTCTCGGGGCCCTGTCATGTCTGCAGATGCGTGGATGAATGATGTCGGGGGGGGGTTTAGAACGCGGTGGCAGCCCGAAATTAGGCGGAGGCAGTCGCAGTAACAACCCTGTATTTAGGTCAACATTTAATCGGCATGTAAAAACTCACGCCGCAGTTTTACGCTCCTGTTTAGCCCTGATAAGTTACACCGTATGACAGTAGTTAGGGATGAGACGGTAATTCCGATGGTCCTTCAAAAGTTCCTAATTTAATGCTTGCATCACAGTTGGCCCCAGTGAATTACATCGGGGAGCAGCGTGGCAGTTTGTCAGAGGCTGGTGGGAGGCGGCGGCGGTCGCCAAATTTTATATGTCGATAGATCCACATTTCATCACAATATCAAAAAGCCTGGCTCAGTCCACAGTTTTGCACTCTTTTGGCCCCCGGACAAATTAAAGCGCAACTTAAATCGGACGAATAGTCCGTCGTCCATCCATTCACACTTCTGTCACCTGAATGGGGATACACAGAATGGAAAATGGATGGATGACGTCTGCCGATGGCGCAATACAAAAAGAAATCGCCAATGGGAAGTTGACACTCTCTTCTTTCACCAGAAGACGTCCATGGCGTGCTACATCGATGAATTGTATTTTGATTCATTTCAATGGTGAAAACTGATTGGATTGATTTAAAAAAAATAATAATACAAATGTTTTGGGGGATCTTGGTCAAAGAACGATTTCAGCTTGTCAGTCAAGTACCGCTGTGACATGTACCAAGACCGTCAAGATCCTGAAAAATGATGCTCGAATTTTTTCCAGCCTTATGTGGCCAGCACGTCAGCGTCGGGCGCTGGAATACATCCCGGATCACACTCGACTATGACATAGATACAGCCTGTCATCCCACACTGCTTTTTTTTTTCCTCCCGCTCCCTCCCTGGGTGTGCCGTGAGAGCAGATCATTGTCATCTTTTCTCCTTCTATCTGTTCGGCGCTTGGGTGACACGCACATTATTTACTTTATGGCCGAGGACTCCATCGAAGACTCCCCCACACCCACCACCTCCACCCCTCCCTCGCACCCCCAACCCCACGTTCGCGCCCTCACCACCCTCCATCAGTCACACGCCACACAATGGCTTCCTGCTTATCTGCACGAGTGTCCCTTTTTTTATGGCACTTCAGGGCGCCGTAACGCGCCGTAAATTTCTTTTTTTTTTTTCCCTTTCCTTTTTTTTTTTTGCTGCTTGCGTATTCGAGAGCCGCTGCACTTTTTGGATTGGCCCAGACTGCCAGAGTGGCCGTGAAAAAAATTACGACTGTTTTTTTTCTCTCTCTCTCTCTCTCTCTGTTTCTCTCTCTCTCACCCCCCCCACCCCCCCATGTATGTAGTTGTAAACATGGCGCACCTCCCAAACTTGTTCGGAATAAATATAGCAATGATTTCTTGTTGTTTCTGTGAGAAGGGAAGGGGAAAAAAATGTCATACCAGTCAGGGGTTGACATTGCTGACCATGTCCGGCAGCCCAATTACCTCCCGCCGAACATGCCCACCCCCCTCGTAACACATGGTGTGTGTTCCCCCCTCCCAATTATTCCTGCATAAGCAGATTGTGTGCAACATCAAACCGGCGACGGCGCTGGCTGGTGTGCGGGCCGCCTCCAGCAGAGTGCTCTTTCTTTCCTATCATTTGATCTCATATTGTAATCCCAGGTGCTTTGAATAATTTATGGGATACAGCTTCTCGTTAAACAATAATTTATATGTGTCTATGAGAATTGATTCCACAGGAATGCACATCTAAATAATGAGAGAATCTGCTGCATTTCATCTATAAGAAGCCGCCGCAGCGCTGGGGATAATAATAGCGAAACAAAGTCGGCTTTTTCCTCTTCGCAACAACAACAACAACAAGAGTGGCGCCCGCAATAATCATAATAATAAAAATAAAAAAGCGATATTTACGGAGGCTACTATTGAAATTAGTTTAACGAACTTCCCCGCTACCAGTGGGCAAAGTACGCCCCGCGGGGCGACATATGAAGCGTTCTGCCCTTCAATCATTTGATCATCAAGACTCCTGAAATAACGTTTTCATTGTTTTGTTGCATTCATCTTGGTCATCATCATCATCATCATCAACAACACTATTGTTAGGTTGTGAGTCCAATGCTGGGGAAAAAAATTCTAAATCTCTCTCTCTCTTTCTCTCTTCTTATATGTATATTTTTTTTCTTTTTTTCTATTGTCTTTTTATACTTATTTTGGAATTTACTTGGTGTACTGCAGCGATTCTTAAAGTCTGGTATGAGCACCAGTAGTCACGGGCTCCCCTCTAGTGGTACGCAAAAGAATCCAATAGTCACTGGATTAAGTGTTTAAAATGTAACGTAAACAATTGCGGTAACATTTAATCATGCAGCAACTTTTTTTTTTTTTTTTTTACAGAAACAATTATTGAACCCGTGGTACAAACAAAGGCAGGATTCATTTAACTTGAGTGATAAACAAAATCCATCAAAATGCAATATTGCCATATGAAGAAGGTTGTCTCGCTCATCTTTTGTCACTTTTAAAAACTAAATATGGCTTGTGAGCCCAAACTTTTATCGAAGGTCAACAAAGCAGAAATCAAGCTTGAGATGTACAATTTTGGCTTTTTTTTTTGAGGTAACGGAATGTTTCCATTGTGACGAATCCAAAGTGGCGACAGCTGACTTGAACTTTCTCGGTGTGGCGGCGACCTCGCGGTCCCCTCTCTTCTATCTACTTTATGGTTGGAGAGGGGAGTGTGGGGGGGGGTGCGCTACCACCCATCCTCATGCATGAAGAATTTATTGTTAATGTAAAAGGCTTGTAGCGCCCAGTGCTAATGCCCTGGGAGGAATGATGCAACTGATTCCTTCTGAGGCGGAACAATCCGGATGTGTGTGTGCGTGTGTGTGCGTGTGTGTATATCTGTGAGAAGAAAAGCTGAAGCTTCAGAATTTTATAGCAAACGCGTATTGTTGCGAGCCCATGAAAAGCATGTAAGTCCATTTTAAACATAATAGTTTGACTTTTTTTTTTACCATACCTTGCGCATCAAAGACACTGTCAAAGTTAAACCGCAGATTAAACAAACCAAAAAAATCTCTTATGTCGTACTTTGAACAAGTATCTCCATTTGCTGTCCGTATGTGCAAAAAAAATCGCTCTCCTTGTGATCTCCTTCAATAGCATTGAAAAACAAAACGTGTATGTCCACTGTCAGAGTATATTTTATTTGATTTTTTTTTAAAACATAACATTCAGGAAAAATGTCTTTTCTGAAGTTATACTCTTTGTTGTAGTCCTATATATAAAAATATAAGATAAGATAAGATAAGAAAACCTTTATTAGTCTCGCAATGGAGAAATTCCCATAAACGTAACAAATCATTCAGTCCAAGTCAAGGCATTTTTTTTTTTTGTCGTTGTTTGTAACATAATGCGAACATCACACGTACTTGCCGATTTCAAAAGGTTGTTGCTATTCTTAACAAGTCTCTCGTAGCCAGAAATCATAAACATCCATTTTTGCTGCTATTGGAGAGCGATGATTGTTTTTCTTTGAAACGCAAACAGCAAGTATAATGTCGAAGCTGAATCACCGATAAGTGTTTGATTACGTCGTACTTTCATGAGGATAAGCGGTTCGGATAATGGATGGACGGATCTCCATTGGCTGCGAAAACTGTTTTTTTTTTTTTTTTTGTAGTCATACTATATTATTCCATAAAGTCATGCCACTTTCGGAGCGTTTTGTTTTTAATGTAACACGATGTGTGCATTCTACAAGAGCAACATGGCCATTTTTTTTATCAAATATTTCATGCGCAACCGTAACTAATTCCCTCTTTGGGTTAATTGGACTCTCTTGGTTCAGTTGAAAGACTTTGCCGTATATTTATACCCTAAGACGTGTTGCTTTTGCAACTGTGAGCTGACAGCGGAGCAGTTCTTCGTTGTCGGCGGAGGTGCGACGTCGCGACCAAGCTATTATCGCTTTGCGCTCCCTAAACGAGAAAGTTTGCCGACTTTTTGGCGGGAAGTGGCGGCGACCAATTATCCCCCAAAGTATCGTGCTGTCAGAAGTCTCCGTCAAATTCCCTGACACCTTGTCAGTTGTTGTTTTCCAGGAAGGACTATATATATATTATTTTTTTACCAGCTCCAAACAGGATTGGGAATACAAAAAAAAAAAAGTCTGCAGCTGAGTTGCCTAAGGGTTTGGATTTAACTTGGACCAGGCGATACGTTTTTAATTATCATTTGTTTTTTTCCCCGAGGTGGTGGGATAAGCAATCCGCGTTTGTAATCCTTCCCACCCGAAAAAAAAAAAAAAACGTTAAAAAAAAGCAGCGTCTTTTTTGGTTTTCGCCATGAAAATAAAAAGCAACATTATAACATGTAAACGTCGCTCATTAGTGACAAGATTTGAGGTGTCACGTGAGGAGTCGAGAGGAGGAGGGGCCGAGGGTGGTTGTTGGGGCGGGGGGGGTGAAAAAACAAGATGATAAAACGTAGATTAGCATTTTAGAAAGTGCCCGCGTCCCGTGCATCATTCTGCTTCAAAGAAGAAAAAGATAAATGATGATGCCATTAAAAGTGAACTAATTAAGGAATGCTTCTTTTAAAAACTCATTAACTGCACCCTCATTTACATAATGATGCATATTAATTAAGTTTTAATGAATCTGAGCTTCCATCACGTCCCCTCTCTTTGGCAGCGGCGCCGCGCCATTGCCACAAATGAATAAACACTTCTTTTCTCTTAAGTATATTTCTCTTGGCTTTCGCCCGCAAATGGGAATTTTTTTTTTTTTTTAAACAATGGACACAAACAAACAAAAGCCTTCAATGACGACTCCGTTGGAAAGCGCGCACGCGTCACTCCCCCAAGGTCGAACAACTGCGACAAATCACAAATATATTTTTTTCAATAAAAAGTGAAATATCTCATTGTAATCCTGCATATTTTGGATTTCAAAAAAATTAATGGATTTTTTTTTTTCTTTTTGCTTGGGAGAATCATTCATTCGAGTCGTCGTCGTCTTGCAATGTGACAGGCAAAGCCTTTCTTCTAATGAGATGCATTTTAAATTAGAGCGCACCTCTCGACGTCGCCAGCTGGTGCCTGCTCAGGTGCGTCTGTGTTGTGAATGACGGAATGCGCGCACACACACACACACACACACACACACACACACACACACACACACACACACACACACACACACACACTCCTCCTCACTCCTTAGCACCCGCACTCAACAAAGAGAGTGACTGGTGTTAATCCCGGCTTTTAGCACACTTTCATGATGTCAATCCACTCCATTATTTGTGGTCGTCTATTTTGTTTTTCTTTATACGTTTCAACTGCACTAACGTCACTTTATAGCGTCACGGCGATCAATAAAATGTGTTTTATTAGGTCGTATTTTTCACAGGTATCTCCACGAATGCCCTTCAAATATGCTTTTATACTTTAAGACTCAAACGTGCTATTCCTTCAAAAAAAAAAGTAATAATATTAACGACACATTACATAATGAAATTACGTGTGCACGTGTATGTGTGTGAGAGGGAGAGAAAATAATCGAATAACATGCAAAACTTGAATCGAAATGTCCGTTTTCTTCTCTCCTGTCAATCCTGCCTAACGAAATATCCAGTGAAACTGTTTTCCGTTCGCGTCCACTTTAAAGACACACGTCTTGCATCATGCCGACAAAGTCGAATTTGAAAACAAGTCAAACTACTCTGGAAAGGATTTTACAGATAACGTTACTAGTTTTTCAAGCTAGAACCTCAAGTGCACAACCCAAAACCACTTCAAAGCTAGTTTGAAGATTGAGAATAGCGGTCGTGTTATTTCGACTTATTTATAGCTTACGTTAAATACAGCTTCCTATTATCTCTGTGCATGTTGTCATTATCTGATTAAAAAACAAAACACATCTGTAGTTTTCTCTACTCTCAACACTTCTAGCTAGCTTAGCGGTCGATAGCAATCTTTTCGTTGATTGCCCAAAAATGTCCAGCCCAATATACGCATGCTTGGTAATTGCTTGTAATTATCATTTGATAACCATGTCAATACACTTTATGGCTAGTTTGAGAAAATAACAATAACACAGTAAAAACTGTTCACAGTTCATCCGTGAGTGCTACTGTTATATCACACCTACTGTCAAGGCTACCGGCGAAACAACGAATAAAAACGTTTTCTTGCGTCATATTTAAACCCGAGTCCATTCGGAGACTCAAGTTGGACTTTATAACGCAAAAATGAAAAGTACCGTCCAAGTGAGAGCAACAGATTAAAAAAATAAAAAATAGATCAACAGATTCCAAAAAAAACAAGCTAGTCCACTTTCAGCAATTTTTTTTCCGCTACTCCCAACACTTCTAGCTAAACGAGAAAAATAAATATTACTTGTATTATTGTTCTATTTCCATGCAGGTTTAAACATCTCTGTCAAATACAAACTTACTGCAATGTGGACCACATATCCAGATGCCGGGTTATTTCGTATTCGCATTATCTCATGAAAACCATTGACTACAGCATCATGCATTACTGTTAATTACCCCCCCCCCCCGCCCTCAATTTTTATAGCTCATAACATCTTAAAACATTTCAGCCCATGTTCGGGCAAATAAAACCCAAGCGTCTGTACGCAGCTGGTTCGGGAATGGCGGCGGAGGAGCGGGGGGGTTTGCGCCGGCATGGGGGTGAAAGGTCGCACCAGTCGGATGATTGCAAGTACACGGGCAGAGCGCAACGCCGCCGTGTTGGGAAACGCGGGGGAAGCAGATGCCCGTTAATTAGGGGAAATGTGACGGACAAGATTTGATCAGCGAGGGGTGCGCCTGCCTCCCGCAGCATGGCAGCTGTTGTGAGGGGGTTGATGGCGGGGATGGTATGTGTGTTTCTGTGTGTGTTTGTGTGTGTGTGTGTGTGTGTGTGTGTGTGTGTTGTGCGAGAGCGCGCGTCCCCGTCCCCACAGGGCACCGCCACACTTCACAGACGCGCCAGCGAGCGTCCGCAGGCCAACGCGCAGCCCCGGCGAGAGGCACTATTTACGGCACAATACGATGCAACTCATTAAACTCTTTGCACTCCCCCCGAAAACTTTTGTTTGTTTCCGCAGCATTTACGCGCACTTGCCTTTCATTATTTAGGAGGGGGGCCGGGTGGGTAAAGTTGGAAAAGTTGTCGTGTCGTCCGTGCACGTGTGCCAGATGTCACAACTAGACAGGAAACGCATCAGCTTGAATTCGACGCGATGTTAGCAGGCATTTGTTTTCGTGACGGGCGGACGGACGGACGGACGGACGGACGGACGGATGGATGTATGGATGTTCTCATAGCATCTCTTGGTCGTCACTAAAATGACTTGTACGTGAAAAATGACAATGAGCACATTGATTGATTTTGGGGGTTTTTTGGAACATCTTCATCTGTCTTTGACCAGGCCCACAAAAAATATTTTACATACATTTTATTTTGAACCACTCTTTCTAGTGGCACCAAAAAGTGAAACCAAAAACTCTCATTTGTCACTACTTTGTCTGGACGAAAAAGTTTCTGAGAAACGTACTCTCATAGCATCTCTTGGTCGTCACTAAAATGACTTATACGTGAAAAGTGACAATGAGCAAATTGGTTGATTTTGGGGTTTTTTTGGAACATCTTGATCTGTCCTTGACCAGGCCCACAAAAAATATTTTACATACATCTTATTTTGAACCACTCTTTCTAGTGGCACCAAAAACTCTCATTTGTCACTACTTTGTCCGGACGAAAAAGTTTCTGAGAAACGTAGATAATGACGCAAATTGCGAAAATGTTGATTTGTGTTATAAGAAATGAGCACATACAGATCTATGTTGTGGAAAATGTAGCTCTCATAAAATCACGTCAAAAACTTAAAAAAACTACAAAAAACATGTTTCTACAAATGTTCCTCATCAAAAATACAAAGATTTTGTTTTAGGTTTTGGCGATACAAATGATAAGAAAAAATATATAGTTTTTTTCGGCACACACACACACACACACACACACACACACACACACACACACACACACACACTATATATATATATATATATATATATATATATGAAAAATACATTTATAACAAATCTGTAGCTCAGAAAGTCTTCTAATGGTACCCGCCTCAACGTACGTAAGTTGTCAAGTTCAACAGACTTTAGCAGACTGATTTCGACTCAAGTGCCCTTCCCACTCGTCTTTGTCCTCTTTCTTGCCCTCTCGTCCTTGCCTCGCCTGCCAATATTTGATTCCCGCACGACGAGCACAACTGACCGCCACCGTCCTGCTTGTCGAATGGTTTAACTCTGGAGGACCCACGGGGTCAAATTTGGCCCCTATAAATTCTGCTTAAACTTACGTGTTTAAGAAAAACAAAAGAGAGAGAGAGAGAAATACATTATTTGGACAAAAAACAAAACCGATTCAATAATTGCATTTCATCCAGATTCAGGCTTTCTCTTGGTCCTGCTCAAATCGCCTCCTGGATCCATTTCACACCTTTTAACTCTGCCAATATGAAACTTTCAGACTTTTTTTTCCCCAACTAATTGGATTTGTTGAAAACAAAAAAAAGTCACTACATTTTCTTAACAACTGAATTCAATCGCAAGTTTTTTTTTTTTGGGGTTTTTTTTTGGGGTGCTAAATGACTTTATTCCTCCATTGTACGGCCGTGGCATGTTTGAAACGACATGAGACGACAAGAAGCAGCCCCCCCCCACCTCTCCCTCCCCCTCTCCTCTCCCCTAAAAAGCTGCCGCCGCCGCCCACGCCGCCAGCTTGCCGCACCTATTAAAACTTATCTTTCTTTAATCAATTGTTAAATGTCATAGACAATCATCATTTAGCAGCCTCTTGCTGTCGGATTCCTTTTAATCTGGCTGTAAATAGGGCAGCCCTGTCTATCACTTCACTTCCTGCCACACACCAGAGACTTAAGGTGTTTCAACAATAGCTTGCGAAGAAAAAAGAAAAAAAAATACCAAAAAAAAAAAAAACAAAGAAGCACTTTTTTTTTTTGATGCATCACCCTCCTCCTCCTCCCTCCTTCTTCTACTTCTCAAATCCCCACAGAGAACACCAAAGGTATGAAAAGTGAAGAAAGGAAAGAATAAATCCGGGCGATGATGAATAATTTGAATGTGGAAATGAAGCCGTTTGGAGAGAGAGAGAGAGAGAGACCGCACAAGGAGCAGCCATGGGGAGCGTGCAATTAGGTCACCCCAAAATATATAAAAAATAAATAAAATTAAATGGAAAAAAAAAAACTCTCCTCCAGAAAGTCTTTCTTGGATTTGTCAAATTCAATCGACTTCACTGCCAACAGAATTGCTGATTTGGCTGTGAAGTACGAGGGCGAGCGAAAGGAGGGACGACTCGTCTCATCATTTATGTAAAAATGACACTTTTTTTTTTTCTCCCCTCTCTCCTTTCAAATTGAAGTCAGGCGAGCCTCTCAGGGAAGGACAGCAGGCAGACATATTGTCTTGGATGTACGCGTTGTCGCCGATACCTGCGTCGTTGGGTTTAATGACACTTGGGGGGGGGGGCAGTGGAGGGGGTGCAGAAAGGGTGTCATCCTTCCTGTGTCCCAATCCAAACTTTTTTTTTTTCCTTTTAAAGTTTACAGAAATTCAGCGCCTCTAATGTCGGCCTCAAAACTCTGCGTTCGAAGATACGCTCCGAGCGCACTGCTTTACTTAAACCAGTAGATGGTGTTCGTTTATTTAGGGTGCACCAAAAAAAAACAAAAAAAAAACGGAGTATCAGAGCCCAGTACGTCAGGCAGTATGAGGAAAGTAAACAGTTGAAGCACGAGCTGCTGATTACATCCTCCATTTATAAATTGTGAGCGGCGACAGATCCCTTAAATCACTACCTTCAAGTTTTTTTCTTTTTAGTTTAAAATGACTTACCTGGACCAGAATGCTGCGTTGCATTCCAGTGGGAGGTACGATCGTCGTGGGCTAATGCGCCTTTTAGTGCAGTAAATTCTTATTGTGGGAACCAAATGCGAGTTGCCATGACGACCATTCTTCTTCTTTGTCTTCTAAATGGAAGACGAAGAAGTGGGATATACAGCGCCGGTATTTATACTTCATTTTGCATTTTAAAAGTTCAATTTGTTAAGTATAACAATTGTTTCGAAGGGTGGTAACCGAGTGGGGATGACTTGCCCTGGCGTTGAAATGAAGATGCGTCAGTTTTGTGCCGTGCCACCATGCTGCCAATTTTTTTTTTTTATCGTTTGATGAATCCGTGTGATATGACAAACTTTTTTTTTTTTTCTTTTTCAATCAAACGACTGAAATAAAAGAACATCCTCCCATATTCTCATTTACACAGATGCTATGAATCATCTGCCGACTTCCCCCGTTTGGTCAGGAGTCGTCGCTCACCAGTTATTGAGGGCGTCCATTTTGTCTTCAAATAACTCTTAACTTGACGTGTGACGAGAAAAAGTAGGTAATACATCAACAATGCAAATGGATTCCGCCGCTCGTGTGACCTTAAACCTGGCGCCACAGACGAATGGATTTGAAAAAGTTTCTCAAAAGGCTGAGCTGCATTGGGGTGGGCGCGGGGGGGGGGGGGGGGGGGGGGGGGGGGGGGGTTGGTGATGGCGGTGATGATTGGGTGGGTGTGGTGACTGACTGAGGCCCAGAGGATTTGACTGGAGCACACCCAGCAATACTCAAGTAAAAAAAAAAAAGAAATGCTTTGTTAGAAGAGCGAGAGGCATCCCTTGGGCTGTCTCTTTGAATAAGCCAGGAGTAAAGCGTCTCTCTCTCTCTCTCTCTCTCTCTCTCTCTCTCTCTCTCTCTCTCTCTCTCTCTCTCTCTCTCTCTCTCTCTCTCTCTCTCTCACTTCTCAGTCACTCTGTTCCCAAACTACCCAGCGCCCACCCGCCTCCCCGCCCTCCTCCTTCTCCCCTCAGACCGACAGAAGTATAATTGTGCCACAGGGTTTTAGCTGCGGTGACATATCTGTCACCTGGAGACAACGAGGCGCACCGTGCTCTCCGGAGGAGCCTCGTCTTCCTGTTGGGTGTCATGGTGAGAGGCAAGCGAGGAGGGCGGAACGGAGGGGCGAGGGGAGGGGTGCCTCGTTTGTTGACTTTTGTCACCACATTGATGCTTTGTAAACTTTATGCACCCCTCACCCCGAAAAAAATGGGTGATAAAGTTTTGAAGGCCAGCGCCTTTCTCCCACAGGTGTCATGAACTCATTCACTGCCAGCCCTTTTCAAATAAGTTCTCCATAACGCTGCCGGTTTTTAAGCTCTTTTTCGCTGATCTTTAGAGAAGCACGAAATATTGTGGTCCGTGACAATATAAGCACCAATCAAGCTTTCACTAGAAAAAAAAAAAAAAAAAAATCAACCTCGCTTTTTCAGTTCTTGAATGAATAGCAGTAGCACTTGGGTTGGTTATGTTCACCAAAAACAGCAGTTTCTCACCAAAAAGTGAGAAAATTAGATTGTTTTTTAAAAAAAAATTTATAGGGTGAAACGAAACATGTCAGGGCTGTTGATGGTAACACTAAAAAACATGCCAGCCCCCATACAGAAAGGCCAGAGTCAAGATTTAAACGTAACACACAACTGTGAGGCAAACGTGTTCACCACTAGGGTAACGTGCTCCATAACGTAAAGTTAACCTTCGACGATGTTATGCTCCTAACAGTGCTTAACTCTCAAATGACAAGTTATTTCTGTCATTTCCTGAAAAAAAATGTTCTTTTTGAGGGTGTGGGGGGGGGGGTTGTTTGGGTTAAGCGGGGCCGTTTCATTTACACCTCACTTCATTTTCCTCGCGTGCTAACAGATTGGCAGTCAAAATGCCGGCACAGCTGATCTCCTGTGGGAAAAGTTGTTAACAAATTGGCGGTCTGGGAGCAGATCACGTTGGACCTTCGACGTTCCGGTGTGGCGTCGATTAGCTGTCAGCCTAATTCTCCGTCTCTCCGTCTCTCCGTCCCCTGTCTCTGTGTCTGTATCCGTGTGTTGGGTGGTCCCGCCTCTTTAACAATGCATGAGCGAGGCAAACGCGAGAAGAGGGGACGCTCGAGCACTCCAACTAGGTCAAAACTGTCTCAGGAACAAAATACAACAGACCTCAAGTTTGCGCAGATCATTACAGCAAAACAAACTCGTCACTCGCTTGACACGTTTGCACCACCGCGCCGATAATAAAAATAATAATAAAGAAGGCGGCGAAGACGACAAATCTCCCTTGCAAATTAGCCTTCGCGCCGGGTTGTGAAGTTTGGCCTGTTTGAAATGCATATGAAAATGCCACAAGTTACCTGTGGGGTTCAGGGGAAGAAAAAAGGCGACGCGCTCTTTCATGGCCGCCCCGCTGCTGTGTACATAAGGCGTACGCGCCAAATAATACTTAAAAAAAAAAAGAGAGCCCGATAAACCGGCGGCGCACATTCATAAAATATACATTGGCTTGTTTGTCTTTCGTTAAGATGTTCCGCAAATAGCGCTGATGCGAGGAAAGCGAGAAGAAGAGAAGAGAGTAAACGAGCGGCGCTGGCGGCCGTGTTTGAACAGCGACTTAACCCCAAACTTAACTGTACTTTTACGTCTCGTACAGCGCACAACCTGCGAGCGTTCATTGGAGGGGCTTCTAATATGGCTGATGAATTGATTTGATCGATTGTATTGATTGATTCAAGCAATCCTTCGGCGTATATTCAAATAATTTGAGAAAAAAGAAAAAAAAAAGTCACAGCCGCTTAGTTCCGGAAGACCACAGATTGGAGAGGTTAATTGCATCACCCAGTCCAATAATTCTTACGTTTGTCTTGTGTGTGTGTGTGTGTGTGTGTGTGTGTGTGTATTAAAATCAAATTGGAAATCTGATTTTAGTGAAGGGCATGCCCAAGCACACAGCTTGGTTATGCATTAGTGAGTTCTTTTTACTTCCTTTATTTCTTCTTCGTCATTTTTTTTTCCCCCTTCATCTTCTCCTAACGCCACCGAGCAGCTGTGCCGTCAGAGTTGGCTGGCCAGGAAGTGGAAGTGGTGTGGCAAGACAGATGCAAACGTTATTTTACACAGCGTTCCCGTTCTTTGGCTTTTGGATGCCGCAGCCACGCCTCGCTGCTTTTGTTTTTTTTTTGGTGAGAAATGACTGACGGCCGTTGCCGTGGCAACCATACAGCTGTTGTTTACAAAAAAAATACTGTCGTTAAAACCGAACCATAGAGGACTTTGTTGGGGAGGTGTGCCAGACGGAGAATTCATAGTACGTTTCTGCAAATAGGGGGCGCCAATGAGGCATGTGCAAATCGTCACTGGCCAGAAACATTTACAAGAAAATACATTTGGTGCGTGAGTAAATAAGTCACGATACTCATCACGTAACAAATTAACATACTTGTAAGTAGCAGTACCGCTATACGGTCACCTGGTGTCACCTCTGTCTTTGTTTCTATGTCAGCTGACCCGATAAAGGAACCCCAACTATCCGACGCACTTTGAAAATGTTTCCCCGCATGTTTCTTGCCGGCTACATTTCTTACCATCTTGTCACATCCACTCAGGACCCAACCATCCATGTAGGACACAAGCGTCTCACCTTGTCGGTCCAGGCCCGCCTCCACGTGGACATTGTGCATGTAAATGTGCGTGTGAGCGCGTGCACGTGTGTGTACCTGTATATTTCTATATGTATGTATGATTGGTGAGACAGGAGGGGAGCAGCGGGAGTGATGGCTCCCCCATCCCCAAGGTCACATCCAAGGAGAGCGCAGCCAATTACTATGCAGATCAGACGTGATGGCGTTTAGGGGGATTGCTGCGATGCAATCACATTAGCTGGCCAGAGAGGAATCTCCCGGCTGACCCCAATCACGCGGGGCTGCGGCGGCGGGGTCGCGCGCCAAGGTGCCGCCGCCGCCCCCACCGCCGCCTGTGTTTTCTTTGCGCAAAACACTTTTTCCTTATCGCGGGCCGCCACGTGATTATCAAGTCAAACAATCCTCCTCCTCCACAGCAGCGTCGAGTCCTCCCACCACTGCGAGTTTTGCCTCAGGAATGCACTTTTTTTTAATGTCCCGTCAGCGTACTGCTCGTCTGCACTGTTTGGACTTTTTAACGTCGCCAGCTACATAACCAATTGGTAACTGGAAAACTCAAAAAGCGATGTTGCAGTGGTAGCTTAAGTTCTGATATGAATTTGTTCCATGACCAGGCTGCTCATGACATTTCCTCATGTCAGTCAATCTTGCCCGTTGAAATGATTTGAGCGAGATAACCGACCTTGGAGAGGTGCAACTTGGGTCAAGGGAAAGTCTGCGAAAGGCAAAAAGTTGCTGCAACTATCCCCCAACTGCAAACGTCATCATCATTCGAATCGGTCATAGTCACTCAAGAGCAAGCCACATATGTAAGACAGATGTAAGAATGTACACGTTAATCTGATTTCGATCAACCATGCAGTCCCTTTTTTTTTTTCTTTTCGATGCGCCTTCGTGCCAGCCATTGGACTGGAGTGGGCGTCACTTGTCACACCGCATGGCACCAGTTTTCGGATTGGCAGAGGACATTTTTGAAATGAGAAGTAAAATGGCTGACAGGTCTTGACCATCAGGATCCTCCGGTGCAAATCTGCCTTCGAGGGCAGATTGCAATTTACCCCGCCAGCCCCCCGGGTAGGAGCTATGTGTGTATGTGCGTTTACATATGTGTCTGTGTGTTGGTTGTAAATACGCCCTTCTCCATACCCCCAGCCCTTCAACCCCCCCCCCTTCCCCTCCCCCGCTCTGCCCGCCCGTATGGCCGGTAATGAAGGCGGAGTTTGATCAGGTTGGCCTCAGCGTTCCCTGGGAAGATCTCACTTGAGCCACTGGCCCGTAATGGAATCTGCATCTAATGCATACATAAATCACAGCCCTCTTTCAGGATATTTTCATATGCATAATGCCCCCCCCCCACTCCCCTCCCTTCCCCACACACACACACACACACACACACACACACACCACCTTCTTCTTCTTCTTAGAGCCTTCCCATTTCCCCCTCTTTCCACCCAATAAGCTTTGTATTGCGCTTGTGGGGGGAGTTGGCAAAGGGTGGGATCATAGTGATTGAAACAGAAAGTCTATGAGTTGCGTTCCCCCCCCCCCCCCATTTTTATTCCAAGGGAAGAATTCTGTCGTGGCTCCCAACTAGGTGAGATGATGTTGAGGAAGTTCTCAAGGTGGCCGCCCGACTCCTGTTCTGTGACAGAAAGTAGGGGGGGGAAAAATAGAATAGATCGAATTCAGTGGAGAATTTGTGAAAAAAAAGGACAGTCGAAGTCTCCCGCCTCCTTGCGCGACTTCCTTTGTTATGCTAATTCGGACGGATGTCGCAGATAGATCCCGTGGCCACAAACCTCACAATCCGAAGTCGGACTGTTGTGATTGAGAAGTCGCACCGACGCGTTCCACTCGTCCTGTACATCGCGGGTGTCAAACTCAAGGCCCGGGGGCCAGATTCGGTCCGCCATGTCATTTTGTGTGGCCCGCTAAAGCGAATTGTCAACTTCTATGACATAATCGATTTCCGAGACATTTTTTGTCATCCTGTGATTGGTTCGGACAATCTCAACACAGAGCACCAAACACATCGAGATGCTCTCCCTCCACCGAAATCAGTCCTCCGAGGCAGGAATTTAAATATGCGGCAAGGATTTCCGAGTGTTTCCGAGGAGAACCGGTGGCAGGCGTGTTGAAAAATGACGTACGTTAAAAGGCAAGTTGAGTCCCGTTTTTGACGAGATGAGGCGATGTCGAGGACGTCCTCAAGGTGGCCGTCGGGCACCTGTTCTCGCCACACGATAAAGCTCGCGGGCCGGAGGGCAAATAAGAATAGATAATCGTCTGAGAATTTGTCAAGAAGGACGGTCAGTACGGCCTCCCTCCCCCTCACTCTCAATCTTTCTCTCTTCCTCTTCTTCCTCCCTCGCTCGCTCCCGCCTTTTGTTATGCTAATCCGGACGGATGTGGCAGATCGGCGGCGATTTTTTTTTTTCTTCATGTGCGAATGACGAGAGATAAAAGGCGTGTGATGAGGTGTCGCCGGCGTCCTCGCGTGCACTAACAAGCTCTCACATTGTGACGCCCGCCGCCCATTTGCATCGACGAGACGCCACTCCAGCCCACCTCCTAAAACTTTATGCCCCCTCGTTAGGACCGCGGGATTAAACCGTCGGGCCGACACTTTTTTTTTTTTTTCTCTCCCCCCCTCCACCGGCCACACGTGCGGGACATATGCGCCTTTACGAGCGGGCGGGCGGCATCCATGCAAGCCTGTTTATTGGAGGCTCTCCCCCCTATAAGTACCTCCTCGGAGCTGCCGTATCAGCACGGCCCTAACGCGTCCTTAATCACATTTGCATTTTTATTTTGGAGATATTCCTCAAACGTTTGCATTATTGAGGATTTATGACCAGCTCTTCGCCACATCCTCCATCAACTTCACTCATAAAGAAGATTTTCCATAACTCACGGGCGAGGGGAAATATGATGGCCCTCCTCCTCCCCACTTGCCCCCTCCCAGCCCCCTTCCTCCCCCACTCCTCTGAAGTAATTAGATAGCCGAATTGTGATATGGAAAAGTTTGAATAAATCACTTTGTTTATGACTGCAGAGGCCTTGAGCCCCCAATTGAGACCACACATTTGCTCTTTCCTCGTCACGGGTGACTTTTGATTATCCTCAAACATTTGCCTCATTTTTTTTTAGCCTTGATTTAAGTGTGTGTGTGTGTGTGTGTGTGTGTGTGTGTGTGTGTGTGTGTGTGTGTGTGTGTGTGTGTGTGTGTGTGTGTGTGTGCGT
>NW_017805701.1:170148-173452 GCF_001891065.2 Hippocampus comes | reverse complement strand
AATTATCATAATAATAATAATTGTCCTTCTGCGTGTGCCTTTTTCTTTCACTTTTGCTTTATTTGGTACATGCGTTTGACATGAACACACCACTGAATGTTGGACTCTCTGTATTTGGAAGTATAATTATTTAAAATGTCATTTGTTGCTCTACTTTTATACGAACTATTTGGATATTTATAATATGGAATATGATCCCGAACAATTTATTCCTCTTATTTTAAAAATATGCATTTTTAAAAAAATCACACCAATTATGATTCATCGAAAGGATTTTTTAAAAACATTTATAAGTATTTTTATTTTTTCGCTCATTTTTTAAAATTCTTGCTTCTTATAATTGTTGTCATTTTTTTTCCTTCTGCCACAAGCTTATGGCATCAAAAAAATATGTATCTGTCTACAGAAATACAATTCAGACTGTCAGGTGTGCGCCACAGCAACACATTTAGCAATAAACCACATCTAAATAAATTAAGAAAATTGAATTAATGCCCCAACTGTCATGTCATTTCAGGAAAGGGCACAAGTAGAACAATTGTGCGCTTATTTTATTTGAAAAATGATATAAATTGTGGCATGTATTCAAAGAATTGGCGTCCATCCATCCATTATCCGAGTCGCTTATCCTCACGAGGGTCGCGGACGCGCTGCAGCCTTTCCCTGCCGTCTCCGGCCTGTCGTCTCGAAATGTAACAAATCCACATAATACGAATGCTGTCAAACATTTCTGGAATTCTAAAAGTATCATAAATGAGGAGCTGAGGAGGAGGATATTGAATTGAGGCGAACATTTCTTCCCACTTTGCGTCATTACGGTCCTCTGCGTTGGGGCCAAGTGAAGGGCAGTGACCCACCCCATCCAGCAGATGGCACTGTAGTGGAAAAAAAAAATGTTGACCGAGTTAAACAGTAAAGTTCAAACTGGTGAAATTGTGTCTTCCCAAGAATTCCTTTGTGGTTTGATTGGATTCTTGCTTGTCTGATTGTTAGCGTCACCTGTGTGTCATCAGTCCTCATCAAGACCCCCCACCCACCTTTTTTTTTCAGCCCCCCACCCACCCACTGTGTTCTCTCACCTGTGTCTTGTTTGCTAATTAGTCATCTTGCGTTTCCTCGCTTGCTTTCTCTTCTCACTCTGTCGCCTCCTTTTTTGCCCACCTCCTCCTCCTCCTTCCCCTCGTCAATTTTTTCGTTCTGTTTTGAGCCGCTTGCTAGTTTCATCAAGATCACTTCCTGCCCGGTGACGACTGTGTTTTATTCACACCGTTGAGTAAATATTCAAATTCTTTTTTCTTTTGACACACGGGTTCAGCTAAATAGTCCCTAGTTGTTGTTAGGAATGTGGCGGGAAGCAAGGATGCCGAATGACAATCAACTCGAACTTGATTGATCTCTCGTTGTCTGTGAATGGTGAAATATTTTGGGTGGGGGCTGGCGGGTGGATCTTTCTGTCTGTCTGTATCGACTATATCTACACTAATTATGTTTTCACTTTCTGTACTAGGCTTTACACGATCATATCATGTAAAGTCTCATCTCTACCTACTATCTCAGCTATTTCTGTTTACGGTCTATCTCTCTACGGCCCTGTCGACACGGAGACCAATCCGATCTTTTTCCTGTTTTGTAAAAGTTTCCCATAAACACTTGAAGTTACTTTCAAGAAATATTGTGTCCGCATGAGGAAAATCTGCAGTTCATATGCCAGGCCTGAAGTGGCGCTGTAGTGCCGCAAAAGGAAGTCCTCCAAAACAGAGAAGCAGAAGCCTATGCTTCCGAATCATACTCGTAGCAATGTCAGGGAATGTCACGCTTGAAAAAAACGGTGACAGTTTTGTGACTGACAACGATTTAGTATGCAATAATGATTAAACAATACCACATAAACAACAGTGAAGCAAAAATCACGCGACAAGGAGTTGTTGAAACTAAGAACTACTTCTTAAGCTCTCATTCATGTGAACTACCACTACCAGTTTAGTCATGTCAAAGGCAAAATGTCAGAGTAGAAGCATACGTTTGCTAATGTCTTCTCTTGATTTCACACAGTCGTTTCGAAATGTCTCAAAGTCATGAACCGCTTATCACAATACTCATTTGTTTCCATTTGCAGCGTGTGCAAATGCAAACAATCAAAAACACAAGTGTACCTTTTTTTAATATGTTTTAGAAACCTGGCGGACCTCATAATTCTTCCCTGCCCACCCCCCTTGTTTTTGTCTTTGAGGGGTCAGGAAGCGTACATGTCACACGCTTGGTGAGGTTCATACTGTGTGAGAGTAAGGAAGTAAATAAATAAATAAAGGTGTCTGGCTTGTATGTACGCTCGAATAGGACACAGCGAGACGGAATAACAACATCAGGGATCTTAAAACGCACTCGGATTTGGGCAACAATAAAGGCCGATTGCACCATGATCGGGGCGCAAAATTAATGGGCGCACGGTAACTTCCATCCTATTTTATCCAATAAAAATGGGTGGGGGGTGGTGGTACATTTTAAGAAAATGCAAATGACGATCCATCAATCAATTTGTTGGTCCCAAACCTGCCATCAAAGGGGCAGAGGCTGTGAAGTATGCAATCCCATCAACAAAACGCGGAATGAAAGGGGAATCCTTCAAGCTTAATTAATGGGGAGTCTGCCACTATTACTTGGTTTGTTTAACGCGCCTCATGAAGAGGGCAACTTGCCCCCTCCTTTTTTTTTTTTTTTTTTTTTTAACCGCTACCCCAAATTGTTCAACTTTTTTCTTGCACAAAAAAAAAAAAAAAAAAAAAACAAATCCATCTGGGCTTTAATCCTTTCCTCTCGCTTGTCGACATGTCATTATTTTGATCGCCGCGCAACAATGGCGGCGGTGCACATCACTTGGATAATTATCGCCAGGCGACGACTTCTGTTTGGAGAGGAAGTACTACCTACACATACACACACACACACACACACACACACACACACACACACACACACACACACACACACACACAAAAAATACACACACCCACACCCACACACACACACACACACACACCAAAAAAAATTCTGCTCCGAGATAGCCAATTACATCTCGGTAAACAGCGAGCGGCGAGTCTCGTTTTGCGCCGAGCGTCGTTGCCAATCTATAATAAAAGTCAATAGCGGAAGAAGAAGTGGGGGGGAAAAAAAAAGTTTGTGGGGGGAAAATGTCAAGCTGGAACTTTGTGTTGATGAGTCAATGTAAATAACGCTTTAATAAGCGCTCTGCCTCGTTCGGCAGCGGAAATCAGACGTGAAATTTGTCCAAAAAGGGGGGAGGGGG
>NW_017805701.1:154031-164268 GCF_001891065.2 Hippocampus comes | reverse complement strand
CCTGTCCTCTCGCTTGTCGACATGTCATTATTTTGATCGCCGCGCAACAATGGCGGCGGTGCACATCACTTGGATAATTATCGCCAGGCGACGACTTCTGTTTGGAGAGGAAGTACTACCTACACATACACACACACACACACACACACACACACACACACACACACACACACACACACACACACACCAAAAAAAATTCTGCTCCGAGATAGCCAATTACATCTCGGTAAACAGCGAGCGGCGAGTCTCGTTTTGCGCCGAGCGTCGTTGCCAATCTATAATAAAAGTCAATAGCGGAAGAAGAAGTGGGGGGGAAAAAAAAAGTTTGTGGGGGGAAAATGTCAAGCTGGAACTTTGTGTTGATGAGTCAATGTAAATAACGCTTTAATAAGCGCTCTGCCTCGTTCGGCAGCGGAAATCAGACGTGAAATTTGTCCAAAAAGGGGGGCGGGGGGCGGGAACAATACATTTCGCCACCGTGAGCTAATAACTGGCGACGGCGAGAAGCTTAAACAAAAGATCACACAGGCGTTCATTTGAATATTCAAATCCTTTTTTATTAAAACTCGCCACGATTCCACCCCACCAAAAAAACCACAAATTTTTGCAGCAACACCTCACGGAAAAAGATAATGAAACAGTCGACGCTTGTTTAAGGTCATCGTCCATACCTGATGCAAATATTCCTCTTTTTAAATAGCCTGCAAACAAAGTGAGGAGGTAGTGAAATTCTTCTTTTCAAACAGTCACCTCAATGAAATTGCAAACATTAAAGGCCGTTGAATTGCCGAGATGCCTGAACGAATGTTTTTCTTGATCATGAGAACCGTATCGGACATCTCGTTGTGTCTGTCGACCTCTCTCGCTAAATCGAACATGCAACATCGGGATTCGACTTGTGCGGAAATATTGGCGGTCCCGAGCGTGAGGACCAGCTCTCAGGAATCCTTTAAAAAGTGTGTCGTAATAAGTTTAATTGTTTTAACTGTGTGGGAGGGCTAAAATAATATTTTAGTAGCTTTAAAAAAAAAAAAAAAAACGTGTGGAGCGTCTGCGTTGCAACAAACAGAGGTTCAGTGATCCTGACCCAACCGCTTAATTGCTTGGCCTTCGCGCCACCTATCGGACGTGCGCTTGCATACCCCGAGAGGTCACTTTGATTCCCGTCCTGGCCACCATTTCATCATTGACGAGGCCCGAGCGAATTGGCGCCGGTGAAGTTGGTGTGGCCAAAGCTTGACATGAAGTGCGATATTTAAATTACACCTCTTTCCCCTCTCGCCCTCGTGCCCTCTTTGGTATGAGCCGTGACCTTCGGCGGGGGCATGTGGACCCCCTCCCACAACCCATAACCTCACCAGTTATTTTGCCTTGGGCACATCCTGTGTAAGCATATGTATATTGATATATTGAAACACGTGCGTCCCTGGGCTATGCAATGAGGTTATACATTTAGCGATATATTTATATGGCCGTGTCCGGTGCTGTGTCCACTGATGAGAATGGGAGTGCGAATGGGAATTCACTTGGGGTGGCGGATAAGGGTTGCAGAGAGTGGAGGAGGGGGGGGGGGGTACGCACAGCATGGGTTTCAATCTCCCCGCAAAGCATTTGAATATAGGCTGCTGATTTATTGCCTTATTCGCTCTGTCTTCTCTATGCAAATGCTCAAGCGGTTGGGGTAAGTGCGGTGGGGTGGGGATGGTGGGGTGAATTGGGGTACGCCAGTTCTGGTGCGGCTGAGGGTGGTGGTGGGTGGGGGGAGTGTGCACTTTGGTTGTATGCATAATGAGATTCCCAGGGTCATCCCTCCGGTGTGTCAGGGACCTGTACCGAAGCCACTCTCCAGGGGCTGATGGGTGGAGGGGGTGCCTGCAGGGGAAGAATGGGCCCCCGCTTGGATGATTCCCCAGGTGGGCTGAGGTGGAACACACCCCACCACCACCACCCATAAGCCCTGCCTCACGCCACGCGCAGGGGGGTGGGTGGGCAAACTTTGGTGCTCAAGCGCCATATTAGATTATTTATTTATTCATTTATTTATTTTTTTTAATGGACAGATGGGCCAACTCATTCACCCATGATGATATTTAAAAAAATATATTTTCATAATATTGTGCTCATATTTTCCATATATAATTGTTTATATTTCAATGGTTTATTGTAGTGCAACTATAATTCATGCTCATTTGAAATTGTATTTTTCCGTCAATACGGAAAATGATAAACCAATCGTGTCACGAAATAAAAATGATTTCAATTTGTTTTTATGGATTTTTTTTTGTTGTTAATTTAGCTGCATTTGTGAGGTTACCTAAAATGTATGAAATGATGGCGCTGTTTTTTTTTTTTAAAAGCCCGTTAAATAATTGCTTTGTTGATATAGTAAAGTAGCACATTATCCCCCCGACCCCCCCAAAAAAATCAACTGAACTAATGAGAATTAATAACACATGACTAGAAATCAACTTTTACATTTTAACTGACCGATTTGAGAGGGAAAAAAAATTGCTCCGTGAACCGAACAAAATATTGCAGCACTCTTGGTAATGTAAATGGATTAGAGGATTAAAGTATCTGCCATAGCCCCCAAACTCCTCCCCCACCCTCCCGCCGACCCCTACCCGTCCTAGCATGTCACACTCAATGCATTAGCCTTTTAAGCGCATCACCCCACCTCCCCTCAAATCACACCAATTATGAATCTGATCTGTATGTTTAATAATTGGCCTCTTTAGACACATTCAATTGTGTCCAAATGGGAGTGGAATTGATTTTCTTTTTTGGATATTAGCCGATTACTCCCACTCAACCCCCCTCCCTGTCCTCATTTGAATAATGGTTATTTCTGTGATCTTTGCACAGCATGGCGGCATGCCCTCAAGGTGGTGCGCTGCCATGAAGCCAACGCTAAAAATATCACAATATTTTTAGAGTCGGATTCATTTCATGAGCGTTAGACGTCACGGTTTGCGTGAAACAGTCTTACGGCTGGACGATATGACTGAAAAGTACATCACTATCAATCTTCCCTCTAATTTTTCACCCGTCAGAACATTCACACCAACTCCCTGAGCTGTCCTTGAACCACGGCGAGCAACGTCAGGGATGCACACGGCGGCCAAACCGGTATCGCACCTGTCCAAAAATCCTGCAATCGTCACAATGTACGTGATGTCGTCTATTATGAAAATAATTCAAATTACCTTTACATCATAATCGAACATATCATCAAACAGAGATTTAGGCCATAAATAAAATTGGCCTGAGTTTATTACTTTTATTTTAACATACGGGTTTTGTGAAGCACAATTAATTAAGCCCATCTGTATACCTCTGGTCACTATCGTCCACTCATAAATAATGACCTTTGACCCTCATGCAAGGGGTTCGTAAACTATGCCCCTGTTTGGACTTACTGAATGGTCCGGCCAGACCAACCGAGTTGCGCACCCTCGGTCGCACGACTGAAACTGTAATGGAAGTGGGAATAATCCGGTGTCCTGTTTTTATTTCATATTTGTCGATCGCTCTCACTCTCGCTCGATACGTATATATGTTGCTTTGCCTTTAATAAGAGGTCAACACAACCATGAAAAAGTCAATTGAAAGATGAAACCAGCACCTTCCGGGGAAAAAAAGTTTCATATCAGTCAGTAGTGATACTTGTTTGTTTATTTGACCTACTTAAAATCAGCGTTTTTGTGTTCATTGGAATGTATCATAACGTGTCAAATTGCTCTTAATGTTTATTTGCGTTAGATGCTAGCCCAACGCAGTGTCGTTGATAGTTACAATCGCCTTCATACAATATCAATGTCGTGAATTAATACTTTCTTGCAGTACGTGCATTAGCGTGCGTTAGCGTTGTACTGAGTCGATGAGTCATTTATTTGAACAAAGTTACGCCACACTCGTCCGGCGTGAGTATGTGCCCGTCATCGGTTTAGCTACTTCCTCGTTTGGAGTCGGCTGCCTGCTGCCTTCAACACGCACAATGTTGGTGTTTGCTTCCTGATTATTTTTTTTTTCCCTATTGAACATTTTATCGAAGGTATTTTCCGTGTATGGTGTTGTGTGTTAGCATTAAGCTAACAGGCTTTCGTAAAATGACGTTAATCCGGTTTGGTTAAGTGTGCCAAAGGATTTTGATTAGTTTGACAATGAACTTGAAACATAAAAAAAAAAACAAACAAACAAACAAACGACTGGCAACTTTTAAAACAATGACATTAACCTTTTTAGGGCGAGAGGTTACTCCAGTGGACAGCTTATCATGTTATCAGGTTCCAGGGTGCGTGAAAGGGTTTAAAGAATGTTCATGATGTTTTGGCTTCTTGCTCGAATTTGGGAGCACGATTTGATTGACGTATTGGGTTCAACTACAAATGTAGCGTGTCCACTATATCGGTGCGCTCTTTAAAAGCTCCTTGACGAGAATAATAAACGGAGGTGTCGCCGCATAGTGACAGCGTCCGCTGTCGCAGACGGCGATTGAATCCCCCCCCCCCCCAAGTAATAGACAATAGGCCCGTCTGACACTTAAAATATTAAAGAGCAGAATATGCACCGCAACGTTGATCTTCACTATCAATATTTAAGACCCTTTTATGCATGTATGCTGACTTGTCCAATTTCATTAAGGCCATTTGTCATGGTTGGGGGGCAGCGGTCGGTCCGGGGCCCTCGAGGACTCCTGCCACAAACCAAATGGGGCTTGTCGCGAGGGAGGGGGTTGGAGTGGTGTTAGGGGAGCTGGAGGAAAAGTTGTTTATGACGGTATATATGCAAATTTTTGCAAACAAGCTCACACACAAAAAAAGGGGAAAAAAATGTGGCTTTGCGAGCTGGCAGCGGCTGAAAGGCTGCCGAGTGGCTCCGACATTATCAGGCGTGTTCAATGCTGAATTAACATATTTTCCCGCGGATTTCGGTCATTTGAGGAAGGCGGCGGCGGCGGCGCGTTTGCTATCAAAGCGTCCACATTCACCGCGAATCTGGGCTTTGAGTGTCATTGTGCGGGAACGTGGTCCCGTCCGTGTATACGTTTTTTTTTTTTTTTTGTGTGTGTGTCAGAGTCGCCGCATCGATGGACTGGTGGGCGTCGCTCGGAGCGCGGTGACTAAGGCAACGCGCAGCCGGCTCTTATTTGCCGCCTGTACATTATCGCATTTCCTCCCGACAATACATCTCGATTCCTAAAGGCATGGAATCTCAAATGTGACATTTTAACAACCCTTATTCCTTTCACACTGCACCATTATATCCCTTTTTTTTCTCCCACCGTTTTTCCTTTTTTTTTTTTTTTTTGCACTTTAGAGTCATTTTCATTCCAATCCTGAATTACCAATTTGTCTTTGTGGCACAGGCAATTTACATGCATCCCCCCCTTTTTTTTTTATATGCAAAATGCACTAAAGTGTAGCATTTTTCCCATCACAAGGATATTTCCTGGGCTCTAATTTCATGGTTTTGATGGCGAGCGAGTGTGTCTCGGGAGGAACTGCGCCTCTTGTTCTCATAGCTCCTGGGTGACGTCTTGATGACAAGTGTCTTTAATATGCATGGAGAATGGCAGCTCCCACATTTCGTCCCCGCCGTTTGGCACGTCGGGAGGAAATTGCCCGACATTGGGCTGCAGTTACTTTCGGAGACGAATGTCAAGTTACCGTTCAGGAGGAGACCCCGGCCTTTTATGATTATTGCCTCTGTGTACCGTCATTAAAACACACACACTGGCGCGACGCGTCGATCTGCTTTTTGGCTCCGTCGTCGATCCTTCGCCAGGCCCGACTGGGACGTCGCCAAGCTTAAGTGGCATCGGAGGGCACTTGGATGCCGCGAGGAGCATAAAAGACGGATTATTTTGTGACCCGGACAACAAGGAAATAAGAATTATGCGACCGGTCCTCTTTTGAGGAATGTATGCGTTGTGAGAAAACACGTGGGATATAATAAAGTGACAATGTACAATTGTCAACATTATCTCGTATCATAAGTAGGGTTTCTCGAAAAATATCTGAGTTGTTCCAGAAAAAAGTCTGTATTTCTCAAGAACTATGTTGTGATTTTGGAGGGAGTAACGAGTCATAGGTTTTCAAGCAAAAAGTCATACTTGTTTGATAAATAAGTCATTAATAATATATTGCTTCAGGGGAAAAATGACGGGTTCTTTTCTCGAAAGTGCCTCAGTATGCAGAGAATATTGTGTTTTGTGAGGGGGGGGTCATAAATAGAGCGAGTGTACAATATCAATCCATCTATTTTCGAATCCAGTTTTCCTCAGGAGGGTTGCGGGGGCGTGTTGGAGCGTATCCCAGCCGTCTTCAGGTAGTAGGCGGGGGACACCCTGAACTGGTCGCCAGCCAATCGCAGGGCACACAGAGACGAACACCCATCTGCGCTCACACTCACACCGAGGGTCAATTAATAATGTTCCATTCACCTGCCGTGCATGTTTTTCAAATGTGGGAGGAAACCGGAATACCCGGAGAAAACCCACGCAGGCCCCGGGAGAACATGCAAACCCCTCACAGAGAGGACAGAGCCATCATCGAATCCTGCACCTCCTCACTCTGAGGCCGACACGCTAGCCAGTAGATCACCATGCCGCCCCACAATTCTAATCATTCTTGAAAAAAATATCTTCGTAATTTTTCAAGCGCTGCGTCATAATTTTGAGAAACAAAAGTCAGTTTTCAAGAAAAAGAAATGTATAACAATGCCGTTAACTTTTTATTTCATCTCATTCTTTTATCCCAATTTTCTGAGAAATCACTTGCAACCGAACAAGACAAAGTAAATGTGATAAAGTTGCATTCCTTGATGCGAAAAAAAAAAAAAATCAATCAAATGAGTCAAGCCACAGTTTGAATCAAGTCGTTTTCTAACGTTTAAGGATGCAACCAGTTTGGTTCTCTTAGAGTCTTTCTTTGTACCGATTTGTCCTTTCCTCGCGTTTGCGCTCTTACAGCTTGGACATTTGGGAGGCGTCCTTAAAGTGCTTTGCGAGTCGACGAGGTGAACAAACGCCGAAAGGAAAAAATGCACTTACCGGTGAGCCGCGCTCGCTACGTTTGTTCCAAATAACACATTGCGATGGCGTTTGGGATTCTTGCGCTCTGTTAATTGCGCCTCCGACAATTTGCCCTTCTTTGTTCATCAGCTTTGCGCTACAACGCTGGCATTTTGACGCCGACCACACGCTGTGCATGAAAGCACGAAAATACAGGCCCGCTCGATATAATCGACATTTGCCACAAAGCTTAAGTGCCATTACCGCCACCTCTTAATGCTAAGCTATATCCGCAACAAGTAAAGTTCTGACACAAAATAGTAACTTTTCAAGTGCGTAACTTCCCCCACCCTCCCCCATTGAAGCTAATAAACATCCGCATCACTTCATGTTTTGTTATTCTTGTTTTCCTTGAAGGCGGGTGACAGCCCGCACCAGTCGGATTTGTTTCAAGCCGAAATCAAGATTGAGTGCACGATGATCACGGCGGCGGCGCACCGAACCTGACACTTGCTACCCACTTACTGAAATTCACTGGCAGATTTAGAACTCAACAACTAAAACTCAAACTCGTTAGCTCGTTGTTGTCTCTCGACTTAAAGCAGCTTTTTTTTTCTTTTTTTTTTTTGCGCTGTAAGATATGCTTATTATCGCCAGAACAGAAAAATTGTGCCACTACCAGGTTGAAGTAATAATTTAACAAGAAATGGGGGGTGGGCGGTAAAGTAACAGATGTATGTTTACGGGGGTGGGGGGGAGCAGTAATGTAACTAAGTGGACGTTAAAAATTTTAACCATTATATGATACTGTGATCAAAATATTTCGTTGTTTTTTTTTTTTAACAAACATTTTTGGAGGAGAAAATGTCAATTTCCGAGTAAAATGTAGAAATGGTTATCAAGAAAAATATACTTATTTTCCAAGAGAAAAAAAAATCTTTTTGAAGGAAAATATAATTTTGAAAAGTTCTTTTCCCCCCAAAAAACGAAGTTTTTGATAAGTCTCCCTTGTTCGGAAAAAAATGGTCCTTAATTAGTCTTTTCTAAAGTCTTAATTTTCTGACAAATGCATTTAGGGTCTCTTTTATAGAACAACAAATACTTCAAAATTTTGTTATCAAAAAAAAAGTATTGTGGGAAAAAATTACTTTTCAGAGAGAAAAAAAAGTCTTTGGAGAAAATATCTTTTCAGCATAAATCAATTTTTGTTTGTTTTCAGTCGAAGTAACTTTTTTTTTCAGAATTAAATTGTTAGATTTTGGTTCAGTTTGGTTCGAAAAAAAACAACTTGTAATACGTAATAAAAAGTGTAATACGAGATTAGAAAATAATTTGTGCGGGCATGAAGGAAGTTTTTTGAGAATAACATTGTTTTTCTTCCAAACGGGTAATGTCCCATGGAAAACACAAAGTTTTTCCAATTAACACGACATTTAATGACCGTTTCTAACGTGACAGGATGCACGAAAAAGTCACAAAAACCTTTGCCTGAGATTGAGTCTGAACTCTTCCGTTTTGGTTTCAAGCAGTCGTTTGGGTGCATCTTGCGCTCCGAAATTGGCCTTGCTGTGGACACTTCACGGCATCAGTGTTTAATGATCATTTGGAAAGGAAGTGCCTTGTTGATCACTGCTCCCAACTAATTCAATCTTCTTTTTTTGGGGGGGGGAATCGGATTTGTGACCCCTCAGATTTCCCATGGCGTCTCATTTCTCACCCACTGCAAACAACAGCCACCTCGCACTTGTCACACCTTTGGGTCACACCCATAACTTCAGCTCTTTGTTCCACGTACGCACGCGCGCGCACACTAAACAGTGGTCGCCAACATCCGCCACACTCGTCGGTGGCGCTAACCAATCCCCGCAAACATTCGTCATGAGCACCGCGGTCTCCGTCCCCGCTGGGCGACATCTCATTTGGACCTCTTTGCATGTTTCGTGGCAGAGAGACGCAATTACCTCGCAGACACGCTCAGGGCGGCACCTCAGCGGGCGATTCTACGCTAGCAATTAGGCGCGGACGAGGTGCGAATGCTCCGGAATGATGATAATGATGAGAAAAAGACACTCTGTTTAGTAAGCAGTCAGTCTCCAACTACCTGTCACAATGTTTTGGAGCATTAGTCGAGATCCAGATTCCAAAGCCTGAAGAATTAAGGTGACACTCTGAGCTGAGCGAGTCCAAAGTCTTGTGTGAATTATATAAACGAATCCTTTCAGGGACAACGGTTACTACAGTGGATATGTTATCAGGTTACAAGGTGCATGAAAGGGTTAAAAGTCAACCGAAGGCACTGTTGGACCTCAATGAAACTTTGCAACTCGACTTGGACCTGATTGCAAAAACTTGGTTTTCGACCTAAATTTGAAGTCTCGCAGCTGGATTGTCTGGATTAAAAGGCCAATGTAAAAAAAAAAAAAAAAGTAACAGCAGGAAAAATGTATCATTGACGTAGCTCACTTGCGAGTTGTGCTATTTTTCAAAAACAGGCCCGCGGGCGACTCGTGTGGTTGTTGCGGGCGACTCATCTGGTCCTTGCCAGTGACCCCTGCCCTCAAGGCGCACGCTAACACATGAATACTGCACCGTGTTTGTTTTTTAGAGGGGCTGGAAAGGATTCATAGTATTTCAATTAGGGCTGAACTCGGGATAGGCCAGTACCGATGCAATGCGCGTTTTCATTTCATTAAGAAAAAAAAAATGGAGGGAATCAGCGCTGATTGATCGGTGCACCCCTAATGTGTCCTTTCTACGCGGATGTCGTGTCTGGATAAATTCAACGCAGTCCACGGGTTTACATCGCCTTTTTTCGTCAAACATGAAAAGTGGCAAAGCCGTAAATTTGTCAGCATTATCGTTGTAATCTGACGAACTTGGTCAAGCAGCAAACTCAATTCGCAAAACCAAGATACCACTGTCGAGAAAAGTGTGACTTCCAGGAAATTCCATTGCAGTTTTTTTTTTCTTTCTCCTCTGCCGTCTTCACCTACAAACGTGTCTAAGCAAGTGCATACGGCGAATTAGCATGCAGACATCTCAACAGCATAGGTGTGCGTATACGTGTGTCTGTGTGTCGGGTTCACGGGCCCGGGCTTTGACATTCACGCTACACCACCTACGCACTGGGGTCCCATCTCGGGTCATTTACATATCTTTGAAAGGCAGATTGAAAAGAAGGAGAAAGGAGGGACCGGAGCGACGAGGGCGGCAGGTGGGGGG
>NW_017805701.1:132250-153700 GCF_001891065.2 Hippocampus comes | reverse complement strand
CCCCCGCAACCGCCCCTTCCTGCGCCAGCATCCCTGCCCCCACCCCACCGCCACCTTCCTCCCTTCAGTTGAGCAGTTGCATCTCTTTCCAAGGAGCTGATATGCAAGACTGCTTATTATGAGAGCGTGTCAGATTTAGAGGGGTGGGGGGGAAACAGGCGGGGAGGAATAGTTGCTCTTTTTGATGGGACGGTCTGTGAGATGGCCTGTAGATAATATCCTCGGTGTGTGTGTGTGTGTGTGTGTGTGTGTGCGTGCGTGTAGGCCAATATGCATGTGCCAAGCATGCATAAACGTGACAAGCAAAATAGCAGATTTTTGATTTTGTCAAATAAGTGCATGTATCACATACATGCCCTTACATAAATGTATAAGTTCACACACGACAGCAAGTCAAACATGCACACACACACAATCAGTGTGTACAGGATTTGGACAATAGCTCTGAAGTTGACACTGGATTTGGATCCACATTCGAAGAACTCAACTAATTTGGGACGAGACCAAAATGCAAAAAAAAAGTGCAGCAAATTTTGGAATTTGAATCCCAAACTCAAAAGTGTGTGATGGCACTTGGAACTTAACTTGGGACCAGTCTTGGATCCAGTCTTAGGGTCTTTGTACTGGATTTGCACCTATGTTAAAAATTTGGGACTGGACTTAAAGTCTCACAAATTCGGGACTGGACCAAAGTACAAAGTTCTGCATGAGGCCATGGAACTTTGACCCTAAGATGATTAGTGTGCGATTCCACTTAAATCTAAACTGAGAACTTGGATCCAACTCCTAAGAGTCTTGATACAAGTTAACCCTTTCAGGGACAGCAGTGACTACAGTGGACAGCCTATCATGTTATCTGGTTACAGGGTGCATGAAAGGCTTAAACTTAGACCAATGTTCATAGACACGAGACCAATCAAAATCTTAGCCATCACACACGTGCAGTTATGTGAAGTTCACAGCAAGCCGATTGCGATTTCTCTTTTCACATGGTGTCAACACCAGTGTGATGAACCACAAATGTAGACTCCACCCAGTTCCACCAGCAACCAAAAGGAAGGGCCGGGTGTGTCTACTTCTTTCTCCAAGAGAGGGCGTCGCTGTGCCAAGATGAGCGAAACAAACAAGGCCGAAAACTTTTTGCTCTCAAACTTCCTCTTTGAAAGCTTCGGTTTCAGTCCGGGGCCCATCAAAAAGTTTCACAGACCAGCCCCCCCCCCCCCCCCCCCCCCGACGCCACCGCAGCATTCACGCACCTCCTCGGATCACCAAACAGCATGAGGAAGCCCAGTCAGAATGTGTGACAATGACAAAGACCGGGAAAGCGTTTGGTGTTGTCGAGCATAGCGCAACCGCAGACAAGTGGAGTTCGTAAAAGTGCTCCCCCTCCGTACTTAAGTAGAAGTACAGTACATAACGAGACTTCGGTAAAAGTACAAGTACTGCTTTAACTCCTTTTTTTGAAGTTTAAAAATACATTACAGACTTGGAAATGTACTTCATATTAAAAAAAAAACCCAAACAAATAAAAAAACATCTGCACAAAAAATAATTCTTCACTTATGTTGTGATCTCACAATTTTATAGAAATGGTTAGTCCAGCCATCGTTTACGTGAATAAGTACATAATGAGAGAATGTCGATGTAATGATGGATGAACAAATGACAATTTTACATTTTGGTTGAGACTTTAGCAAGCATCATGGAAAAGTTGCCATGCTTGATTTGCTCCTGCGGCCCACACAAAATGATATGGCGGACCAGATCTGGCCCCCGGGCCTCGAGTTTGGTACCCGTGATCTATAGGTTGATCTCATTTTGTATTTGGTGTTTGACTCTTTGCCCGCTTCGGCCAACGCCGAAAGGTACATCGGTGACGATTCTTGCACACATATGCGAGAGCATTACAATACCGTATTTGTTCCATTTATTTTATTTATTTTCACTTGACTGGAGCCAACCAAATTTAAATTGACATTGCAAATCGAAAGGCTGCAAGTTCAACCAAAAAAAAAAAATGCTGCTTGATTTTTCTTGTTCAGTATTTTTTTTTTTTGTTTATTTTGTTGATACATAGCATATGTATATTTTATTTATTAAGTTCAATGCTTAAGCAGCGCGGTCCACGTTTTCATATCATTGTTTTGATGAAACCTGAAAAGTTGAAGTGAAATAGCCACAGATTTGTTTGCATTGTTGTCGTAATCTTACTGACTTACCGACTTCTGTTTACGTCACGGTCGTTTGGTAGAATGTCGCCGTCATCGTCGTAGCGAACACTTCAAAAGAGGGCACATCAAATTGTTTTGAAAGTTTACCATTCGTCTGAAAAAGAGAAACGTTTTAAAATCGTTGAGGCCTAGTTACAAGTTTGGTCACGTACAGGACGAAACCTGTAAGACAAGGTCCCACTGTACCTGAAAAATCTCCTTCAGTCACAAAATAATTGTATGCGGTTACTTCCCACCACGGCAGACGAGCCTCGCAGACGTTGCAACGACTGCCAACCGCCTCCCCCCTAACCGCTTCCCTCTCTCCGACCCGGTTTGTTCGCCACGGTGAGATGCGCCTGTGGCGGAGGTTCTCAGGTCTGCACCTGGCAACCGCAACCTCCGTCCTCACCGGTGTTGCGACTCGGAGGTTTGGGGCTTGGGGGGCGGAGGGGATGCGGGGCGGGGTGGTAAGACGCAGGAGCTGCGGTCGTACGGGCGCAAATGGAGGAGGCCCAAACCTCGTGCAGGAAGTGCGCTTATCTCGTAGCAGGAGGCCACGCTGGGGCTTGTGACACCTGCTGGGGAAGGGAATGCGCTGGGTGTTGGTGTTTGGGGTGACGGTGACGGATAGAAGACGTTCAGATATGGTTTCCTAACTTATTCTGGATGCACGTACTAAATTAGAAGTGTGGATTGTAAACGGTGTCAACTTCTCTCCAAGTAGCCTCTTTAAAGGTACGCCCCGGTCCCGGATGTCAGACTTAGATGCCGCGCACCGCCCACGTTAAATGCTGTAAGGCAGGCTTAGCTTAGCAATTTAGCTGCCTCGAAGATCTGAGAATTCCTCAATTGGTCAAATTTGCAGCATCTAGAGTCTTTTGTCTTTACCTTCTGTCGTACAGGTCCCGCTTTCTCCAGCGTTTCCAAAATGTGCATGTTCGGTGAATTGAAGGCTCGAAATGAGTGCCAATCAGGTGCCAAGTAGCTCTCATCTTCATGAAGGTTGGCGACCCTGCTCTAAATTGACCCCCCCAAAGTGTGAATGCTCGTTGGCCCTATGATTGGAATCCTCCAGATTTCGCCTTTCCCCCTTTGACCCCCGCAAAATCGCAGTGGACAACGAGGCGCTCTAAAGGCGCCCTCAAGAGTGCACTCCCCAAAGGAAAGATGCATTTTCCGGCCTGAGGCGTAGCAAGGATAAGTTTGATGTGAAAGAATGCGCTTATGTAGTGGGCTGTGTGGTGACTCATGCCCAGAAATAAAAGTGCGTCTCGTGGCACCATTTTGGTTATGCAAAAAAAAAAAAAAGGCTGAAATTGTGAAAAGCAGTTTGTCATATTGCCGGAATTTAATACTCTTTGCACCTTTTCTGCAATTTATCTTCAAACACGTCAACTTAAAACTGGGAATTTATTTGACGCTTTTTTGTACCTTTACCGGGAACGTAATGTAGGAGAATAACCTTGGGCCATGAGCTGCATGCTGCTTCACCAAGACATCTGATTGCAAGTAGCCAGCAGGCTCCTCCGGTAAATTTCCATTGCAAAACGCGTATCTAACGTCGACGCATAAATAGCCGCTTGCTGTACTTAAGTGGGGCAACGCTGGTTGTTGGGACTGCACGGAGGAGGGGGGGGGGTTGTCACGTGACCCCCCCAACCTCCACTGGGACCCGGGCCTCCGGCACGCATCTGCACTCAAAAGACGTTTGCTTTATGCCTCGCCCGCCTCGCTTCGACGAGCGTTCCGTCTCAGGAGTCAGTGTTGAGCATCAGCTGACAAATTAATTCCAATAATATTCAAATGCGATGTCGGCAGGTTCTTCCTGATTCTGAATTATGCGTATTCAATCTGCGCGCCCGGCCCGCCGCCTGCCGTTCGGAGTGTTCTGTTTTTCAAGCAATCTATTCCTGATATTGCTCCCATTTTGACCGAGACAGACACCGGCCTTGTAATATTACGCCGGTCGGCCTTCCTTAATGCGATCCTCCCCCCTCCTCCTCCTCCTCCTCTCCGCCCCCTCCCGTATTTTTTTTTTTCCCCCACCATTTGAATAAACACACTCAATTAAATCAAACCTGGAATAGTGTAGCTTTTAATTGAAAGGGAATTATGCTCTATATGATTTGAGAAACGATCTCCGGGGAGGCGCCGGTGCTCCTCAACAACTCACCAATTAGACTCGTCGTCTCTTAAACGGGCGCCGCCTCCGAAAGAAGTGGTCTCGCATTAAGGCCTTAATGATCGGGGCACTTAGCAATTACCCCGGCAACCCGATTTGCTCTCTCGTTAAAACAAGACGTCGTATTAATATCGCTTTTTATTTCCTTTCGCCGGCTCGTAAAGAAAGGAGGGGGGGGAACGAGGCGGCTCTGCTGGCGGTTTCAGCATATTCCTTTTTAAAATTTTTTTTTATGTACAATCACACCATCGTCGGTGTGTCGAGGGAGGCAAATAAACATATTTCACATGTCACTGTGCGCTTCATTTGCGCCGAGAGTTGGAGAACGATTGTGCCTCCACGCCCGCTTTCTGATTGACGCACGAGGAGAGACATCACTTACCTTCGCCGAGGAGGATTACAAAATACTTCACACGCTAAGTCGAAGCCATTAAAATATCAAAAGGATTGCTTTTAATTGGACTTCAATTAGCATCAACAAAACCGCATTTTTACGACGGTTTCCTTCTGTCACGACGCCGCTTGAAAGCGAAAATGAAAGTTTTTCTAATATTTTGACAGAGGTTGGTAGAAACACGCTACATTTATTCCCATTACATTTAAATAAGTCGCTTTTGGGATACATTGTACACTGGAAAAAGGGGGGGAAAAAGTACAGCAGTGGACCACAGTTGAATGATGTGCAACTGATGTTCGAATTAAGTGCATCCATAGGATCTTTTTATTTTATTTTTTTTAATTTTATTTTTTCCTGTGGACTTGCCAGAATAGTTTTAATGCAACATCGGTTCTAAAGAGAAACGAGATTTGTAGAGCGTTGCGGTTATTTCGGGAGACCTTTGCCTCCTGGGTGCTGTCACTGCCGAATCTTTTTTTTTTTTTGCCTCCGTTCAAGATATTTTTGCGCAATTTTAATTGATTGTTGTTTTTAGTTAGTCAGTTTTGGAATTTGCACATTCCTATTTCTACTCAGGATTTGATTTTTTTTTTTTTCACTTAACACTAATTTACTGTCTAATTATTTTGGAGGACCACTTTCAAGTTTGACTTGAGTCTTATGATTCTAAAGTAACGGTCCTCTTATGTACAATTTTTGGCCACCTTACCCACCTCAGTTTATTGACTGTCAAAATACTACAAATAAGACATGTGACGTACCTAAACAGAAGTACACTTTTTTTTTTTTTTTTTAATTCTGCGAAGTTACCAAAAGATTCGGTGCACATCTGTGTCGTGCACCACTGTATATTTTTGGTCTCGATATTCACATGCAATTAAAAGAATGATTCTTTGTGTTCCTCGTGTAGCTTAAATGTACAGTCAAAATTAGTTGTCATGCATGGTCGACCCAGATTTATAATAAAACCTTCATGGTGGTGTCAGTCAAAAATTTACATCCGTGCCGCCTTTTCAGGCAGACTTTAGGTTACAAATCATGAAGTGACAAAGAAATTCTCATTTTCTTATCACTTCAGTTTTTAAAAATGACTCACTTGACCAAATCATCCTTGATTTCCCTCGCGGGTGAAAAAATAAAACGCTGTTGGGGATCCAAACACACCTTCAAAAACCAATCGATAAATGATTGGATAACTGTGTGACTCTGCCTCCTTATACAAAAAAAAAAAAAAAAAAAAAAGACCACACATAACGATAAAAGATAACCTAATATTTACCACAATTGGTAAGAACAGCAGCAACAAGCGAGTGGTCCAAATAGCGCCGAGTGCAGCTGTGAAATTGACAAAAGAGGGCAGCAGGCTTCTGCTAATGCGTCTGGACGGAACATTGTGTGTGTGTGTGTGTGTGTGTGTGTGTGTGTGTGTGTGTGTGTGTGTGTGTGTGTGTGTGTGTGTGTGTGTGTGACAAGAAAATCGAGGGTCGGGGTGAAGCGGGCCTGGTTCCACTCAGAGAAGGCGGCCCACCCCTGCCCACCCCCCTCTTGTCTGCGCCGGGCTCAGATCAGTTTACTTGAGTTCATCTCACACACACACACACGCGACACACTTGTGTGTGTCCAACGTGTGTGTGTGTGTTTGTGTGTGTCTTTTGTGAACTATCAGCCAGACCACATCTGAAGGAGAAGTGTGCTGAGGGAGCAGATTGCGAGCTGACGTCTTTCTTCTTCTCCTCCTCCTCCTCCTTCTGCTTGTTCTCCTTCTTCTGGGCGTCCTCGTCCCACGAGGTGACCACTGGCTGACACATGTCGTCGTCCTTTGCTCCTTTTTCCGACGCCGATGAGCTACTGTGCGTCAGCAATTGGTCGCATTAAGCCGCGAGGTGACAACGGACTCCCGAAAAAGACGGAGGAAAACAGGCCATTTTGCAAGTCAAAACGAATGTCAGATGTTAGACGAGCCTCTTAAACGCAGACAATCACAGCCAAATGTTCTGAAGACGTGAGGGTTGACGCCGCCAGAGTTCAATCCCGTTACACGCAAGCGGTGTCCCACACGGGCTTCTTTCACACAGTTTCTGCAAAATCGCTGCAGACGGACATACTTGACAAATATGTTTGACAGCGGCAGTAAATGGTTGGATTCCAGCTGAACAATATAAAGATCCATGGCGGCGAATGAGTAGAAGTTGACGTTCAATTTGGGAGGAGGGCAACTCCGAAAAATTGCTTTCAGGTTAAGTTCAAGTTGGTTGTTTTAGTATGTGGACGTTGGTTAAAGTTACTCTTAGTTGTTTGCGGTCCAACAAAATCCGATTCAAATGAGAAAATCGGTTTCGATTTGACCAATCGAATCATTACATTTTAAAATGACGTTGCTGATGATTTGTTTCTTGGAATTTGATTAACTTGGATAGCTTCTACACGTTGCGTATTAAATAAAAAAAACACGATCGAAGCAACAGCTGCACCATTTATGATTGAATCGTAATCCCACGGAATCATATCGAATCCTTACATTTTTAAATCGTTGCATCCTTGAATGGCATCGTATGTATATCGAGAATCGTATGTCATCATTTTTCGTGGAGAGATGCATGGCCCAATTAGTTGTGGTAAAACTCGATCTATTTCATTTATAGTGAAGGTAACGCAGTATTTTAACGTCAAGTCATCTACGAAGTTAACGGTACGGTCGCACCTCTTTCGAATACACCCCGTTTACGTTTCCACCCGTCTACCATTCACATTTCAAACTCCCAATTTCACGTAATTCAATTTCCATTTGCCGATTTTGCTGACAACGCACACCTTTATAACGTGAACAGATTTTTTCCCACAAAATCGTGAAAAGGCCTTCGTTGTCTCGTGAAATCAAACTGTATTTATAGTTAACATGTTTACGTTGTATTAATTGTTCATGTTTTTACATCTATAAATGTTCGTACTATATATTTGGCGACCATTTTATTCAAAATGTTTTCGATGAACTACCATTATAACGTACACATTGCGTTCAAGTTGGTTCGATTAAAATAGTTAAGCTTATACATTTTATTTTTTCTCCTGCTAGTGACTTGCATTGAAGAAGTTAAGGTCACATAAATAAGTCTCCTCCCAAGACAGATTTCCCGCGTCCTGACCTTGGATCGTGCCTGCTATGCGACGCCCGACATGATATACGAGTCGAAAATTTTTTGACTGGTCTTGCATCGCAAAGCTTTGTGCGTTTCCCCTTCATGCGACAGCTACCAATAATAACGCCAATCGTTTTCCTGGAGTTACTGACTGGATCAGGTCATGCAACAAAGTCGACGGGAGGGCAAAGACAAAGGTCAGACGAACAGCTAGCTAAAGAGGGTAACCACAATACTGTACAGTGACACCCGTTTGTGCTCATCACATCTCGCACAATTGTCCCAAGTACTCAGTCACCGTTGAAAGTTACTTTTAAAACTGACCCATGAAACAAACGCGAGCACCGAAAATGGTCAAACCGTAGCATTTTGTGTCTCCTAAACTCTGCTCGCTTACTGCTTACGGAAATTGGCATCGATGTGATGGCAGTTGTACAACCATGACAACAGCAATTGCTGTTTTAACAAACTGAGCAGGAACAAACAAATAAAATGCAGAATTTTCTGTATAATGTGAAAACTGACCACGGAAAAGTCTGCAGGAAATATTTTTTTCTTCTACGATTCTAAAATACATTCGCTGACATAGGGCTGAATGACGCATTATATTTTTGCTTACGATGATTCCGTGAATTGCGATTTTTGTCGTTCAAAGCTCGTCGCTGATGATGTGCACCGCTTGCACTGACAACATGGCTGTCAACAGAGAGGAGCTCGTTTACAAAGAGTCACGGGTGCCAGCCGAGTAACTTTGGCACTATTTCAAAAGAAGTTACGAGTAACTTTAATTCCTGTAAAGGAATTATATAAAAAAAAATATATAATAAAAAAAAAAAAAAGACATTTTAAGCAAAATCATTTTCAAGCAAATCTGATGAGGAGCGAGAAAGCAAGTTCCGAAAGGGAAACATAAAGCAAAACTTGTTTTAAATAATACCCTTCTATAAGCAAAAAAAAACAAAAAAAAAAGATTAAAAATACAAATTCGATTTTTATGCAAAAAAATCTTTGAGGTCTTAATCCCCCAGCCCTACTTGGATGTCAATTTCTTAGCCAAGATGTGATTGTTTGTAACTGATGATCTGAGCTCTCTTGGCCACGGCTGCCATTTTTTTTTTTTTTTCCTGCCCGGGGCTCACAGTCGGACAATCTTGAAACGATATGCGGTCCATTACAGCCGATTATCCCAGTTGAACTGATGACAAGCAGTGAGTTTGCGCCAATCTGAGAGACCAAAACTTTTTGGACATGTCGATGCGTCGCTTTTCCAAAAGCGACCTCCGCCAACGCCGCCCCTTTTGGCGAGTTGGGAGCACGGCATGGTCGCCCGCCGCACACACTGGAGAGCCCTTTGAAAAACAAGCCCCGGTTTGAAGGGCAGAGTGGATTCAGATGGCTTGGCTGCGGCTCAAAGGCGAACGGCTCGCCGGGTCAGCTAATTATTTCAATGGATGCAAGGCGCCGATCTTCTCCAATGCGCCGCGCTATAAACCAAAAAGACCCGGCCGGCGGGCCCCTCGATGCACTTTTGGGTCAAGGTTGCAAGTCGAACACGTCGCCAGGCAGGAGCACCTCACAGATAATAAAGATACAGTGCTCAATCTCAGTTTATTGTTCGCCGTGATGCAGATTTTTCAGAGATCGTTTTGTTACGGGATTTTTACAGTACATACGCAAGTCCGAATTTGAGTTTTGTGGTTTCAATGTAGTACCACAAATTCAGTGTAGTATTGCGTATGCTACATTTTGCAATTTTAATATGAATCGTTTCCGCAGAGTAGAGAGATGATATCCCCCGTGAGTATTGCGAGTTGGTGATCAGGAATAGCAACTTACTGGGCCCTTGCTGAGAATAGCAACAATTAACAAGTACTTGACACCGCTCTAAAAAGGTTTCGATTTGCCTGCAAGATAGCCAGTAGCCAAGCACGCCTTTTCATCGGCATGACGGCCTGTCTTAATGAAGCTCCTCCACCTTACGTCAACATAGTTCCTCGGTACCAAGACGTCACAGCAATACATTGATATTAAAGAACGCTTTAGCCAAAGCGAAAAAGGTTCACAATTCTAGTAACGTCTTTGCTCATTTTTGTTAGTTCGCCTCGACGCTATAGCGTTTCAGATTACATGTTAGCATGAAGCTAGTTGACTTTTTTTTTTTGTATGAAATGATATGGATTCTGTTTAAATATGCTAGGTGTATGTGCGTTTGAATACATTTCAATGTGGAACATATCGCCTCAGATTCACTCGAAAGGGCCGCAACAATGATTCCTGACATTGCACCACCAGGGTGGGTGGTCCGACACAATCCAAGACTCTGGTGCCCCCGATACGAGGCGATTCCTCTCCAGAACGTCGACTTCAAATCACTTTATCTTTACAATGAAGCATAAAACTAGCGAGAGGGGGGTGTGGGGGGGTCGAGGGGGCGCTAATTTGCCCTAAGCCGCCTGGTCCGAAGTGTTTGCATGTCCTGCTTGCTGATCCCTTCTAATTGGCCGTCATTACAGCCCACATTAGCCTATCGGCGCTCGACTGGAGGGCTGGCAAAGCTGAGCCGCGCTGTTGGATGGCACGCTTTGCTAAGTTTGAATTACACAACTCCGGGGCCCATGACTAATACTGGCGCGCCGCGAAACTGCTAATGTAAGCCATGGAACAGATGCCGGCGGGCGAAATGGCAGCAAATATGGTCCGGTTCACCTTCTCGCAAGGCTGCCCTCGCACCAGTCGCCGCAGAAGCGAACTCGGTCAAGCGGCCACGATGGCTGTCATTCTCCCTGTGATTGGGTTTCACTCGCTGCTCTTAATTGTTTGTTAGTGTTTGTGCGCATGTGTATGTGTCGCTTTGTTTTGCGCGGTCAGCTCCAATGGTAACGCAGCACCTTGGGCAACAGGGTGCTCTTTTGTGCCATAACTCCAAACAAACAAGCAAGCGGCCATGTTTGCACGTGTGAAGCAGCCGAGATTACTTCCATACTCGGCGGTGACTCATGACTTTAATTGTTTGTTTTCGCTTGTTTGGAGGCTCGGCTCACGTTAATAACGGCGGCGAGGAGAAGTAAACAGTCCAAAAGTACGTGAAGTAGAGCGCTAAGTTGAGAACTCTGCCAAGGCCAACATTGCTAATTGGATCCTTCTTGATTCCAACTTTCTGCATATGTCTGAATGTTGTCATAGAGTCGCGGCCACTGTCTAAACTACTGATCCTCAAACTTTTTATGTGCCATGAACTGCTTTCATGTCGTAAAATATTTTGACGGACGGACATCGAAACCAGGCTGATGCTATTGCTAACGCTGACTTGATCTGCTGATTTTTACTTCCCTTGCTTCACCCTCCTTTTTTTTAAAATGCAAAAATGGCACATCCTCCCAACGTATGGGGCAGTAATGCGAAACCTTCTTTTGCCTGAGCAGAGAGAAAGAGAGAGAATCTCTCGCTTTTCCAACTGTGGTCACAAGCTTTGCTGACTTGAAAGAATGACATCACTGCGGCTGAATTTGACTTTACCTCCTCCGGACGAGCTTGTCCGGTTTGCACCACAGAAGAACGGAACGTTCCTGAAGCTCTGGCCCATTTTTTTTTTTTTTTCCTTGTCAACTTGTCATACTGTCATGGCTTTGACATGCTTGTTTGCCGGCCAGCGTTAATCACATTGATTTAAGGATCAGGGGTCTGCCGGTGGGGTTTCAGTCTGAATATTAACCTTTCTAGGTCACATTTTCTGCCAGCGTATGAGTGATATGTTTTAGTACCAGCGTGGTAAACCTTCTTGTCCGGCAGTCGTTTTCCCAGCTTTGTCCGGCAGTTTTGATGTTGAACCAATAAAAAGAAATGTTTTATGACATTTTGGTTTTGGACATCGCCATTTGCCGCCAGAGCACTTGTTCGAAATAAGTACAAGAACCCAAAACAATGGACAGACGTAACACAGCGAGATGTACGCCACCTATTCATCGGCGAGTCTCCTGTTTCTTGTCGAACTCTGCTTTGAAGACAGAAATCAGATAAAGATATCGAATGTAGCCAAACTGCTGATTGTATTACCGTTTTTATAATAACTCGCTGCTAGCTTTGCCCTTCAAAACGGTCCATCTGCCTTAGAGCATATCCCCCCTGACCCCATCGTAGCCCGTTGGAGACGATGCATGCGTGTTAAACTCCTTTTATGTGCTGTGTATGTCATTTTATCAAATTTAAGTGTGTGGGGGTACCCAATAAGGCGCATGCAAGTCACGGGCAAAAACCGCGTCTGACGCCAAGTGGCGCATGTACGCAAACACCAGCGAGTCTCTTGTGAAAAGCCGCCACCGCACATACCAGGATGTTAATTTGGGATGTTTATGAGCGTTCATGACATATGGTATGAAGAAGCCGCCGCCATCGCTGCACTCAATAAGTGATTGGCACTCATCCTCCTCATCCCCCCGCAACTTGGATTTTTTATTTTTTTCCACCCTCCGCGACCACATTAGAAATAAGTCTGCAACGCGTTTAGAAAGACAGGCAAAAAAAAGCTTCTGCGTTGTCGACTTTTCATCGGCGTGGAATATACACGAGGTCGCCTAATTGCCCCTCCGACTTATTTGCAGCGACAGGATTCACTCATTCATGTGCACAATTTGTTTAGTGAACGCGCTAAAGAACTTGAACGCAAAGAAAGACACGTGCGTTTGGTTTCAGGATGGATTTGCACTGTTATTACGTCGGATATGAGTTTCTTGTATGATGGAATGATTTTTTTTTTTTTTTAATGGGACGTTTTAGCAGCTGTAAACTGTGTTTATGCAATTTCACAGAGAACAGCAACCTAGCAAAGGGCCATAAAATTACCCGCTTTGATAAGCTATGATCTGTCGGTTTTTTAACACAAATAACATTAGTTTGCATGATTCCCCAGTAATTTTTTTACATCGTTGCCCATTGCAACCCATGTGCATTAGGGGCCAATTTTTGGATTTTATTTTACACTGTAAAAATCCGCTTGAATTGGGGCCCAAGTGGGTCACTGACACACCAGATCCAGTTGATGAAGCTGTGGTGGGGGGGGGGGGCTTGTGTATCTTGTAAAATGTTTAATTATACTGATGCCAAGAGCGTAAAACATTGTTTATGATTTTTTTTTTTTTTTTTAAAAAGCTTGTTGCGTACGGTTGTTTTCATTCCACTAAAACATTGTTTATGATTTTTTTTTTTTTTTTTTTTAAAGAAAGCTTGTTGCGTACGGTTGTTCATTCCGCCAAAAGCTTAAAATGCAAGTTCGGTGGCTGGTTGTTTATGAGGATTTCACAGAAGCTACAAAACGATTTTCTGCCGAACTTGGAGGGGCTTATTTCCACTTTTAACTGCAACAGTCTGTTAGAATTAGCAACCAAGTGGGCCAGTGCCCCAACAAATGCAGCAGGTGGTGCTGTGGTGGGAAAGAATCTTGTCTGTGGTAATTCAAAAAAAAAAAAAACAAACAACTCTTCAAACATTAGTTGAGACATTTTTTTCAGAGTTGGTTGATTTGTCATTAGTTGATTTGTTGGTTGGCAAGATGACGAGGATTAGAAAGAGGGGCCAAGTGGAGCAGAGTGACCCACCTGATCCATCTGATTGTGCTGTGGTGTGGGGGGCAAAAAGTGCGGTCATCTAAAATCTTCAAACGCAAGTTGTGAAATTTGGTTCACATTCGGTTTATTTGTTAGTTGGTTCGTAGGCAGGATTACGCAAAAGCTTGGCACATTCCACGAAAATGGACTCGACTTGTGGTGCGCAGCTGCTTAGTGTATTTGTTATTCGAATGGTCGTAGGAGGATTAGCCGTCATCTTCAAAACCTATTTTCACAAAATTTCCAAGATTTTATTTGCACTTGTGGCTGCTCCAGCAGATGGAAATAAAATGTAGTTTGCGGTCGTTTTCTACCAAAAGCTTTAAACACATTTCATTCGCAGTCAGTCAGTCAGTCGGTTAGTTAGTTAGTTTGACCCCAACAAACCATTGACCCGAGTTGTTGGAGGAAAAAAAACCCAACTTGTGTATTCTTGCAGAATCTGTACTTATGGGATGAACTCATTCTTGTACACAATTTGTTTTGGTGAAAACACCCAGACACATGCGCCCACATTCGAATTCAGGGTGGATATGTGCCATTCTTATTTCGGCCACGTGTCGCCTCTCTCGTAAAATGAAGAGATGTAAAGAAATAAAGAGCGCTTTACGGGGCACCTCGACAGCCGTTAAACTACAGTGAACGTCATCCAGTAGCGTCCGGGTCGCACATGGTCACGCTATACTGTTTAGCGTCGACTGTATGGGAAGGAGATAAAGCCCAGACCACAGCCGGCGTGAGGGGTGCTAGTCATTATGCGGGCGAACATTTGGACAACATATGGATTCCCCTCTTAAATAAATCAAGTCACGAGGAGCCGCCTCCTGCAAATCTGCGCGACATAAGAAAGCCAAGACACTTGAGCATAAGTGTCCCGTTGGGTTTGACCTCCGTTTCAAATAGATTTGAACCTGTTGTACTGTTATTTATGGATCCATGTGTGTCAAGCGCGAACAGCGGATGTGAGGCGTCCAAACACAGGTCAGCCACACGAACACCACGCGTACGTCAAATAAAGCTAACACAATCATACCCAGTAATTCTGGCAAATGTGGCTCATGAGTTGATGTCTAGCTTCATTGTACACAGTGTAGATCAGGAGTGTCAAACTCATTTTCGTCGCAGGCCAATTTGGAGTTACGTCTTCCCTCGGAGGGCCGCGATGACAGTGAAACCACAAAATTGTTACTTGTCCACAACAAATTCGTAGATTCTATTTTGGAAATCAGTCAAATATATTATACTTTGTTCAATTATTGTTTGGGAAACTGGGTAACAAAATTATTGCAAAATCTCAACGTTATTTATTACACATGACGATTTCACATTTCGGTACAAATTTGAGTAAATTGACACATGATTTGCTTTCACGGGCCACAGAAAATGATCTGGCGGGCCGGATCTGGCCCCCGAGCCTTGAATTTGACACACCTGGTGTAGATAATTAGGCTGGTCGATTCTAGAAAAAGAAATAATTTAAAAAAAATTATTATTTTGGTTGATATTGACATCACGATTAAAAAAAAAATTGTTCATTGATGTCAAAACAGCAGGGGCCCCATAATTGAACCCTGTGGAACACAAACAAAATGTATGCATTCAAAAGATTACATTATGAATTGTTTTTCAGATGATGAAGAATATATGCCTTGAAGTATAAAGTAGTGTAAACAAGTATTTACAACTACAAGTTCAACTTTGTTTTTGTATGTGCGTCGCCTTCTGAGAGTTGCGTTTTGACATGACACCCTCCCGCCCCGCCTTCAGCTTGGGTGACCCCTCCAACAGCAGCAGCAGCAGAGGCACATGTGCCCGGACTTTGGAAATATGTACAGTCTGCTGCATGGAGTGGAGGCGGCAACGAGCACAGAGGTTTTAATAAACAAGATAATGGCTACCATACGCCCCTGCCTCCCATCTCCTCGCTCCTTTCACCCTCGGCATTGCATGTTTCCTTGAAGAATTACACTCATTGTTTGGCACAAAGGAGTGAAAGACGGTGAGAGGACAAGAGGTAATCGGTGGAGGTATTAGACGGGATTGGGAGAACACTGCTGGGGATGGTGGAGGGGGTCGGGGGGGGTAACCTTCAGACTAACAATTAAGTGGCGTCGGGATGTTTCCAGTTGTTTCAAGTCAAAACTTGACCGTGCTCACTAACCGTTGTCTGTCCTTGCAGGACTTCACTCTACTTTTGCAGCCAACTAAGTCCACTTCCATGGAATCAGACAGCAATTCCAAGATTAAAGGCCTCACATAGTGCGGGAGGGGAGGGACACGTATGATTTCGTGGGGGAACACCGTCTGAGAAAATGATATGAATGGTCATAGGTCTTGGCGAAGAATATTTGCGCACTGTGAGCACACTCGCTTTTTGTTGTTAATTTGTTTTCGAGGTGACCAGCTTCAGGCTGTCAAGGAATATCAAAAGGGACACACTGAAGTCATTATTTTCCTGGTGGATGCCGTTCACCCGAGCTGCCCTTTTACTTGTTTATTTCCGTTTGCCAATTATCCAATTAGCCTCCAGATAGGAGCGCTTCAACTTTCCTTCATTGGCCTCATTTGTTTGGCTGATAAAAGGCAGCAAATCTCATCTAATCTGATCAAGTTTATCTCCTAACTAATTGAGTGATCACTCGCTAACCTCGTTCATTTTGATATAAAGTTTGGCGTGCTTCCATGCAACTTTGCAGTGTTACGTTTATTGCAATGTACATGGGAAAAAAATGCAGACGAGCTTTTACTAGACAATTCCAATCCAACAGTGGTTTAATTTTTGCTGTAGATCGGAATAAACGTGTCAAGTCAAGGCATTGTAATGTGCTTGTGTGCCTCCTACAGTAGTGAAGTGGAACAGCATCACCCTGCTGCACTCAGACAAGTATTTGCATCCGGGTGGTCCCTCTTGCACCTCTTGATCGGACAAATGGCTGCGCGTAGGGGAAAAACCGAGAGCGATTGAGCTGCCATGCCAGTCCATAAATGAGTCAGTGACATCTCAGGCAACAAAGTGAATCATGGCTGTGATCCATGCTGGCTGCTTGAAGTGTGTCCCAGAGTCGTGTCCCGCAAGGCCCCTTGGCCGCCGCCCGCCCCCGACTGTACCGCCGTCCTTCCCCTCTTGTTTCCACGCAACCTTTTCTTTTATTGAACTAATCCTCCTCTATTGTCATGCCTCCCCCCCTCTGTCTCTAAGCTCTCCAAGGCCGCTGCCCGGGCTGTTTTGTGCCAACTATTTCTGGCTCAAATGCTTTCGCTTGCATGCAGAAATGCAAATGGTGGCCAATCTCATTCTCTGCGTTTTTTTTGGGGCTTTTCAACTGCATCCCTCCCATGATCCTTTCCATTGTTTGCCTGGGTGATAATTTAGAGCAGACCTGTGCAAAATTATATCCTTGGTCTCTGACTGACCCTCTCAGTTTTTCGTAACATATACATTGCTTTTATTTTGGCGTGTACGTGTGTGCAGTACAAGCGAGCAAGCGCACCATCTTGACTTTTGTGTCTCATGTCTGGCCTACGGGCCTCCAGTTTGACACCTGTGGTTTCACGGCCATTGTTTTCCCAGCCAAAAGGAGGCTTGGGGATCCCCCACACCCCCTCCCAGTCCAGCTCTCCGTTTATTGAGTGTTTGCGCAGCCCCCTTGGCCAGACACTTTCGCTCTGGCAGGCCCGCGGCCGAAAGCTTGCCAGGCTGCGAGCGTGTCGCTCATCCTTGCCAGTCCGCCGCCGTCCGTAATTCAAAATGACAGCGTGATGAAAGCAGAGGTGTAGAGCGCTACGTGGGGCTGTGATGTGACGGGCTCTCCATGTTACCCACTTTGTCTCCGTGTGGTGTGGGGCTTGCGTGCGTGCCAATCCTGGGAGTTGCGCAATGACGGTTGGATCCGCAGACCTTAAAAGAAGTCCAAGTTCCAGGTTGGATCTGATTTTCAGATCAATGCGAATTTGGGTGAACATGTCTGTCATAACAGGTGACACGGAAATATGTCATGGACACATGCCCTGAAATTGATCAGGAAGTTTCCTTCTGAATGAGTGTGACTCATCGAGAGACAATCGAACGGCTGTCAGGAAACTGCGATTGGTTTACATTCAACCTTCATCCGCTGTAGCCAACCCGAGTGACATCATGCACGCCGTGATTGCGACATGCCAATTTTACCAAAGCGATGCTTTCTGTTCATTGCAAACAATAGTCACAAGTAGTTTGTATTTTTGCATTTTCTCGTGCTTTAGTCTCTTCTATGCAAGCCTGTGATTCCACTGTCCGTCAAACGAGAAGATTATTTCGCTCGATTGTAACTTTGCAATCGGCTAAAACTCGCGGGAGGGCGCCATCTCCGCTCGGAGTCATTACGTAAGGAGCGGCGAGGAGGCTATTAATTACCTGCTGATAGTTGAGCGTATTAGCCCGCGTGGCTAATGCAGCTGCCGTTTGACCGCCACTGAGCTCTCTAATGTGTCCGCGGGGAAAACCAGCTCTTCTAATTAATCCTGAGCTGACGGCCAAGCCAGGACATCCCCCAGGGAGGCATCAGTGGGGGTGCACAGAGGAGGGAGGAGAGGGCGATATGAGGCGCACCAGCACACTTATCCACAGATTAGACTCAACCCTCCTCACTTGGGACGATGAAATGCGACACCGCTGTTGTGGGGGAAAATACTCCCTCTATTACAGAGATTTGCTGAAATAAATCTTGGAAGACAAAATAACTCGTGCAGTTTATTTCAGTTTGTAAACAGGTCAGACAACAGACGTGAAGTCCGATATAGCGCGCGCTAAATTGCAAGGTCACTCATGCCATCGGATACAGCAAGCTGTTTGCCGCAGGCGTAAAAGTGTTGCACAATTCTTAAAGGATTCCTGAATGCCTCTTTTCAGTCTTGGTCCCACAGTTCTCCAAATTAGAGGTTTAGTGTGCTTGCTTCAGTCGACTGAAAACAAATATCAAGCATAGTTTGTTGAAACAGCAAAACGTACAACTAACGCATATCATTTCATCCAGCAAAAATACACAATCTTAATGCAGAGACACACAATGTGCAATGTCACACAGGTGTACAGAAATTAGCTTAAATGCTCTGGTCATTACTCTCTACTTTAACTCATGGAGTAGCAAAGCACACAACAATACTCAAAGTCAAATATTCTGCGTGCTATGTGGGAGCAGCGACTAATACTGAAGGCCTGCCCGATGTTCCGTCACAGGCAATGAGTGGATCTCCTGAAATCTGAAACGTGATCTTTTTTCAAAATGAATTATTTTTGTTTAACCACTTTAACTCAAAAGAAAAAGCCAATGCAGGGTGAGCTATTAAAACCGACACACAAAAAAAAAAAAAATGGAGCATATTTATGTCCTGTCGAATGCACTGAAAAGTTTGCGCGGTCTGAAAAGGTTGCCTGAATCTCATGCATGTTTGTCAATATAATTTGCCGGGCTATTGGACCCGGAGGAGGTTCCGGCGGGTCCCTTAAGGGTTGCGCCTCAAATGCCAACATCTGTCTGCCAGCGGCGGGAAAATGAGACGCGGCGGCAACACCTTGGCGTCGGCTATTCTCTGCTTGACAGAAGCCACAAGGTGCAACTTTGGAGATGAAAACAAGGCCCACTATGCAAATCCTCCAGAGTGCGTGGAGTCCTTTAACATTAATCAGATGAAACTCGCGCTGCTTGAATGCCTGATGTCATCTTCCGGCCATCTTTATTGGAACGTGGCATCGAATCGACTTGTCGGGCGAATGAGAGTAGCCGTCAAATGACAACGAAGTTATTTTGACTACGTGTTGGTTATATGAAAGAATGCTTGTACTGACACGATATAAGAGACAATGGTCATATTACGGGATGCCGAAATAGTTCCAAATGTAAAAACATACTTTAAGCGTAATAGAATAGCACGTGAAAAAAACTGAAAATGGAAAGAAAATATCAAGACCACCCCCAAGGACATTGTTGATTTAAAAACAAACCAAAAAAAATCTCCTGGCTAAGCTAAACATGTAAACCAACGTGACATATTTGTTTGCTCCATGAGACTCCCAGTACAGATCAAAGGCAGCTGGAGTAATTTTTTTTTTTAAAACGAATACATTTAGCACTTTATTTTATTTTTTTTTAAATCAACAACAATACATTTTTAATGCACGCGTCCTTTGAAGAACACCAGAATAGAACCACCAAAGCGCCGCTGTCACAAAGTGCACAATCGGCACATTTTGTCAAAACAGAGACGTTTATTTGCATTTTGTGTGTGTGTGTGTGTGTGTGTGTGTGTGTGTGTGTGTGTGTGTGTGTGTGTACGTTTGGATGTGTGTGTTATGTGCTGATATGTTGTTCCAGTCAAATAACATTTTATTACATTTTTTTTTTATTTGTTTGTGTGCCTGCAGAATTAGCCAATGGGGTGCTTGGTTTGAAATGTCACCATAGAGACGAGCTTCAGGCATCTTTCACTGAAGGTGAGCGACCAGCTTCATCTCTCTCTCTCTCTCTCTCTCTCTCTCTCTCTCCACACACACACACACACACACACACAAAAGTGCGCACAGGTTAGAGGACCTGACCAGTCGCTTTTGAAGGCATATGGAGTTCGGGATTTATGGATTCCCTGCAATATTAATGTCCAAAATGTCAGAGGAAAGCCGCGTTCAAAAAAGGGCGCAAGGGATTGTTGCGCGACACGTAGCAGAGCTCTGGGCTGTGTATAATGAATGAAGTGCGGGATCTCTCCCCCCGCTTGCATCCTGCTGGGCGTTCGAGTTGTCATTCCAGCTTGGGAATTCTGCCTGAAATATAATATAGCGACAGGCACAAAATTATTTGGAGTCAACAGTTCGTTGGTCAGTCAGATGAGTTTGTTGTGCGAGAAGCAGATTTTAGCATGAACAGCATCATGGACTCCTAATCTTTCTTTTGTCATGTCTAATGATTAAAAAGAAATTACAAAATAATTAAAAAGTGCAACTCAAACTATATATCAAATCGTTAAAAGTATATTCGGCATTGAGTCTGACTGTTAAATAAGACACCAATAAAGTGCGGTCGAAACTGTGATTATACGGGGTGCTTTTATTTTGAAGGCCTGTCTTTCGACAGGATGTGCCTGTACTATGACCGGGAGCATTGTTACCTTGAGTTGTTGTGAAATGCTCGTCTCGTGAAAACCAATGTGCCTTGTCTGTTGAAGTGTTTTGGATGCAACGGTACAAAATATTGCTGAACAAAATCGTCGAAAACCGAATCATCCTTTCAACCACTCCTGTGTGCTTGCTGTCTGAGAAACCGTTCAGAATCCTGCTTCGAGCCAAGCGGTTTTCACTTCCCAAAGCATCGCAGACAGAAATAGAAGACCGTTTTCAGTCAATTAAGGTGATGGATTCATTTCAGTCAGCAAGTGGGTCTGCCTCCTCGTCAAAGCACGAGATTGGCCACTAGTCGAGCTCGTAACAGACTAGTCCAGTCGACTAGTCAGTCCGCCGCCTCGGGTCGACCGGTGAGGACAAAGAGAAGAACGAGAAGCGCGGCGTGACGTTGAAAGTTAGTGCGCGTGATTTGTAATGAAGCAATTAATGCCGCCGATGAGTCCCAGTAGAGGAATTGTTGTTTATCCACCTCAAATGAAACCTCAACTTCGACCCCGACCACTCCGCCTCCATCCTCCCTGTAAATGAAGCAAAATTCAAACAAGGGCCGCTTGTTGGCGTCTCCATCGAGGACGTAAGCTCCTTATGACAAAATGCTTTGTTTGCTACCCCCCGCATCCCCACCCTTAGTCACAAATCATTAAGTGCTTGGCTGGGGTGTTGTAGCGCGGCGGATGGCGTGGAAAACGACGAGCCGCCGCCGTCCCTCCAGCGCGCGGGATTACGAGGCCGCGTGTTTGTGAGCTTGTGACTCTAATGGTCTGGTAA
>NW_017805701.1:109487-131904 GCF_001891065.2 Hippocampus comes | reverse complement strand
CCCCCCTCTCTCTCTCTCTCTCTCTCTCTCTCTCTCTCTCTCTCTCTCTCTCTCACACACACACACACACACACACACACACACACAAAAGTGCGCACAGGTTAGAGGACCTGACCAGTCGCTTTTGAAGGCATATGGAGTTCGGGATTTATGGATTCCCTGCAATATTAATGTCCAAAATGTCAGAGGAAAGCCGCGTTCAAAAAAGGGCGCAAGGGATTGTTGCGCGACACGTAGCAGAGCTCTGGGCTGTGTATAATGAATGAAGTGCGGGATCTACACACACACACACACACACACACACACAAAAGTGCGCACAGGTTAGAGGACCTGACCAGTCGCTTTTGAAGGCATATGGAGTTCGGGATTTATGGATTCCCTGCAATATTAATGTCCAAAATGTCAGAGGAAAGCCGCGTTCAAAAAAGGGCGCAAGGGATTGTTGCGCGACACGTAGCAGAGCTCTGGGCTGTGTATAATGAATGAAGTGCGGGATCTCTCCCCCCGCTTGCATCCTGCTGGGCGTTCGAGTTGTCATTCCAGCTTGGGAATTCTGCCTGAAATATAATATAGCGACAGGCACAAAATTATTTGGAGTCAACAGTTCGTTGGTCAGTCAGATGAGTTTGTTGTGCGAGAAGCAGATTTTAGCATGAACAGCATCATGGACTCCTAATCTTTCTTTTGTCATGTCTAATGATTAAAAAGAAATTACAAAATAATTAAAAAGTGCAACTCAAACTATATATCAAATCGTTAAAAGTATATTCGGCATTGAGTCTGACTGTTAAATAAGACACCAATAAAGTGCGGTCGAAACTGTGATTATACGGGGTGCTTTTATTTTGAAGGCCTGTCTTTCGACAGGATGTGCCTGTACTATGACCGGGAGCATTGTTACCTTGAGTTGTTGTGAAATGCTCGTCTCGTGAAAACCAATGTGCCTTGTCTGTTGAAGTGTTTTGGATGCAACGGTACAAAATATTGCTGAACAAAATCGTCGAAAACCGAATCATCCTTTCAACCACTCCTGTGTGCTTGCTGTCTGAGAAACCGTTCAGAATCCTGCTTCGAGCCAAGCGGTTTTCACTTCCCAAAGCATCGCAGACAGAAATAGAAGACCGTTTTCAGTCAATTAAGGTGATGGATTCATTTCAGTCAGCAAGTGGGTCTGCCTCCTCGTCAAAGCACGAGATTGGCCACTAGTCGAGCTCGTAACAGACTAGTCCAGTCGACTAGTCAGTCCGCCGCCTCGGGTCGACCGGTGAGGACAAAGAGAAGAACGAGAAGCGCGGCGTGACGTTGAAAGTTAGTGCGCGTGATTTGTAATGAAGCAATTAATGCCGCCGATGAGTCCCAGTAGAGGAATTGTTGTTTATCCACCTCAAATGAAACCTCAACTTCGACCCCGACCACTCCGCCTCCATCCTCCCTGTAAATGAAGCAAAATTCAAACAAGGGCCGCTTGTTGGCGTCTCCATCGAGGACGTAAGCTCCTTATGACAAAATGCTTTGTTTGCTACCCCCCGCATCCCCACCCTTAGTCACAAATCATTAAGTGCTTGGCTGGGGTGTTGTAGCGCGGCGGATGGCGTGGAAAACGACGAGCCGCCGCCGTCCCTCCAGCGCGCGGGATTACGAGGCCGCGTGTTTGTGAGCTTGTGACTCTAATGGCCTGGTAATTACCGTTTGTTTATGAGTTTATCGATGCGTGCCTCCACCGAGCCTGCGCGCCGCTTCCAGGCGATGGCGGATAAGAACCCCATACCGCCCGTAGCACCCCCCCCCCCCTTTAAAGAGCCGGTTAGCTGGCATTGTGAACTCCCACTGTGATCGTATTAGCAGGACTGCCACTTTTGATGTGCGGCGCTCGGGGTCCGGGGGCACGCATCTATCTTGACTTTCGCAACCTTGCCGCCGCCGAGCGACACAATTTCTCACTTTGATGTTACAGTCGAGGGCTGCGAGGGCAAAAAAGTGTGCGCACACAAATAAGAAGAAGCAGTATATCTCGAGCGACACATGAAATCAACATCTGTCCATCTACACACGTGATCTTGAACGTTTCTACAGTCGCACACGCACAATATCACGATCTGTCTGACCATTACACTTCGATCATCACAAGATTGGTGCATTCAAACACACAAATACGAAACATACATACACACACACACACACACACACACACACACACACGCCCGCACGTACGCACAACATGCTGACATGTGCCTGTCACGTTTTCAACGCGGCTGCAAAGTGAGCATCTCAGAGTGCGTCCGGGAGGTCCAGGTGCCTGCTTTGAGGGCTGACCCAAGCCTCCCTGTGGGAGGTCCGTGCCGGTCTTTGGCGGGTCGCCGGGCGCGTCTTCGCTGAGCCCGGCGAAGATTTATTGAGGCTTCAGCCCAAATGACGCGCTCGTCTTTGCTCTCTTACTCTGCTGCCAAGTTAAGCAGTAGCGTAATTAAAACCCTCAAGAGAATCCCTTTCAAGTACACAATGGCCTCACGCACACACACACACACACACACACACACTCGCATGCCGTCTCTACTGTCACGCTTACGTGTAGGCTATTTGACCACACACACACACACACACACACGCACGCACACACATATGTAGGCTGCATGTCTTCACACAGTGCGGGGAAGATCCACGGCGGGATTAGATCAAATCTCGATTTGTCGTCAAGGTGGAAATTCATTTCCACGTTGCTAGCGTGGCATTGTTATGTGGCCCAACACACACATGGACGCACAACGTCAAACTCTGGCCATTCAATTTATGAGAAGGAAAGTTCCACAGTTTTTTAATCAATAACGTGTTGTGCTTCAAATTAAAAGACCACAAAAAAGGAAGACCATCTTTTTTTTTTTTTTTTTTTCCTTTTGGACGACGACAACATATGGTGCGAAATTATGCAGTGAATGGCAAATGCAAGAATTAGCCAGAAGACACTCCCCTCACACACACACACACACACACACATGCGCATATACACACACCCGCGCGCACTCATGTACACGCTTACACACGCAGCCACTGTACAGGACAATTACTCACGTTAAACACCAACAGATGCCATCTTGATTAAATTTGACCGCACAAACACAAATGGATGCAAGGAGAAGAAGAAGAGGGGGATGAAAAGGGGGTTTGTCGCGGGTGCGTCACGGGTTCTCAAAACATCTGATGTCGTGCAGGTCATCACAAGCGGCATCGGATCTGAGACTCCCTGTTGTCACCCCTCCTGTCCGCAAGACCACCCCGGGAAATGGCCTCCCAAGTTTCCACAACGTGGACGGCTAGGACGTCCTTCAAGGTCTGTTTTGTGTGTGAATGGACAAACTGGATGTTTACATGATTATTTATATAACATCCTATGTGTGGCACAATAGAAGGAGGAAAAAAAAAAAAAAGCAAAAACGTTGGCGTCCCACTAGTGCCGGCGACCTGCGCTCGGGCTTCTTGTTTGTTTACCGTCTCCAGACACGCGTGCAGCGCGGGGAGGGGTGTGGGGGGCCGGGTCCCGCATGGGTCTGATGAGGCCCACTCGGGACCCATCTAGTGCCCATCTGTTTATTCTGTAGGGTAGATGCCCGGGAGGGGACATCTTAAAGGGACACTCCCGTTCCAGTCAGGTAAGCACAACACACACATATTGTGCACTCACAGGATTTAGGTCCACTTTTTGACATCAAGTGGTAAGTGAAGTCTGGCTGGAAAAAAGGTTTGATTGCGACTTGGCTTTTTTTATATTAGGATGTTTGAAAAATTCCACGTTTTTCACCAAATATCGCCGTCGTGTCGCACGCTTGTTTCAAAATATGGCGCCGAATTGTCTTTGCATTCCTCATTAAAACATAAAACTCAAATAAGGTAAGTGACAAAAATTCAGACCTCACAGCAGCAGCCGGGATTTTGTGTCATCATAAGTTGACAAAAAGTCTTGAGTCGAAATACATTGATAGGATTTTGTTTGATTGTGATCAGACGGGGCGACTGTAATTTGCTTGTGGGCACGTGAAGCAAAACTCTGATAAAGTGATCTTCAAAAATTCTGTCCCTACAGTCAGTTTCACAAAATTTGGTTGACATGGCGATCACGAGGAAATCCACAGAAAATTCTAGAGAAGCCTTCGCAAAAGAAATACAAGCTGTGTCCAAATTCGTAAGCTGCGTGTCCTCCAAAGGCCGACTTTCTCGGCAACATGTCGCAACTTCGGCCACCCAAATTATTATCCATTCTCCAAATCTGGCCTTCGTTTCCATGGAGACGGGCCCTGAGCAAAGGATGCTTCAGAGCCCACTTTTGGAGCTGACATTGCCCCGCTCGACTCCGCTTTTCATCTACCATTAAAACATGGAGGTACCCGGGGGCACCCCGCATTCGGACTGGGCGGAGTTTACTTTGAAATGCAGGCCTGTCCAAAGTCGCCACAGTTTAGGTGGTCGATGGAGGCTACATGAGGGAGGAGTAGCCTTCAGGTCACCCTGGCCTATAAGTTTCGACACAGCTCCAGTCTGCGTTTCCATTTTAGTCTCAGTTTGGGCCGTTTCCAAGCGTCCTCTCAAGACAGATTAGTCAGGAGCGGTTTTGTCCAATTGCTACACGATTTGAACCAGGTGTTAAAAAATTTCAGTTTTTACGAATGCATGTGGCCACCAATAAAACGCTTGAGAAGTTGAATTTCATTTGAGTTGAGAAGCGAATTTCACTTTGAAAACATATTTGGCGGGCACGCGTATCACGAGTAGCTCAACAAACAAGGTCTGAAGAAGCCTTCACAAAAAGACACGAGGCTGTTTTCGGCTCCTTTCGGCCATTTCGAAGACCGACTTGTCCCCGAGATTTTCTGTGATTGCCGCTAAATTGGAACCACTTGTACTCGACAGATGGGCAATGCTAATGGGTGACAAATGGGAGTTTTTAACACAGTGTCTCGGCGAAGCATGGCCGATGGAGAAAAAGAAAAAAAAAGCGTTCATATTTTACTCGGAGGCCCTCCTAATTCCCGACCTAAGCGAGACGCAGTGATCCAAAAAGAAAAACACCCGAAAAACTGAGGTGACTTAAGAAAAGTGCGAGGCAAATGAGGGGTTGCCATATAGTTAATGTAGAGCAGCCGTCCTCCCCCTCGCCGCTAAATCCGACGCGGAATACACGGAATGATCTCAAAGGCAAACGCTGCTTGTTGGTGGATCTTTTTATGTGGAGCAGAAGGAGACTTGAAAAGTGATACCTCGGCGTACCTGCTTGAAAGCTTCTCTTCCCCCCTCAGCGAGGGATTAAGAGCACAATGTTTTTTCCTTTTTTCTTTCTTTCCTTTTTTTTTTTTTTTTTTGCTGTTATTCTCGCCGCCGTGCTCCACCCTCCTCATTAAAGACCGTGCATATTCTCCCCGGAGAGTCCTCCAACATTACAACTCTTCTCCAGGTACAGCTCTCTAGGGTCCCCTGGCTCCCTCTCATCTCGTCCCCCTCAACCCTCGCCGTCCCTCGCCTTCCTTTTGACGCCCCCCCCCACCTCCGACGCCCTTTTCTCCCACCTTGCCGCCACCTTTATCTCGGCGCACCTTGCGTCTCTCCCTTCGCACCTTTCCCATCTGCATACGCCTGGGCTTATTTTGAAGTTGCAGCCCACAACAGATATTCAGTATTAATGAGGACCCTCATGAATTTTTGAGCTCTAATTAGGCGGCTCTCGCTTCGTTAACCGAGAGGGTTCGGGGCGAGAAATATCCCGATGCTACCATCCCCCCCCCCCCCGTCCCTTTGTGATGTCCCGCGCCGATGATGGCAATGGGACGAAGGCGGTTAGGGGCGGCTGGTGGTGGGTGGGTTGGTGTTGTGGGGGGTGTATAGTAACGAGCAGGCCTCATTATAAGACAGCTGGCCATTAGTTTGTGTGTTACGAGGTTGTATCATCTCTGCGAGCGGTCGCCTGCTGGGCCGTTATTTAGCCATTCTTTTTCATCGCCTCTCCAAGTGATGCAACGGCCCGCGATGCCTTCAAGTGTTGCAGGAAAAACATGTCAGCAGGAAGGTGACACGCCACGTGACCACCGCACGCCGAGCTTGAAAGATCTCATGACGGTGACGTTGAATCAAACTTGAATTGTTGCGTACTGAAGCCGATCGATCAAAAACTTGATTTAACCGGAAAATAAAACCCCACTGAGAGACAGGTTTCTTTTTTAAGCATAATTCACACCAAAACCAGACGAATGTGTACGCCCAATTCCTCGAATGTTTGTATTTTATTCAGTCTCTTCGAATATTCTGGCTTGGATGGAATGGAATAGACAAAACTGGAAGCCTGACAGCAGATGTCCTCCTGATATTCTTAGACGGTAAAAGAGAGTGGGGCAGGTGGAAAAAAAAAAACAACTTGCTAGCTGGCTAACAGCTAGCAAGTTAGCTGCCCTGGTAGCGAGGCTATAGTAGTCAGTTCACCAATTCTACACACGCCAAGTCTCGTTGCGGCTTGCAAACGTGCATTTCCAAACCGCATTGTGCTAAGATACCGAGCCTAACTTGAATTTGTCCAAGAGTGATTGCTGGGTGGTCTTCTCATATGCCTCCAAAAACAGACATTCTTTGTAAGCATGTTTTGCGTATCCGTCCTCTATCAAGCTGCGGTTCCGGAAAACATTCCAGAAAGGGCTGACTTTATAGATGAGGGGGAACGTCATCCGGGTCACTTGACTGCTCGTACCAATAAGGGACGGGGAGGGGTCATATAAAGGTTTACCCATTTTGAACGCCTGAATTTTTTAAAACAGCGGTATATCTTCAAACTGGAAACCGGTCATCGGGGATATACAGTGGCACCTCTACTTACGAAATTAATTGGTTCTGGAAGAAATTTCTTAACTTGAAAAATTTTGTAAGTAGAGACGCGCTTTCCATGTAAATGCCCTAATCCGTTCCAAGCCACCCCGAAATTCAGACATAAATGTTTTCGAAAGCATAAAAATGCATCCAAATATGTAACAAATATATGTTACAATTAGATTATTGCACAATAAATGAGAGTTGTGCCAACAAAGAGTAGAGTGAAGGATAAAAATGATTCATTTAACAAAGTCATTTAACTTTGAACTGTGTCCTCATCGTTTTTTGCCCTCTTTAGTTCATGTTCCCTCTCAGAAGTGGATTTTAGCTGGCGTTTTGTGATGAACTGATCCAAGGACGTTTGCTTTTGTCTGCTTTTAACCATCCTTCGAAAATGTCCGAGGCAAACATCAGCGTCGTGAGCGATCGCCGGACTAGGTAATAGCCAATGGCAGAGCAGCTAGAAGTATGTTGCGTTCAGGAAACTCGGAGCTACGAGTAGCAGCCCATACTGCATTTTTACCTTTCGTATCTTGAAATATCTTCAGTAACAAAAGGCAATATTTTCCTGTTGAAGCGTTTTGTAACTTGAAAATTTCGTACAAAGAGTCGTTCGTAATTAGAGGTACCGCCGTACTCCAGATCGCCTCCCAGCCTAATGAGAAAAAGCGCTGCTGAAGGTGGGTCGACGGATGGATTCACATCAGTTGCCAACCGTTAGTATGAAACAAGCAACTGTCAGGTCGAACAAGACAAGCGGTGTGATCCGGCGTCTTACTTGAGTTGTATGAAAGCGTCGAGTGTATCACGAGCATGTGTCATGTCCACCCGAGCGCCTCCATCACACTCTTTCTCCCACATGAAGCTCACTTTTCCCCTGAGCTCCTCTCCTCTCAGCTTTTGCTTCCTGATCCCCCCCACCCCACCCCCCTCAAAAGGTGTGTCGGGATCAGCACACAACTCCGGTGGCCCCCACCACTTCGCGCCGCCATCATGCCTACTTGTGCATATGCAGAGGAAGGAAAGAGGCAAGAAAACAAGGCGAGGAGGAGATGCGCACCTCTGACAGCCAGCATCAAGCGGGCGGCTGACAGAATAAGGGCGGCGATGATGATCTGAGACATTGGGAGTTGAAGGAAAGAGAAGGGAGGAGAAAGGCCTTTCTTTGTCTTTTCCCCGCATTTCTTCTTCTTTTTCCATACCTGTTTTTTCTTTTTCTAACGCACACCCCCACTTGACACGCCTGACTCGTGTGGCGTTAATCTCCCCAGAGGGAGGCGGCGTCCCCGCTGCCGCCGCCGCCGCCCCCACGGTTCTCTCCTCCACGTTCAAACTCCTTTCCCCCCTTCTTGCCGCTATTTCCATTTCAAAACCCATCAAAGGCGGTCACTAACGACGCGGCCTTTCATCAGATGGTTGATATCGTGACGCTCTCGCCACGTTCCCCCCGTATAATCCCGAATTTGCCACTCCGAGCAAGATGTCGCCGACGGGCGGGCGGGTAGCGCGGGAGGGAGGGGACGCGGCTCTCCCAGGAGGATGTCTTTGTCATCCGGAAGCTTTTACACTTTTACACGCCGCCCCAATTTGTCAGCGGCGAAGACCGAAGAATAACCAAACCTTAGGCACACCTGAAGCTATCTAATGACATCTAATACGAGTGCTGATCTCCTCAAAAGTACCGAGAGTCCAGACAAGAGCCACCCCTAGAGAATTATCTGTATTGTTATGACATATATGCAGATCTGCAATATTTTGGCTGCTTTTAACCGATCTGCAGTTCAGCTCAAGGTGCCTAAATATGCCACACATGAGTGTGGGTGGTGGTGTAAGTCGATGGCCCATTGCTCTATGGCTCAAATTTTTCTGCTGGGGGATTGAACCGGGACCACCACAGTGGCAGATGGCCATCATAACTGGGTGCACATCTTATAAAGTTTGGGAAAGACACTATTGTAGCCCTATTCTCACTTTTACTGTCATCATTATTATTCGGTTGTTTTCCCCGGCCCAAATGGAGGCAGAGGTGCTAGCATTCGGGGGAAGTGGGGGAAATTCTGTTTGCCTCTTCTTCAGCGGATTTGTCGCCACTTCCAACTGTTTTCGATGAGAGCGCCATCCAGTGCGCATACTCCGCCAATGGCAGTCAAAAGTGACAACGTACTCAAGCGCTTCTTCAGCGGATTTGTCGCCACTTCCAACTGTTTCTGATGAGAGCGCCATCCAGTGTGCAGTCAAAAGTGACAGCATACTCGCGCCAGGCCGTTCATTTAAGAGCCATTTTCCATTCAGAGGTTTGAGAGCAGGAGAAGGTTGCCCCGACTATATGTTTTTTATGCACTAATAGATTGCCGTGGAGCTTTAAATTGGTCAACTGGAATCTGAAAGTTTCCTCCCACCAGAGCATTGAAGTCCATTCAATGTGCCGCTTTGTCATTTGGATTCTTTTTTTGTACTCGTTGACATGCCAAAATCAAACGTGACTTCTCATGTCAACGGAACGCGTCCGTAATGTGCCGCGCATGCACGCCAAGCGCCGGGAATAAGAAAACCCCGCGTCCAGGCCCTTTCCCGCCGAGCTGTCCCGACACTGTGACCGCCGCGCATCACGCGTACCCACCGATACGCCGCTTGAAAGGACGACCAGGAAGAGGCATATTATGCGTGTAAATGCCTCATCACATATCTTTTTATTAGCTTCACCTGCCATGTAACCCGTGCCCTCTTTTCCTGTAATTACGGCGAGGGTGCCGTAATTGTTTGGGAACGGGGGAGAGGAATACGCGCACCCCCTCCTCCTCCTCCTTTTCTCATCCTCCTCCTCTTCTTCCACTTCACACCCCCCCACCTCCAAAAAAAGGGACTCTGCCGGTTGCCTCGCTCGCAGCTCCTGGGGTAGTGTGCTTTTTATTATTTTTCCAATTAGAGTCAATTGACCTGACAGAATGGAGGGCAATTAGTGATATTTCCCCCTCCTTGCGGGGCCTGCCGGGTAATTTGCTGGAGGTTGTCGCCGGTGCTTTATGCGGATGCACCGCTCCGCCCGCCACGCCGTCCCGGAGCATAATGGCTTATGATTTGGCCCCGCACTTTCTTCCTCCTCCCCGGTAAAGTACAATTACAGACTGTTGAAGGGTGTCATCTCTTTGAGTATTTATGCGGCGGCGGGAGATGAGATCCTTCCTGGATGTTTGGGGGATTGTTTCCAGAGCGACGGCACAAGCACTGTTGGTTTAACAAAATGCACAGCAAAGGAGGCATAATGAGACGCATTCCGCGGCGCCTATGCGGGAATAACTCGAGCATTCAAAGACTTACGGGGGAGGCGGGAATACGGCAGAGCTGCTTGGCTTAAGCCTTGCTATTGATGGAATTGATGAATGTCATTTTTTTTTTTTTTTTTTTTTTTTTTTTTTTTTTTTTTTTTTGTATCCGTACCTGCAAAAAGGGAGGATGCGCTGTTCCACAATGGCCCGGTCTACTTCCCCCTCGTCTCAATGGTGACATCATTTTTATTTATTTATTTATTTTTTTATCTTGCCAAACGAAGTCGTAGAAAGTAAAGAAAAAGTCACTGGGATCAGTTGGCAAGTTTGCAAACTTGAGATTATTTGTAACGGATTCCACAGTGCTGCGTCTGTAACCTAGTACGGTTCTCATGTTGTTTTCATAGAAAAGAAGAATGTCAAAGAAATCTGGGAATTGTCATGAAAGAAAAAAGTTGTTTCTCTCATATTGCGTTTGTATTGTCGTACGATTCTTCAAATCGAGAAGTCAGATGAAAGAAATACAACCATAAAGAAGAGAATCCGGTTGCAAACATCCAAGAAATGTTGCAAACTTTACTTGTAAATTCCAAACTTGTAACATTAATTCTTTTCCGATAAAATGCCCTGCTTATCCTTAAATGTTCACTTTAGTGCTATTCAGATTACATTTTTTTCTCATTTCATTACTCCTAACTTTAATTGCCATTCTGTTCTCTTCTAGTTACGTTTTTTTTTTCTTCCACTGGTTTACTAAATTGCCCCATCTTCAAAAACATTTTATTTCATTACATTTAGACTTTTTCATTTGAACATACATTGATAAAAATAGCGCTGTAATTTCATAACACTTTTTTGGTCATAATCTTGAAATTCCATTCTTGTAACATTATAACATGAAGACTTTTTTTTCTTTCTTAGAACTGAATGACTCCGAGTGGGAGACGCGAAATGGGAGAGCTCGTCGGATTAAATCTTCCTGTTGATAAACTTGATGAATGTCATTTTTGTATCCGTACCTGCAAAGAGACAGGATGCTCTATTCCACAATGGCCTGCCCCCCCCCTCCCCATTTCAATGCCGTCATTAAAAAAAAAAAATTATAATCTTCCCAACTAAGCTTGCCTTGGCGTATCACTACCACAGAGCGGAGAAAATCTCCTCAAAGTGCCGCGCCACAAATAAATAGGCTTCATTTACCTTTTTCTTTTTTTTTTTTTTTTAAATTTCTTTTTATTTGTTTGTTTATTTATTTTTTAGGCCGCCGCACCGGGGCCATAAAAGGGCCGGCGAATAATAGCGGCGACTTGTTTGCAGATGGTGACGGCGGCGACGCGGTGGTTTAGCGGAGAAGAAGCGGCACACATGCAAATTGGAGAACGCACAGAGAAAACATGTTAGATACCGCGGGGGTGAAATTTATTCCATGCATGTGGATATTAACCACACACACACACACACACACACACACACACACACACACACACACACACACACACCTCCCTCGACATAAAGCGCGACATTCACTACATCTGTTGTGTTAAGTGACTGTAATTTAGGTGACATTGGCACAAAGCCTCTTAATGTAGCCCCGGTGGACCACCCCCCCTTTGCCCCCCCCCCATATATCCACCCATCCACCACGGGTACCACACGGGACCAAACGGAGGCGTCTCGCAGCTGGAGCGGCGTCAAGCATCATTTGCCTCCCCACGTGATTAATTACGCTTTGATCACTTGAATCCAAATCGGATTTATTTCGCCAGCATGTCAGACAGGCATCAACTGGACGTGTTTTTTTTTTTTTTTTCTTCTTCTTTGAGCTTTTAACATATGATGCTAACGTGGCACACGTGAAGTGCCGAAACGTTCGCTAGGTGTCATTAGCGGATGGCCAGAATCGCCGCCGGGAATGTGAGGTCATAAAACGACGACTGTCGGAATTTAGGAACAGAAGAAAGCCACTTGACAAGATTTTTATTGCTTCCACTTTTTGTTGATTAACCCTCAAGCCTCGTTCGATGTTACTCGTTTCAGCCATGAATTCGCAAAATGCTCAGGTTCGAGTTTTGTCAAACATTCTCAGTACAATGATTGTTGCTGTGACTAGCAAATAATTGACACCCCAAATATGGTTTGTTATGGTGTAGGATGTCACAACATGGCGACAGAATACTTAAAATAGAGAGGATCATAAAGCATCAACGCCTGCAACATCAACACAGTCACGAAACCAAGTAACTTAAACAACTGTATTCAATAGTTAGTTCATTCATCGTGAAACAAACCACCTTAACATCACGCTCATCAGTCGTAGTAGCTCGCGTGCTAACCTAAATAACGCTTAGCACGAGCCGATTCGACATCACGTGTGGGCAAACAAATAACGTGCGCATGCACTTAACAACAGCGTTGAGTCGATAAACTCCCCTTTCGGCATTTACACACAATAGTCAAAGTTTGGCAAGACGGGGAAATTGTAGCGTTAGCGGAGACCACAATAGTGCCGAAAAGAACAATTTGATGTTAGCCTTATATAAGTGACAATAGTCAGGTAAAAATCATCAGCCTTGTAGATTTCATTTCGGATGCATTAACGCAGTTTAGAGGTCGCAAAAACAGAAAACAATGAGATGAATCCTTCGAAGCAGGAATGAAATTAGAATTAGATGAACTTCAGGTTGTTTTTTTTTTTTTTCCACGATAATTATGTTTAACTCCAAATTGTCAATTTTTGGGGGGCGTTTGGAACTTGGGTTTTCCGCTTTATGAGGCTTCTGGTGGTTGAGCTTCAGAGAAGCACCTCCAGGCACCAAAGTAGGTAAATTCCTTCTTCATCTTGAGTGAAATTCCTGGCCGAAGTGTTTGTTTTGGAAGTCGGCTGCTGTCAAAACGTCCTCCTAATCCCTCACACGGGTCGGGTCACGACTCGATACGTCTTTTCCCGAGATTTTCCCGGCAGATTTACTGTTTCGTAATTCCTCAGTGATGAATGAGGAAGTGACCTTTTGTCATTTTTTGTAAAAACACACGACGTTTTATTATTTTTTTTTTTTACGAGACGGCAGACAAATAGCTGCCTTAGTTCCTCAAAGTTCCGGTGGTAATCGCCGAAGGGGCAGGAGGGGGTGGGCGTTAAAATGCTTTTAAGTCTACACCTGACCGCGGGAATATGTCGGGAATGCGAGCATGAGTGACAACGGCGTATTGCAAGGCAAACGTGGCGACGTCAGCGGTCGCCTTCTGTACTGTACGTGCGCGCCCCGGAGGCCTCCGACCTGTAGGCGTGTCAGCGCAACCACCTACACGTCTGTAACTGCAGAAGAATTCGATGCTATATTAATGCTTCCCAGACGTTTTATTAGGTACACACACACACACACACACACACACACACACACACACTCTGTCTGAGATGCGAGGCAAAATGTCATGACACTGATGTTCGGTGAAGCGCTGATGTTGTGGAGTTGACTTGGTTGGTGGTCGAAGTTTGGCAAAATCTGGAGAGGAAATTTGTTTTGAAAGGAGACCAGGAAATGGCCAAAATGAGACGAAAAACAAAACAAAAATGGCAGACTCCCAGAATGCTTTTGTGCACGCATTCCTTGTTTTTTTAAATTAAAAAAAAATATATATTAATTTTTTTAACGGTCATGAGGAGATTTACCTCCCAAATTTTAGGTTTCTAAGACAAACTATCTTAAGGGTCTGCGTTTTTATAAATATGCGTTTTTTTGGTTTTTTTTTCTTTGAAGGGCACCTGGGTATTAATTTGTATGGAACTGTCAGAGACCTTTTATCTTCAGAAAAGACAGATCAAAAATTGGACGCATCAAATCTAATCTACTTGTCTTGATCAAGCGAGACAATGTTTTGGGGGTGAACGTAATGCTTTCTACAAACGTGTCCTTCAAAAAAAAAAAAAAAAAGAATCAATAGAGCAACATCTTATATATAGTCAAGTGAGTCAAGGAAGCAATGGATAGCCAATTGTTAAAAATTAGGGCGGGGTCTCTTCTCACATTTTTACCATTTTCAGCAAGTCTTGTTGAGAAGTGAGTAAAAGCAGATCAAGAGCAAGGTGGACAACTTTTGCGAACATAAATAAGGGCATGTCCTTTGCTCCTCGCGGCTTTAATTATGATTGCTTTAATTGATTCGATTTTGGAAGTAACTTTCCCCAATGCTCCCAAAGATAAAAGCTGGGGGGGAGTGGCCTGGCAAAAGTTGCAGCGAAGAAGCTTTGCGACGAGCTCGGCAAGTGTGATCCTCAAGGGCGAGAGGGAAAACAAAACAAAAGCGCACAACAGCAGTGGCCTACATTCTCGTTGAAAGCTTTCAGCACCAACGCGGCTTATTTTCAGACACCATTAATTGCTTCAATAAATTGCCTGTTGAATTCTTAATGTGCTATAAATTCCATGTTTGTTTTTTTTTTTTGGGTGGGGGGGGTTATTTTTTTTATTTTTTTGGGCTTGTTTTTTTCTCCGGTGTTGGGCTCCACATTGTTGTCATTGTCTTCGGCGGCCTTGGCATGAGCAAAAGGCAGAAAAAGAAATCCATAGCCTCGCTTCTCGGACGTGACGTTGCGGGACCGCAGTTACGTTTACGTCTGCATTGTGCGTCGTCCGCGGCCTTGTTCTTTTGTCCTCGTCTTCACAATGTTGGGGGGGGAATGTGAATGGCGGGGAGGGTCACCGAGTTGCCAAACAGATTATCTGGCAGCACGGCGACAACTTGAAGGGACATTGACGCCTTCTTTTTTTTTTTTTTTTTTTGTGCGGGATGAATCGTCTCTGCGGGGCTTTTACCTGTACCAGTCGAGCCCGTCTCCCCAATCCATTTTAATGCATCACCAGCAGGGCTTTTCCTTCCCGGCTTAATTCATACGCCGAGACTTTGCATGTTTTAAGCTCTATGCAAATATTATTGGATTTTCCAAGGATTTGGGCGGATTTCCTGCCATGGATTTTCCTTTACAAATGTCTTTAGAAAATAAAGTGAACCTATTTTATTTAAATTCGCTTTGAGAAGCCAAACAAATATTTAGATGCCGGAAATCTTCTCCAAGTAAGGACCCAACTTTAGTTATTTTATTTTCTTTCCTCTCAAATATTTGGCGTTGACTTCCGTGCCGCTAATCTTCGGGAGTGGGAGTCGAACTGCCATCAGATGGGGAGCGTTTCACCAGAGGAAACGGCTCGAAGCGCATTGAGGCTGGTCATTGTTTGTCAGTGACCTTGACAACCCGCACGCGGGCGGACCCGACCTTGACAGGTGTTACTGGCGACCGAGTGCATCACGCTCAGACACACTTTTCATACCCAAATGGCAGAAAACCTCTTTTATTGACACAATAGGCAAGGTCAAGGAGCATCAGCAGATCGGGCAGATGAGCAGGAAAGTCTTTGGTGTGCAACAGGCGAGGTAGTGTGGAGGTGCAGGGTTCCATTCCGGCGCCGGCCTCCCTGTGTGGAGTTTGCATGTTCTCTCCAGGCCTGCGTGGGTTTTCTCCGGGTACTCCGGTGTCCTCCCACGTTCCAAAAACATGCATGGCAGGCTGATTGAACACTCCAAATTGTCCCTAGGCGTGAGTGTGAGTGCGGAAGGTTGTTCGTCGATGTTTGCCCTGTGATTGGCCGGTAACCAGTTCAGGGTGTCCCCCGCCTACTGCCCGAAGACCCCTGGGATAGGCTCCAGCACCCCCATGACCCTTGTGAGGATAAAGGGGATCGGAAAATGGATGGATGGATGGACGGTTGTGCGCGAAAAAACTCATTTGCTTCAGTTTTACAACTCAAGTTCTACCTCTGAAATCCGAAAATCGTCTGAACTTTTGAGCCACCAGATGGAGCTATAGTGGGTTGAAAAAAAAAACCTACCTGTGCTTGGTAGTGACAGTTGCTCTCATCACAATATTGCTTTCCCAGTCCAGGCCTCTGTTACGTCTTCATACTATTTCCAAAGCTGGGAAAACTACTGGTTATGGTTACCCAGATTCCCCAGAGGGAACGTTGGAGGAGAAACTTGTACTTGGCAGTGACAATTGCTTTCGACCCAACACTGCTTCCCCATTCCGTGCCTCTCCTCATTCTACTTCTACAGTTGGGAAATTGGCAGGTCTGGTGCGCCACCCGATCTTGCAGATGGTGCCCTGGTCAGGGTGTCATGATTTCAATACTACCTGTGTAGTCCAAAAAATTAAGTTAAAACGCTCCTTGTGCTTGGGAATGACAACTGCTCTCAACACAACATTGTTTCCCCACTCCAGGCTTTTGTTTCCACTTCAATAAAACATCCAAAGCTAGAAACCTTGCACGTGCCAGCGATCCGGCAGATGCAAAGATGTCCTTGGTAGTGGCAATTGCTTTCACCACAATGTTGCTTGCTGGTGTCATCCCGCCTCTGTTAGGAAATTGGTACAACCTCCCAAGTTGGACCCAGTCAGCAGGCCAAGAGAATCGAGTGTTTGGTGTTCAACTTGTACTCCGTGAGACCGTATATATAATTAAATGGCACCTCTCCATGTGGGTCTGGTTCTCTAACAAAAGCCGTAATAGCATCATGCCATCACGCTATGCACGGAATTCGAGGTGCACGTGTTTTTGATCAGGGACCGCTGTTTGTACTCAAGTATATACTTGACCCTCTCTGCCATCTTTGGAGGTCGAGCGTGTTACCCAACAAATATCTTTAATACATTTTAGTTTATATTAAAAAAAAAAAACAAAACTTCAGGCCTTGTAACGTTGCTCACACCCGACTTGTTGCCTTCTGTTTGCGCCCCTTTAAGCTCTCACAGTTTAGTCTGTTGGTGGCTTTTCGAACCTGGGGGCAGGAAGTGAATGTTTTGGGGGGGGGGGGGGGGGGGGGGGGGGGGGGTATGACCACAAGCTGAAGGCTTGATTACAGCCCTGGCACGAGAACAGAAAGCGGCGGGATGGAAGGCTGGAGTAGTGGGGGGGGGTTCAAGGGCTCAAGACGACTGACCTCAGCAGAAACGCACATGGAAGTGCTAAGATGTCCATGACTTGGCGCGTGCTTCGCTATTAATCACTTAAGTGCTTCCTGTTTGTACTTTTACGTGCGTCGAAAAGCTGCAGCGCATTCAGTCTGGACTCGTGGCTCGAGAAAATGGCTGGAAAAAGTGGAGCGAAAGATTACATTCCGAAAGCCGGATTTACAGTGGTGGAGGGCTCATTGGCCAATCCCAGGCCGTAATTTCAAATCCTAAAGAAAATGAGTATTTTTCGAGCATCTATTAATAACAAGTTTGGACTCATTTGATTAAATTTCTGTTCAAAATCGTAGATAATTCTTGAAAAAAAAACATATTTTTTAATGTGTCATCATGGCATTGGGTTAGAACCACTGATGTAAAAGTTATAAGTTTCAAGCAGCTACATATGTTTTTATTTTGAAGATTTTGACTCAACCTTTTTTTGCTACAAAATTGACTTATAATGACGCGTGTTAGGGCATCTTCTACGCTACATGAATTTTTTTTATTTCAAGCAGTTAGACTGTAATTTTTTTTTTTGCATAGAATCCATTCAGAACAAATTTGGGCGAATGAAAAGCTGCAAAATCGTACAAATCTGACCTTAAAGCTTTGTTTTGCTGGATTTGCAAAATAAGATTTGGACTAGGTGAAGTCCATTTTGTTCAAAATTCCCATGAGAACAACCCCGTAATGTGATGAGTTAACTGTTGGGTCAGCCTCTGCATTGGCCTCGACTCATTTCCAGCACTTCGCCTTACCTTTTAATTTTGTAAATGATTTGGAGCAATTCTAACCAAAACCAAACAGAATTATCATTAAAATGGTCTTTTTTTCCCGTCCCCAAAAAAGCCAGCAAAATCACTTTGTGTATTTGCTTAAACGTATATATTTGACTGGATGACAGAATAATCCAAAGAATATCGCTTTTTTTTAAAAAACGGTCGCTCTTCATATCCATAAGCGGCGCACAAATGGCGGCATCTGCATATGTATACGCATAAGTACACATTTCAACGTTGTTTGGTCACGGAGCGCGACGCGGCTGGGCTAAAGAGCTATTAAGTCAGCTTATTGAGACTTGGAGTAACTCCTCGTGAAGCTTTTATCTATTCAGTGCAAAGAGGGGGGGAAAAAACATTGATGGGAATAATGATGGCTCCAGGAGAGCTCCCTAATGGCAGCAAAGTATCACAAAGGTTAATCGGGCCTTTCCTGCGTGCTCCGCTCGCCCAACTGGAGTTTTCTCGCTCTCCCACGAGCCTTCTGGTCCAGAAGCTAAATTTGGAAGCGGCTCCTCGATACCTCGTGTTGTGTGGCCGCCGTTTTGTTGGACTCGCGAGCGGATTAACACGACAACTGACACTGTTCCCATTTGGTTTAGACGTTGGAAACGCTGTTTATCATAACTTTTCTGACAAATTAATTGTGGTGTAGGGGGTCTTAACATGCGACCAATCAAACTCTCCGAGTCAGCCCTTCATACCGAATATTCATTAGCCATTTGCTTCGGGCTGCCTGAAGTTTGTATGCGTAGCCGTGTAATTGAGAACGAAAAGAAGTATCTTGCATTGAGTTTTCTGAGCATTGGGAACGAGTGCCATAAATACAGCCATCTCTGCAGTCCAACCGCTGCCTCTCTCTGTTGTTTATTTGGCCTCCCACTATCCATGGCAACGGACGACAGGACAGCAAGTCGAGTGGACATGTCCATCATAACAGGATGCGTGCAAAAAGTCTCAAGAACCCACGCTTGAAATTGAACAGGGAGTCGGCCATTTTGATATGAAGCTGCCATTTGAATTCCAAGGCTCGTTTCTTGGATGAACTGGCTTTCCCGCATTGTTTTAAGCGTTCGCCCCTGATGGCAATTTTACCGCCTAACATGGAATTGGGATAACATGTCCTCTGTGATAGTCGCTGATGGTGTAGTGGTACACTCGCCTGACTTGTGCGCGGGCCGCGTGGGATCGGTTCGCACTCAGTGACGGCGTGAGTGTGGGTGTCGTTTGTCTCGATATGCACCCTGCGATTGACTGGCGACCAGTTTAGGCTATAGTCCGCCTATTCACCGGAAGTCACCTGGGATAGGCTCCAGCACCCTCCTGCAACCTGTTCAGGATAAGCGGTGTGGAAAATAACAGTTTAATAAATATAGTTTCTTCAGTCCTTAAATGCTTGCTTTAATTTCAAAAATCCTCCAACAAGCACATCACAGCTTTTCATTGATTTGGATGCTTCCTGAATTACAGGTGGGCTAATTCATTTTTATCTTTGACATATTGGGTCTAAATTGGATTCGTGTGGCATCAACACGGCCTCTGGTTGTCTTTAGGGCGCCCGTGCGGTGATATTACAAAAGGCCTGTCTGCACGCTTGTTGATTGACAGCTGGAGGAAAGCAGTGAGGGTCATCCTCCGAGAAGCAAATGCCTTTGTGTTGTGTGCAGGACGTAGGTTTTTTTTTTTTGGGGGGGGGCACTAGGGTGTCTTAAAATGCCCCCCCCCATCCCATGTGTGCACCCACCATCCGTGGCGTCCGATAGGAATGATCTTATGAACAGGGAATTGCAAGATGTTGGCTTCCATGTCGGCATGCAGCGTTTCAAGCGGCCTTTCGGTAGTCTTGTTTGAGCTCAGCATAAATTTGGATGCGCGCAACATCAAAGGCGCCATATAAATGCCTTTCTCTTCATGTTGTCATGCTATCTGTGAATCAACCCCCCCGCCCCCACCACCACCACTCGTGCGCCCCCCTCCCCCTCAGGGCCGGCCTTATTTACATTTTCAAATCTGCATTTTTCATATAGATCTGTCTGCCTCTGATTTTAATATCAGTGATGTTTCCCACGACACCTTTTGTTTTATTATGCATTATGAATTTCTCCCACTCTTACTCCAGCACCCTCCTGCAACCTGTTCAGGATAAGCGGTGTGGAAAATAACAGTTTAATAAATATAGTTTCTTCAGTCCTTAAATGCTTGCTTTAATTTCAAAAATCCTCCAACAAGCACATCACAGCTTTTCATTGATTTGGATGCTTCCTGAATTACAGGTGGGCTAATTCATTTTTATCTTTGACATATTGGGTCTAAATTGGATTCGTGTGGCATCAACACGGCCTCTGGTTGTCTTTAGGGCGCCCGTGCGGTGATATTACAAAAGGCCTGTCTGCACGCTTGTTGATTGACAGCTGGAGGAAAGCAGTGAGGGTCATCCTCCGAGAAGCAAATGCCTTTGTGTTGTGTGCAGGACGTAGGTTTTTTTTTTGGGGGGGGGGCACTAGGGTGTCTTAAAATGCCCGCCCCCATCCCATGTGTGCACCCACCATCCGTGGCGTCCGATAGGAATGATCTTATGAACAGGGAATTGCAAGATGTTGGCTTCCATGTCGGCATGCAGCGTTTCAAGCGGCCTTTCGGTAGTCTTGTTTGAGCTCAGCATAAATTTGGATGCGCGCAACATCAAAGGCGCCATATAAATGCCTTTCTCTTCATGTTGTCATGCTATCTGTGAATCAACCCCCCCGCCCCCACCACCACCACTCGTGCGCCCCCCTCCCCCTCAGGGCCGGCCTTATTTACATTTTCAAATCTGCATTTTTCATATAGATCTGTCTGCCTCTGATTTTAATATCAGTGATGTTTCCCACGACACCTTTTGTTTTATTATGCATTATGAATTTCTCCCACTCTTACTCCGCCCTCTCTCTCTCTCTCTCTCTCTCTCTCTCTCTCTCTCTCTCTCTCTCTCTCCCCCCTCCCTCCTTCTGTCGCCCGCCTCCCAATATTTTTCTAATCCCTATCCCCCCGCGCTTGCTTTATGAGTCCCAGCCTTGTATCGCGGGGAGGGGAGATTTATCATTTCAATCTCATTTCAATAAATAAAATAATCTCTCTTCTCCTGTACGTGACAGCAGCTAATAGTATTTTGTTATCGCCAGTGAAACTTTGCAGACTTAGTGCGGCGGGGCTCAAACGCTTGGCACGTGATGGCGGCGGAGATGGCTTTTTTTTTTTTTTTTTCCCCCGCGTGGTGTCACAACAGTCAGTTTGCTCAGGTGAGCCAACGCAGGGCTTCTCAAACTTTTCGGGTCCCGGGCCGTAATTTTTCCGGGGATGGCCTCGTAATTGTCACATCTATTTAACATAGCTGCTTTGTGGTCCTCCAAATAGCAACGGAAATCAAAAGATGCCTATTTTCGAGCAAAGAACGAAAATCATATTGTTATTCCTGATACAATATACCTTTTTGTAATTAAAAAAAAAAAATCAATTATGAAGGGATGTCAGATTTCTGTGGTGTTGTCTCACAAAGCTAGAATGGTGAGGGGTAGTTGGTGTTTTATGTGTTTGGGTCCAAAATGTCAGTATGCGCTTTTGAAACGGATCCAACATCATGTCCTGCAAGCAACTGCTCGCGGGCCCCGGTTTGAGAACCGCTCAGCTAACGCGTTTGGCCTCCTTTTCAAGGTTAAACGCAACATCCTGTTCGGTGCTTCATGAAACGCACTTTGCCTCTGTGTCGTACGAGCCCTCTTGTAGCAATCCCGTCCTCTTAAAAAAGCGACCGGGCCGCACTCGCGTATGCTTTTATCTGCCGGCTCTTATAAAAAAAAAAAAAAAAAAAGCACGCCGCTGTCAGGCACGCGCCCGGCAGAACAAGAGCAGCCATCAAGACGACAGTTTTATTTTAATTGCTATCTCCCCCTTCCCCTCGCGGTCCTTCGTTTCCCCTTACCCCCGGAGCAAATCAACAGCAAAAAATGTAAAAGGACTGACAGGAAAACAATTGCGTTTCAAATTGAACTCCCTGCAGAGTGTGTTCACTTCCTTAACCTGACATCCTCTCTTCCCCGCACATGGCAGTGCGGGAGCGGCGCGCTGCAGCCGCATTGAGGAGGCGGAAGGCGGGCGGTGGACGAGGGGAAGCCGAGGGGGGCGTGTGGGGGGGGGGTGCAGACCGTCCTTTTGAATATGTGTTTTCTGTTTATCATTAGCTGACTGGGTGCTTCATCATTCGGCGAAAATCCCTATCTGCTGAACATAAGGCCGAGAGACAGCAGGGAATCAATCTTTTGTGCTTGGGCAGATAAACACAGGACGCAATCAGGGAGAGACGGAGCGACGGAGCAGGCCGCGGGACTCACGCCGCCGGTGATGGATGGCGGAAGTGAAAGTGTCAGGATGGCATTATGCAAATGGGTGAGGCATCCGAGCATCGCCCCGGTGATTATGGGAGATGGGGAGAGCAGCCTGTGGTCCCCTTGGCACCCAGGCAGCCATTTTTGATGGTGGGGGGGGGGAGG